>NC_134271.1:122857249-123168499 GCF_031893055.1 Leptodactylus fuscus
CAAACACTGGAAATGCTGCGAATTTGCAGTCTGAAATTGTACAGCAGAATACAGGATAAGATTTTAATAAATTTCATCCACACCCTGCAGAAAATTTCTATGGCCAATGTGACACGTGCAGATTTCCATAGCGGATTGTTCCCTTTGCCATGCTTATGGTAAAAACCAATATAAGGATAAGCAACCAGGCCGGTTTTGGAAATCTACTCGTGTCCGCACTGCTATTTGTAACGCAAAGTGTGCATGGGATTCGCTAGAATCCCATCCACTTTGCTCTGATCGTAAAGTGCCGCAATTTTTTTCCCCAGCATTTACGCCACTTGGGGCCCCGGCCTAAGTACACAAGTAACACAAGTGAATCTGAATTGGATCCAAATTGTCACTTGGCCATTTTAAAACAATGACATTGAATGCGTGTAGAAAAAAAATGGTTCATTCCAAACGGACCCAACAGAAATCAACGGATCCATTTTTAATAGACGCAAACATGGCTTGACATCCGCGTCTACGTCTGTTAGAAACGGTTCAGTGGTTGGGGAAAAAAAATTATGAAATTCTTACGTTTTTTTGATGGTCTATCAGAAATGGACGCAAAATAGATGACTGTCGGCCGTCGAAAATGAACAAAGAGAACGTTGTAAGATGACAAAGTCATCCATTTTTTTTTTAAAATGTAGATTATGAACCCCATATAGGGATCCCAATGTTGCCCCCCCAAGTCATCCATTATTCACGGCCGAGAAACAAATATGCATATAGCCTTAGAGTGATGAGTAGCCAAATAATATAAAAAGGTTAAGGGTGAATGGCCACAATGTGTCCGCCATGTAATCACTGGTGGCCATATATAGCTGTCACACCGTGTGCCCCATATGTAAGTAAAATATATGTGATCTCCCCTTGAAATACACCAGAAATTTGTGCTGGTGTTTGGTAGCTACAAGTTCAATCCCCCATCACTCCATACCCTGGAAAAAAAGTGAACTCCTACAAAATCATACAACTATATAGGAGAATCAGGTCTTTATATCAGACAGTTATTGTATGTAGCCAGGGGTGCAGAGCAATTTCAGGATTGCCAGGCGTTCCACTTACACTGATCTTGGTGTGTGAGCATTATATGTTAATATCAGATGGCCATAGTGCTGAGCATCCAAGTAGTGAGTGCAAAACGTACAAGCTGTTCACTGGAAAAACTGACTTTTCCTACAGAACGCAGGGTTGTACTGCAAAAACAAAGCGAAAAGAGCTCAGTTCGGCTGTTTTTTCCACTGCAACATGACCTTGATCCGCACAATCACTATTGTGTATTCTAATTGTGCGTTAATACAACTCACACAGCTTATTTTGATTTCAGATCCCCCAGCTGGCGCTTAGTGTCACTTCAGCTGTTCACAGGCCCCCCTTCAATTCCCCGCTGCCCCCCCTCCATCCTTTATACAAGTAGCCAGAAATGACATTCTCTTGGCCAAGCAGGGAACCCACACCTACCAAACACACACAGATACACAAGATCCGAGGCCCACCCATCACCAGGCTTCCTGAGGAAATCGGACCTCGGACTCGTAACCCCTTCACTGCCTGGACGACAACATATACATATCTATACACAAGCAGGCAGCGGACGCCATTGAGGGCTGATGTAATATGCAGACAACCTGTTCAGACTAATACGTTCTCTTCTTTTACACATATGACTATCTGTATGACAAGGGGATTTGGTTGTATATAATATAATGCATACAATATATGTATTAGCTGGTTTGGATTAACCCCTTAATACATGAAGCATTCATAACTAGTGACAATTTTTTTTTATTTTTTAAGTCTCACGCGCAACCCAATTCAGAAGAACGTGTCTATAAGGCTACATATCATCTTCCATGGTGTTTTCTTCTTGGAAAAATTATTATTATTTTTTTTAAAATACCTGTATTGCATTGCTTCTATAGAATTTTTTTGCCTTTGGCGTTTTTATTCACTAACCATTTTTCTGTTTTTTTTCCTATAATGAAATCAATAGAAAAAGTCCTGACAAAAAACACTAAAAATAGCCATGAAAGATAGAAAAAAACCACAAAAAATAAGCATGTAAGGCTACTCCTATTTCTTTAATAACCTGTAACACTGTATTCTTAAAGCCAAGTCCCCACTTAGTGAAACGCCACTAAAAAAACAACGCAGAAAAAAACGCTGTGCAAATGCATTGCAGTTTTTTTCCCGCAATGTCTTTTAATATTTTTTACTGCGTTTCGCACTACATTTGAATTTTTTCACTAGTGAATAACTTGCAGCTTTTTTACCCCACAATGCGTGAATGAGATTAACCAAAATCACATAAATTTTGCCCATACTGTAAAAAGCTGAATTTTTTTCCGCTGCGTTTCTGCAACATGGGGCCTTAGCCTAATGCTTATTCAAGTTAAGGCTGGTTTCACGCCCGAATTTTTTTTTTTACCACAAAAAATACTTTTAAAAACATTGTGGCCGGGTATAATTAAATAAGACAATATGAATAAATGTATATACCGTATATAGTGTTTTTTTTATGGCACTTTTAGTGCCATAAAATTCAGTATGCTCCAGGTTTGGCGTTTTTTTCTCAGTCATTCACCTATTGGTTTCATTATAGGAGACAATAAACACCTGAAAATAAATAATACCAGAAAAGCGCCATGTGAACAAAAACGCCAGGGGAGAAAAAAAATGCTAAAAAACACCATTAAAAATCCTCTCAGAAATATTGATGTAGTTGTAGGGTTTTTTCTTTAAAGGAAAACTAATACAATATTCATATTGTAAGGAACACATAGTTACGGTATGGTCCGCATAGATGGCTATGGTTCCATATTGGTAGAGATCCTGAACAGAGCTGTGTACATGAGGCCTATGCAAGTAGTATTGTGTTTTTTTGTTGTTTTTTTGAGGGAGACATGGGTCTTTCCTGTCACACCTGACTGAAACCAATTCTGTAAGCTCTTCTGCACCTCTTTCAATATATACTGTAGTAATATAATACATACCTATGTTTAGATAGAAAAAACCCAACTAGCTGAAAAAAGAAAATTCACTATGCCCCCCCAAAACCCACATGCCACAACCATCTATTGTGTGAACAGGAATTCATATGATTCTCTTCTGTGCCTTCCCAGCCTAACCCTGCCCCCTCTAAATATGGAGACTGCATGACGTCATCTGATTTCTTAAGTCGGTAACCCATGAATTCACATTTTCACGGTGAATGGGCGCACAGCGCTCCTACTGATTGAAGTGACGTCAACGGATTATTTCACCAGACTGTCACCGTGACAGAGCCATTGATCAGTTAGCGACACTCCACGATTTATGCCGGAGTGCTGCAAAACCTATTGCCTGGCAGCATAAATTTACATGCCATGGTTTTCAGAAGATGCAATAATGCAATATTTTTTTCCTATGTCGCAAGCCCTAAGAATACAGTTCGCTGCCAGAATTCAATGTATATCCCTGCAATAACATACTTCAGACTTTGCCTATATTACCAAATTTTATATTGCTCCAAAACTATGCCTGCTGCCTCCCAACTTTGCTATATGTACTAAGACTACCATTACAATGGTGTTCAATTACGATAGAAAGTAAGATAACGGTAACACTATACCGTATGTATTGTCGCGTATAATATGTCTATCTCACATGTAACATATCCACAATTACGATAGAACTCTGCTTGTACTATATGAACATCTGTATCATGAAATGTTAGATACATAGATACCGTAAAGCTCTGTTTGTAGCCTACGCTATTGGAGTAGAATGAATCTGTAGAACTGATTCATGTTTGCAACCTGTCGCTATAAAATATAACGTAAAACAAAACAAATGATTCATAAAGAATAGCGCAAATGAAATCTCTTTGAGAACACGAAGCAAAATTTGAGTAAATAATGTCGTCTTAGGTGGACGTCTTCTCGAAGATGAGCAGTATACATAGTATATGGTGGAAGTGAGAATTGATCGAAGGAAATCTGGTCTGGATAAGGGGTCTTCTCATAGAGGAGTCTTCTGGAAAGGTTTCAGCAAGATGGATACTGCTTAATGCAGAGTCATACCTACTGTAGGTGTTCCTCCACTTGGGAGATAGATTTTAATTTGCTGACGGGTGGGCAGGATGGCTAATCCCACTGACTCACAGCTAAATCTGCATGTAAAGCAAAAAAGTCTTCAAGACCATAAAACATCCTAGATTACAAGGCATATCACACGCAGATTCCAAGGGGAAATTTTGGTTCTCAGATGTCCTGTGGATGAACATTGCAAATACCACCTATTGTTCCCTAGCATATCAATGCTACAATAAACCCAGTACTTAGTCTTAAGCACATGCAATACTTGCTATCTCCTTAGCATGTGTGTCTATCCTTTGCATGGATGGCTTCCTTGGCGTCACTGCAACAATGAGGGGCAGACATGAAGGGAATGTCTACAGAATGTCTCTCCTCGTTGGCAGGTGACTGGACGCATATTCAGGAGGTAACTGTCCCTGTGGATGACCCAGGGCTGTGAAATTACAGGAATATCCTCACTTCCAGAACACGAGGGGAAGGGGAGGGGGGGTGTAGAAGTGCCCTGAAATTTGGCTAAGGTCCAAACGTCTAAATGAGACACTCAATCTGACTCTTCTGCTCCAAGGGTATATACGGATATAGATGGTAGATATGTGCAAACTCAATGTGTCTGCAGAAGATTTGTTACGCAGAGCAAATTGTTGCCAACCCTTTAATAACGACGTATGACTCACTCATTGTGCCAAGCGTAATGGCCTGCAAAATGCTTCCTCGGCACTTTTTAAACATCGCACAAATTAAGTTCACGAAATGAAAAAAAAAACTAAATGTACGGGGGAAGCAAATTAACTTATCCATTTCCGTTAAACTGGGAGGACAGCGTCTGACATTGCCATCCTATAGCTGTGAAATATGTCCGATGGCGGTATAATGGACGCCGCGCTTATGCAAACTAATTCCACGGAAAGAACAACGGTGGGATTGTCTGGGCTTTGGTGTCGGAAAATGAGAACGTACTCTTATGAAAAATTCCGACAGGTGCTAGTCATGTACAGTAGCCTGCCTATAATCTGGTTAGAGTAGGATGGGAAGAATACTACAGACCGGTAATTTAATAGCATGTAATATTTGATTTCTTCGAATAAAATGTGGTTAATGGGTTATTAAATAGAATGAAAACGATTAAAGAATGAAACGCAAGAGGCATGCAGATGGTGCAGTGCTGGGGTTGTGTGGTTTTTTTTCCATAGGAATGCAGGCAAATCTGTACAAAGATTAATGACAAAATAATAGGGGGCTGCAAATGGAAACCACCATGCGAAGAAAAAAAAAAAAAGTTCCTGCTACGTTAGAAACAAGAGATGGCAACTTGTGTCATACTATTTTGGTAAATTAGATTGTGGGTAGGAAAAGAGGTGTAGAGGGCGCAAGTAGGAGGTTACTGCCCACTTCCCTGTTGGATGGAGCGTCTCCTCCTGCCCCACAGGTCAGGGTAATTAAGCCCAACAGCAGCTGCAGAGAAACCAGACACCGGTGCGGTTACGTTCCACCAGCCGGGTCCCAATTACCTGCAGTAGCTTTCTAGTCACATAGATCGGACCTCTTCCCTTAGCGCTGGGTTCATGTTGATGGCTGCGAAAGGGGTTAACGTGGACGCCACTCCTCCATTACACTAAGACACAAGTGCGAGTTTCTTCTAGATGTGCACTGGATGAAACCTGTTAATGAAAGCCTGGGATATAGAAACCTGATGAGTGACAGTTCCCAATCCTATGTAAATCCTGCTAGGGAGATTTCCACGCTGCCATATTTCTCCTTCAAATACTCTTGAATGTGGGGACCTCTTACTAATCCCTTAAAGGAACTGTCAGTCTGCTAAATATATAATGTAATACAATGACATATAAAGTGAATTATCCCTAATAAGACTGACTATTATAGTCATAGGACACCAGCACTACTAGAATATCAATGTTTCCTTCTAGATTTGCAATGCAGATGTCATTTACTAACATTGCGAATATTTGCTAACCCATCACACCTACAGACGTGGAATTTTTTTAACTTTCTAAATGGCAGCACTTAGATTAATTGTGACTGGTTGCTATGACACCTAATTGGATTGATACCTCAACCGGTCTTTACACGTTACAGGAACAGACCAGCTTTGCCCCAATTCTTGGAAAATGGCGACAGAACCACAGCACTTTTGCCGCAATATGGACAAATCATAGCAAAAGCCGTGATGTTAAACACAGCCATAGGAAACTATTCATTCGTATTCTCTTTTAGGATACGGAATAATAGTATGATTTGTGTTAAGATTTTTTAAATAATTTTTGCTGGGTTTAATTGGATTTTTGTCTGAGTTTGGAAAAGGAAACCGGGTTCAGGACGGTAATATAGAAGGACCATGCATTAAAAGGTATACAAGATTTGGCCAAACTGCAATATAATCCTATCTACTGTATATAAGTATTAGATATGCTTGTATTTATTGTATTGGACAGGTATATTTGCAGAGATTTTTCCCACACCTTTTAATACCTGCTTTCAGATTATTTTGCAAAAGATATCATACATCTAGGACCTGTACTAGGGTCTCACAGCCAAGAAAATTTCACACTATTGTGGCTGGAATCATGGGCGCGAATAATGCCCATGATACAATCAGCACATGAAAAGCATGAGTGCAATGTAATATTTTATATATAATAAATGCAGGTCTCATTTTGCCATACGTAAGGGGCAAATGCTCAGCTGGCAACCGGTCTTTACTTCCTCACTGGGTGATTTCACAAGCAAAATTAATGTCATTTTCTAGCTGGGTACTATAGTTTATATGGAAATTTGTCCCTCTATGAAATTGCACTAAATAACTCCTGCTGAATGTGCTGAATGAAAGTTTCCTGACCAGTGACTCCATACAAGGATGCAGTCTACTTTACTAGCCTGCTATACCTTTTTATAAATGGGTATGTGTGAGTGTGTATATAGATAGATACTCTCTCTCTCTCTCTCTCTCTCTCTCTCTCTCTCTCTCTCTCTCTATATATATATATATATATATATATACATACCCCATGCATCATATCTATCTATCTATCTATCTATCTATCTATCTATCTATCTATCTATCTATCTATCTATCCATCTATCTATCCATTTATATTGTCCCCCACCCTCATTATATGACGTGTGACTTTCCTGCGAAATCCATCCCATTTTGGCCCATAGGATCAGATATAGACTGATATATAGACTCCATATAAAACATGGACTCTGTATACAAAGGAGTAATAACAACTATAAGTTTCACTAATAAGGTCTATCCCAAAAGGCAAATAGTCCCGGTACGCAATCCCAGTTTCACACTCACATATATTTAGCAAGACGGTCTGGCAACCAGCCACGAAATATGAAGGAGACACATGATGACTTCATTCTGAACGTCGTCAACGTACCCATAGAGAAACTAGAAGAAATTCTGCTAAAAATGAGAGTGAATGAAAACATGTCAAACATCCAATGACCCAAAGGCAGGACTGTTAAATCTGAAGACGAGGACTAATAATTTTCATTGATTTAGTACTTAAATAAAGTTAGACCCTATACTATAAACCTAATGCTTTAAAGGTCCCATTGCCGAGCACAGTCCTGAATGGGAGCCAGAGCTAACAGCGAGTCCTGATCACTGTATGACAAGTTGCTTCTCATTCTCTGTATACTTCTGGCCCGGGCCCAGAGACTCGCACATAGTCAGATCAGGACACAAATAAATAGCTGGGACAGAAACAAACAGACTTTATCTCAATCTCCCCTACCAGGGTTAAGGATACCCGCTATTGTATTACAGAGTTGGCAAAGGGAACTTTGCATGTGGTTCTCACCAGAGATGAACCAGGCTATTGCGGTGCAGCCTGCCAGTTGTACGTGAAGTCAAAGTAAAATGTAAACTAAGGGAGAGATGGTATTTTTTTCTTTTACGAGAAGGAAATCGGATGTTGGGGTTTGTGATAAAAATACAGGAGTGTGAAACTGGATAGCGGAGAGAAGAGTCTCAACGCCGCTGTCCTTATCTGCGTTAATAACTGCCTCCTTGTAAAACAGATCGGGAGCAAAGTAATTGTGTGACACGCTTCAATGAGCCCTTTCTTATATCTCAGCATATCAGCTTGCATGTAGATAACAGCAAGTCAATTGTGCCTGCATACCTTTGTGACCTACAACGGAGCGGCGCACGGTGTCGACTACTCCGAAAGTGAGCAAAACGTGCCTTCGGGTACAATGGATCGTGGAGTGAACTTAATTCTGCTTGTCATAGCCTGCAGCCTCTTCCTGCACCCTTCCAAAATGGCCGCTGCTGGAATCACCTGTGCGTCAGACTTCTTGTGACAACACATGGCTCTTAGTGAAGTGGGACCAAAGAGTACTCGCTCTATGATGAGCGCAATTTAAGGAGAGAAATACTAGGATCGTGCTAAAAAATGAATGACAGTTGTGAAGTGGAAAGGTATTGGGGTACAGTCACATGAGGCGGGTTCTCTGCAGTCATTTTCTGCGACTATCCCATTTGTTGCAGAAATCCATATGCTTGCCACCAAAACAACCCCATTCAGATAACTGGCGAGGATTTTCACACAGAAATTTTTGCAAAAGATCTCTCATGCCATATGTGACTATACCTTTAAATTATTTTTTTTTTTTTACATGACCACTTGTTAATCTTTGGACATATATATTTGAGTACATATATGTAATACCATCATGCTGCAGATCTCATACACTTCTGCTTAAAAATGACTCATATCAAGCATTTTCTAGGAAATGTGTCGCGTGCTACTATCAATGAGTATGCACTTCATTAAATATCTAAAGTGGAAATTGATTTTTTAAAAAAATATTTTTTCTCTCTAATACAATTTTTTGTTAAATTCTTATGATTCATTCCATGAATATGAAGAGCGATCTGATCATAACACCACCTTAACATGCAGGTGAAAACTGGTATTACACCCATCCTGGCGTTATATAGAGTGAAATAGTATGGTGCTATGAAACAATATACGTAGTAATAAGCAATGGCGGTCTTGTCAAAGATGAAAACCTCACCCTTATTGCTGAAGCCTATAGGTGGTTAATATATATATATATATATATATATATATATATATATATATATATAATCCAAAGGTATAGCTCCAAAACATGCACTATTAGCTATTAAAATAACGTCTATATGTAACAAAATAAGAAAGTAGCAATAAAATATACCGTAAAATGGTGCAAAAGTGTGTTGTGTGTGTATAGAATAATATATACAAACAGTGGATAGATGTGTGCACACCAGTGCAAGCTCCAAAATTGCCCTTTTATTCCTAATTTTTCTTCTGTTTAGTATGGGTAAAGGCTCGGTAAACATAAAAATAAAAAAGTACCTATAAAATAAAATTTCAAAAACACCCAAATCACCCTCCCTATAAAATGACGAGCGTCCAGTGACGAGAGGGTTAAGTCGAAAACCCCCGCCAGCTGTCACAGAGCGAAGACGCATAAAGTGACTTAATTTCATTCCTGGTTGTCTAAGTAATAATATGCTGCAAGGCACTGAAAAAAAAAAAATATCACATACAGGCAAAATTAAAACACTCATTATCTAAATACTGGATTATCGGGCAATTTTTGTTTTCCAGAATTTTATTTTCTTTGGTCTTTTGCCTTCTAATGGTTTTATCTGCTGGATCCTGGAGGAGATAAACACTGGACAGAAGTGATTAGCGGGAATAAAGGAACTGTGCGACGCAATGTATATATTACGTCATCCCTGCGGAAACATCAGGGTGCACTGAAGACCCTGTGCTACAGTCGTCAAGGCATTGTCAGTTGCACCAACACCTCGATTGCACATAGATATATGCATATGTATATTTTATATTGAATATTTTTTATATTTGATTTACTCTCCCTAATAAACCTAAAAAAATCATAGAAATCAATAGAAAAAATAGTTTTCTTTACATACATCAACAGGTCATTGGCAGCTACGACCACTCGCTACTATGTGTCCAAGTACATATGCATGAAAACATATTACCTTGAATGTTACATTTTAGGCCCAAAAGCCTTTCGGAAATGTTACAATGTAGTATCGCCTGAAAATAGTCAAAAAATAATAGCAAGGACGTGTTGATTCATCTTGTCGATTATGATGCGCCTTTCGGTGTGTCTTACATACTAGATGTAGCAGAGCTGACTTGGTCATTTTCAGCACTATTTAGATAATGGTACCTGAACTCCAATTGAAAACCACTAATAATAGACAGTCATTCACAGTGGGTTGTGCCAGATGACAAATTCAGCTCACTACCGCGCCTGAGATATAGAAGCACACTATTCTCAGGTATACTGTGTAAAGCCTAATACAACTATAGCCCATATACCTGAACTGACAGCACAAAACCAACTCCGCTGCATTATTTCTGCCGCCAACCCCCTTTATTGGGTAATTTGGTCTCTGTTTGCTAAACACTGCTTCCCTATAATATCGGCGTGCGTTTAATACAACCTCATGTATAATGCAAGAAATGCTATTTCATTTTCAGCTGTTAAAACAGCAAATTCAATTTGGCTGAGCGCTTGTCTGCCAGATATATTACCTTATTAAATTTGAGCGGTAACCCCCCTTATGTTATTTTTTATCTGCTTATGCAGTTGCTTCTGCTGAAATTCAAATTTTCAGTGATTATATACCCACGCATCGATTCTTATCTCTCCCCCTGTATCCAGATAAGTTGCAGGTGTGTTAGCTACTAGGCTCAGTCCATTGGAGTCAGTATAAGTGACAGTGACAGCGTTACACCTTACAGCGGACCTATACAAAGGCTGGAGGTGACATTGTAGAAATTGACCTAAAATTCCCTTCCTTAACATGTCATTAATGAACTACTCCATTACCAAGGAATCTTCGTCTGTAAGGAAGGGGTGCAAACGAATCAAAGCGTCAAACGTGACAATAATAAGTCAGACGTTCCTATGAAAATGCTGTCAGATCCTAATAATAGGAAAATCACAAACGCTGAAAAATCTGACAAGAGCAGCGAGTCAATGAATGAAATCCTGCGTATTGACGGAGGGTGGCCTCCTTAAAACAATGTTTTGTCTGCATGAAGATGAACAGCAAACATTTGCATATCTTTATCTGATTTCTATTTGCAAACACTGGCAGCGAATTGGGTCAAAACAGCCGTCTCGTGAACTTTGTCATTTGCATGACACTTTATACTGGATATTGCGTTAGAAATCCAATTCTGCATGTCTAATAAATGGCATTTCATGACGACTGGTAATGACAGTGTCAGATCTAGGGTGACTAAGATGGATTTTGCTAGCACGTACTATATAGGGGCACAGTAAGTGCCTTTCGGCCTAGTGCCCTATTACAGTTTATTCCCCATAAAACCCTTTGCAGTGTGAACATGTAATTATCTGAGTGACCTTTAACACCGTATTTTACAAGGTGGCACCACTGCCTTAGCAGCTCATTGCAATCTCGATCCTAATACAGAATATGCCTCTCTATATAATACACATTTAATATTGCCCTAGATTTTCTAACATTCTGTGTCAGATCTACGTTACCGATTCCTTAATCGTTTCACTGCTACAAATTCTTACCTGTTAAAATACTATATCAAGATGAATTTGTACAGTGCCTCATAGTCACAGCGTACGATCGTACTCAAGAAAATAAGATCTATCCACATACGGCAAATACGCAACAAATACACACCTCCAAACTGATTCCTCCCAGACAGCTACCTTTTAATGTAAATCACCTATTTCGCTTCCCCTACCGATGCAGCAGAGCGGAGTTTGACACGATGAAGGTAGGCACATAGTATTACAGTATAGGTTTACACAGGTAAACCTATTGCAAAGAGTAACAATGAAAGAAGCAACCTCAAACACTTAAATGACAAATTTAGCTCTGCTGCATCGTACACATTGCAGTAAACCCTGGAAGGAGATCTGCTTGTAAATGTGGCATACCTCTAGTCACACAAGTACAGTGGACAAAATAATGAATACCTAGGACAGCCACCTTGCAGCTAGCCAACAAAGCGAGCAAGAGAAATGCAATATCAACTGCCTGTCAATCATCGACCATCAGGTCCTTACCTGGATAAAAATCTTTGGATTTGGACAGCTTGATTGTGGCTCCCGTCTCTTTCTGTAGCTGGACGATGGTCTGCCCACCCTTTCCTATGATAGATCCGGCTGCGTAACTAGGAATGAGGACCTTTAGGAAAAACTGGCCGTCTTCTGCGGAGCAAAAAAAAAAAAAAAAGACAAAAAAAATCAACAGTTAGTTCAAACGTCAACGACAATACTCAACGGCGACAAAAATCTCCAAAAACATTTTAGCTTTACATACAGTCACCTATAGCAATACATATATCGACATATCATACTATAATCCCATATTAAACAAGTCTAAACTACGGTTTAACCTGTGATGGGAAGAAAATACATGGCAAAAGATGAAGAGCAAATAAGAAAGTGAGATCTTCAGCAATGGAAAGCAATGGAACATACATGAAGCATCTGACAAATCGAAAGTCTTCCGAAACGTGTGGCTCTGAATGAACCTATTACAAAGTCTCACCTCTGAACAGCATGTTTAATTTGTAAGCATTAAGACATTGCCAAGAAAAAAAAAAAACTCAGTGTAATGTGGAATGACTTCCACGCTAATCCCAATGTATTTCTTTAGCTTCTTTCAATCTCTCATGATCCTCCTATAAGCTTATTAATTAAAGCAGTTTAAGCAGATTTTTTTCCCCTTATTTCAAAGCGATCTACGGCTTATCATGGGTGCGCACAGGTCATCGGATATAATCGCACGTAAAACCCAATGGAAAAGAAAAAAAAACCTAAAAATAAAAATAATAATCAAAAATTTAAAAAAAATAGATATATGACATGGAAAGCAACTATGGAAGACGCAAGTCTGTCTCGCTGAATGAAATGACAGGAAATGTGATGTGTTTATATTTTTTTAATATATAACAAGTCACTGACTTTGCATAACCTCAACATGTTCCAGTAAATATATATCCCTGTACAGTTTATGATAAAAGTGCAGGTCCATGTGTGATTCCTGTGCTGGGAGCATACATCCAAGCCAAGAAAAAACCCACTGATCTTCCTTGCAATTCCTCAGCAAATGCATTCACCTCTGCATCGTTGCATTGTTATGCCTCCAATAGAAATGAACGTGAAGATGCTGGGACACATCACCAGGATGCAGAAGAAGCACCCCCCAGCTCCTGTGAGCTGAGCCTCTCTCTCTTCCCCCCCTCCCCCAAGCTTACAATTAATGATTGGGGGGATAAAAAAGGCACACAGTATTACTCCAAAAATCCAGGCACTCCAGAAAGGGAAGGTTTGACTTGCTAAATAAAAGGATGCCCAGAAACAATGAGAGGGGACCGAGAGGTGCAGCCACTGATGTGCAGCTGACTGGTCTGGTCCCTGCCTCCTCCATGCATCTTCCAGCACTGAGAATTAACCTCTTCCTTCCTGGACGAGTCTGAGAGATTGCAGTGTTCGTACCCCTCCATCACCGGCGGGGTGATTCCCGCTTAAACCCATAAACCAGCTTTCCGTAGAAAAAAAAAAAAGCACCCTGACATGCATCTCACGCAACACTCCTAATCTCTCTCTGAACCCCCAAAACATAAGGGGTGTATGTCTGCAGTGTTTTAATACAAAGTCTATTGAAATGAGCACATATCACAGGTTGAAGATGTGAGACATAAAAAAACCATAATAATAACAGAAGAAGACGCCATTTTGACCATAGATTACAATAGACATGCTTGGGTGAGGAGCCCCAATATGTAGTGCAGCCCCTATAATAGGATGGATATATTGGGGGCACATTCAAGGCCAGGGGAAGCGAGAAGCAGTCTCAATAACTACAGTCCACCCCCTTGCAGAACAGCAGCTGGTGCACTCACCTCCAGTGTTGGTCCTCTTCGTGCTTCCAGCCTCCGGTGGGGCTTCCAGGGGTCTTTTCCTTGAGTCTGGGGGGTCTAGGTCTATGGGGACCCCGCTGTGGGTCCCGTTTTGCTGGATGGGAGCTGCCGCCATCATGTTTGTGGGCTGCAGCAAGCTGAGAGCACAGGGGGACACAAGGGGGGGCACAGGCTGGGGAAGGAGGGGAGTGAGGGGGGGACCCCACTACCTGCGCTGAAAGCACTGCAAAGGGGGAGCCCCCTGGTGCACCTCCAAAAAATACAGACACAGCAATACAAGGGAGAGGGGAAACAGAGACAGAGAAGAGCAACACAAAATAAATAAATAAAAGAGAAGCCAGGAGGGGGAGGAAAGGGATGGAGAGAGAGAGAGAGAGGGAGAGAAAGAGAGAGAGAGAAAAGAGGGGGAGGAGTGCAGAACGGTGGGGGTGGCAAGGAAAGTGTGCAGGGAAAAGGAGAAGGGGGTGATAGAGAAGGATTGGGGAATGAGAGAAAGATAAAGGAGGGAGGGAAGCGGAGAGGTAGCAAGCAGAAAATAAAGCAAGATGGCTGGGACTGAGAAACACAGAGAAGAGGGGAGGGTGCAGAGTGATGGGGAGGGAAGGGGTGTGTGGAGGAAAAGGGGATGAAGAAGGGCTGAGGAGGAAAGAAAGGAGCGAGAGCAAGATGTGTATGTGTGTGAGAGAAGAGTGGTGCTGATTGCAGCCTCTGACTTGTTTCCTTGCTTTCTCTCCTCCTCCTCCTCTCTCTTTTGTTTCCTAATAATCCCCCTGCCTGCTGCTCGCACTGGCTCTCTGGTGGCTGCTGCTCTCGGTGATACAGCGTTCTGTCCTCTCCTGGCTGGCCTCAGAAGTGTCTGTGTATATTAAGGATGCTGTAGCACATCCCCAGCCCAGCATCCCACACAAAGGCTCTCTGCTACCTACACCTACCTATATAGGTCAAGTCTAGTAGCATGGGCTCCAAGCAATCTTGGGCTTGGATTCTTCGCCGAGATGACATTTAATTAACGCGTTCCTTGCCAGATGGCTCTGAAAGAGAGAAAAAGAGGGAAAATCTTATTAATCCAAACTTGTTTAACCTCGTATAATACCAATACCGACTAGAAAGCTTCGCTTCGTGAATTTTTATTTTTTTTTTATAAAATACTGCCACAGATGGTGTTATATAAAGATCATCACTATTGTACACGCATATATATTATATAATATATATATATATATATGTATATATATAAACCTGGCACTACATAAATATATTATAATAATAAAGGACAATACATTTTGGTTCACACAATTGTAAAACACTACGGAATATGTTAGCGCTATATAAACAGAGATTAGTAATAAATATTATTATTCCTTGTATTAAACTTCCCGCACAGAAACTATTCCTCTCGGGAACCCCATTAGACAGCGGCCAATAGACCGGACATGTTGGATTTTTTGCCTTTCCACCCTGTCCCCGGATACCTGATGCTGGAAGAATCCGGCAGACACTCATACGCTATCGCTGTGTCTGAAAGAGTTAATCAGGGAATTAGCCATTGTCATTAGAACATAAAACACATTTTACAGATAGTTACACCCTCAAGGGCAGATTTATGAAAAAGTCTGAACGCACCGTCTTTATTGCCCGTAGCAACCAATCACAATGCAGCTTTCATTTTCCAACAGCAGAATAGAACATGAAAGCTGTGCTGTGATTGGCTGCTATGGCCAGGAAAGACATTTAGGTAGTTTCATCAATCATCTCTCCTCTTGGCCACAGCAACCAATCACAGTGCAGCTTTCATTTTCCAACAACAGAATACAACATGAAAGCTGTGCTGTGATTGGCTGCTATGGCCAGCAAAGGCATTTAGGTAGTTTCATCAATCATCTCTCCTCTTGGCCATAGCAACCAATCACAGTGCAGCTTTCATTTTGTATTCAGCTCTTGAAAAATTAAAGCTGCGTTGTGATTGGTTGGTATAGGAAAATCACATCTTCTATACGTAGTTATGGCTTGACGTCATCTATATAGTGCAATTAACCCTATATCACGTGTGATACGTGCTGCCTGGCCTCTGTAGACATAGACACACTGTGCTGGAAGCCCTGCAGCCCTACACAAGCTCTCATGTATATCTATAAAATACTACTAGCTCCCACAAGGACCTTTGCTGACGTCAGGATCACATGACCTGCCCCATGACTGGGCGGAGTGAAGCTGCCCATTACAATGCCTCCGTGTGCCGCCCGTGTGCCTGGCTGTGTCACTAGTCAGGTGGATTTCCTGCACTTACTGAAGAGTGTTGCCTTTTCTGATACTATCCATTCCATGACTATACAGTAGTGCAGGGTCCTGTTATTAAATTATCCGCCATCATTGTAGCGTGACGTATTGTCTCTCATTCACACAGGGAGAAGGCGACCACGGCAACCAATCAGGAGGCTGCTTTCATTTCATACCCTCTAGGCTTTGAAAGCTGCAGGCTGGTTGCTAAGGGCAACACAAGGACTATAAGATGGGGGAGGGGAGGTGACTACAGATGTCATTGCCTTCTGTGGCTTTAAATGCTGCAATCTGGTTGGTTGATATGGGCAGCATACATGAAGGGAAAGGACAGCATAGCAACCAATCAAGCTGTGCCTTTCATTTTATATCCTCTCATTGTCTATGAAAACTGCAATACGATTGGTTGCTATGGGCAACGCAAATGCAAAGTAGATGTATGTTCACACCTGAAAAAAACTCAGCTAATTTTTTCCTAGTGACCAATTTTTGCATCAAATACTGCACCTGCCAGACAGGATTTTTTCGCCTCCCATTCACTTTGATGGGACTTATCGGGTCGAATTCAGGGCTCGTTCACATCTGCGTTCTCCTCTCCGTTCTGCAGGTTTCCGTTTCCTGCATAAAACAGAGCAGGAGACGGAAACCTGCAGGAGGCTTTCTTACCCATTCATTTGAATGGGTGAGAAAACTGTCCGGCCGTGAGCGTTTTATGCTCTCCGCCGCGAAACCAGGTTTTATAATCCGGACACAGTCGGACATGCAGTACTCTGTGTCCAGATTTAAAAAACCGGTTTCGCAGTGGAGAGCATAAAACGCTCATGGCCGGACCCGGTCTGTGGTTTCCGTCTTCTGGCATGCAGAAGACAGAAACCATAGTACGGAGACCCTGAACGCAGGTTTGAAACTAGCGTCACCTGTAAATCAAGTGTGATGCTTATTTATTCCATCTGCCTCCCATTGAAATTAATGGACCCTGGTTTCAGTCGGAATCCTCATCAAATTCAGCACCAAATACCCAAAGCCATATATACAGTTAAGGCCAGAAATATTTGGACAGTGACACAAGTTTTGTTATTTTAGCTGTTTACTAAAGCATGTTCAGAAATACAATTGAAGAGCTCAACGGAAAAATGGCCTAAATCCACATTTTGTTATATTTCAAATTATTACCTAGAAAGCTTCTTTGTACCTCGTTCTATGCATTGGGTTTACAAGGTACCTAGGATTAATGACCTAAGTCCATATATTTCAATGCAGAAGAATTTACATTCAATGGAATAATGGCCTAAGTCCAATACAAACTTACTTACTTCACTCTCGTTGGTCATTTTTTCATTGAAATCGTGACTTCCGGTCTGTTGTTTATATTAGTGTAAAAACTTTGTCTTATTGTTTAAAAGGCTCTAAATCGACTTTTGCACATATTTAGCGCCGAAAAGGGAGGCAGGTAATTATTATTCTTTATCGTTTAATAATAGTAGTAATTAATTAATAATATTAAATAAATAATATTTATACATGAAGCTGCAATTTTTTAAATAAATAATACAATTTATGATTAGGATTAACGGTGTTCATTAGCTGATTACATTGGATAGATATATTCCACAATAATGCCCGTTTGCTTTAGGCTAAAACTTTAAATTTCGTTTTTCTCACAATATTGATTTTTGGACTTAGGCCATTTTTCCGTTGAGCTCTTCAATTATATATATAATATGGGCTGAAAGTGCACACTCCCAGCTGCAATATGAGAGTTTCCACATCCAAATCGGAGAAAGGGTTTAGGAATCATAGCTCTGTAATGCATAGCCTCCTCTTATTCAAGGGACCAAAAGTAATTGGACAATGGACTCTAAGGGCTGCAATTAACTCTGAAGGCGTCTCCCTCGTAAACCTGTAATCAATGAAGTAGTTAAAAGGTCTGGGGTTGATTCCAGGTGTGTGGTTTTGCATTTGGAAGCTGTTGCTGTGACCAGACAACATGCGCTCAAAGGAACTCTCAATTGAGGTGAAGCAGAACATCCTGAGGCTGAAAAAAAAGAAAAAATCCATCAGAGAGATAGCAGACATAGCTTGGAGTAGCAAAATCAACAGTCGGCTACATTCTAAGAAAAAAGGAATTGACTGGTGAGCTTGGGAACTCAAAAAGGCCTGGGCGTCCACGGATGACAACAGTGGTGGATGATCGCTGCATACTTTCTTTGGTCAAGAAGAACCCGTTCACAACATCAACTGAAGTCCAGAACACTCTCAGTGAAGTAGGTGTATCTGTCTCTAAGTCAACAGTAAAGAAAAGACTCCATGAAAGTAAATACAATGGGTTCACATCTAGATGAAAACCATTCATCAATTCCAAACATAGACAGGCCAGAGTTAAATTTGCTGAAAAACACCTCAAGAAGCCAGCTCAGTTCTGGAAAAGTATTCTATGGACAGATGAGACAAAGATCAACCTGTACCAGAATGATGGGAAGAAAAAAGTTTGGAGAAGAAAGGGAACGGCACATGATCCAAGGCACACCACATCCTCTGTAAAACATGGTGGAGGCAATGTGATGGCATGGGCATGCATGGCTTTCAATGGCACTGGGTCACTTGTGTTTATTGATGACATAACAGCAGACAAGAGTAGCCGGATGAATTCTGAAGTGTACCGGGATATACTTTCAGCCCAGATTCAGCCAAATGCTGCCAAGTTGATCGGACGGCGCTTCATAGTACAGATGGACAATGTCCCCAAGCATACAGCCAAAGCTACCCAGGAGTTCATGAGTGCAAAAAAGTGGAACATTCTGCAATGGCCAAGTCAATCACCAGATCTTAACCCAATTGAGCATGCATTTCTTTTGCTCAAATCCAGACTTAAGGCGGAAAGACCCACAAACAAGCAAGACCTGAAGGCTGCGGCTGTAAAGGCCTGGCAAAGCATTAAGAAGGAGGAAACCCAGCGTTTGGTGATGTCCATGGGTTCCAGACTTAAGGGTCAGTTCACACGTGAAAACCGCCTAGCTTATTTGTGCGAGGTAAAAAACCTCGAGGAGTTTTTTTGACGCTGTTTTTTGCATTCCACGCGGTTTTTGACGCGGTTTTCGCTAGCGGTTTTCGCTAGGGTTTTTTTTTCCTATATGTGCTATAGAAACTGCAGGCGAAAACCGCGCGGTTTTTTGCAAAAAACCGCGCGGTTTTGTGTGCAAAAAAACGCGCGGTTTTTTACCGCGCGGTTTTCGCCTCCCATTCACTTCTATGCAATTCTTCAGGCGTTTTCCGCCTGAAGAAAGGTCATGTCGCTTCTTCAGGCGGAAAACGCTAGGAGGAAAAAAAAAGCTAGTGGTCTACATAGACCACCATGTTAAAGGAGAGGTTTTTGAAGCGAATTCCGCTGTCAAAAACCTCCCCTTTGCCCACGTGTGAACTAGCCCTAAGGCAGTGATTGCCTCCAAAGGATTCGCAACAAAATATTGAAAATAAAAATATTTTGTTTGGGTTATGTTTATTTGTCCAATTACTTTTGAGCTCCTAAAATGTGGAGTGTTTGTAAAGAAATGTGTACAATTCCTACATTTTCTATCAGATATTTTTGTTCAACCCTTCAAATTAAACGTTACAATCTGCACTTGAATTCTGTTGTAGAGGTTTCATTTCAAAACCAATGTGGTGGCATGCAGAGCCCAACTCGCCCAACTTGGAGTCTCGTCTTAAACCTTCCCTGATATCTGAAGTATCTCTGTACCAAATTTGGTGAAGATCGGTCCAGTCGTTTGGTTCGCATTAGAGTACAGACAGACGGACGGACAGACAGACAAGAATTCATTTTTATAAGATATATATATATATACTGTATATATATATATATATATATATATATATATATAATTATAATTAATGCTATGGAATTGAGTCTTGGCCATTAACACTTCAGTATGTGCTGTAAATATAGATTAGATGCAGGGCTGTAGAGTTGGTAGGCCAACTCTGATATTTTTCCACAGCCCAACCCTTAGGCTAAGGCCCCACGGGCCGGAAGTGCCACCCTAAAGCACAGTGGGAACGCATTGTGGTTCTTCCCGCAGCGCTTTCAACAGAAAGTTCACTGAGTTTTCCTCCGCGGACTTTCTGTTACCATTATATCTACGGGAAAGCCACCAGCGAATCACGGTCTTTCCGGCCCATGGGGCCCCGGCTTGAACCTACATTCACACGAGCATTGTTTTTGGCTATGTATTTAATGGATAAGCGCAACATCCGTTCGACACCCATTTTTTTCACGCCTGCAAACTTGGCATCACATCAGAGGCACACTTAATCATGTGCATAGAGACTTAGACTAAGTTAACACTAGCGCTTTTTCTCCATTGGGGATTTCCGTCCCCCTTTCTGCTTGAAAAATGCAGAGAGAAAAGTCCTGCTTTCTGTACTTTTCAGGCGGAAACCCAGCAGACTCCATAATAATCTATGGGGTCTGCATGTTTCCACGGGTAGCCATTTTTTTATGCGGATAGGTTTCCGTTCTTCAGGTTCCCAAGTGGACCCAAAGAACAGAATGCCAAGCGCTAGTGTGAACCTAGCGTTAGTGGGCATGCGCACAATATAAGTGTACCAGTCACCTCATTTAGGGGCATTCACCCGGAGTAAAGTGGCGCTGATTCTGCAACAATAAATCGCGGCAGAATCAGCGCTGAGAAAAAGACTCCCATTGACTTGAATGGGTTCCATTTAACGAGCGGGACGCATTTAAATCAATGGGAGTCTTTTTATCAGCGCTGATTCTGCTGCAAGTTATCGTGGCAGAATCAGCGCCACTTTACCCCGTGTGAATGCCCCCTAAACAAGGTACATGCTCTGTGGCATGATACATGTGATGTGGGGTAGAAACTAAGCCAGGTCTTACTTGGTACCATTGTTCCACCACTAAGATAAGATAATCATTTAATAGTCTCACAGTGGGGAAATTTCAGCAGCATAGTAATACAGACACAGGATAATACACAGTAAGGGTGCATGCACACTACGTAACGCCGGGCGTGTATGAGAGCCGTACACGCCGGCATTACGGCAGACTGCCGAACACTTCCCATTCACTTCAATGGGAGCGCTCGTAACAGCGGCGTTTACGAGCGCTCCCATTGAAGTGAATGGGAAGTGTTCGGCAGCCCTGCTGTAACGCCAGCGTGTACGGCTCTCATACACGCCCGGCGTTACGTAGTGTGCATGCACCCTTATATATTACAGACGTAGGCACACATATGCTGAGAAGAGAAGATATATTAGGAGTCCATGGCAGCTAAGGAACAGAAGAAGGAAGACTTCATCGTCATAATCATTAGTTCTCTGTGCGGATTGTCTTTGCTTGGACTGATGTAGGTTATACAGCCTGATCGCGGTTGGAAGGAAAGACTTGCGATAGCGCTCCTTCTCACACTTGGGGTGAAGCAGACGGTCACTTACAGTGCTGCCAAGTCCCATCAAGGTCTCATACATGGGTTGGGATTTGTTCTCCCGCATGGAGGTCACCACGGACAGTATCCTTCTGTCACCCACCACCTGTACTGAGTCCAGGGGGCTCCCCAGGACAGAGCTGGCCCTCCTGATCAGCCTGTCAAGTCTATTTCTGTCCCTGGTTGATATACTGTTCCCCCAGCAGGCCACACCGAAAAAGATGGCTGAAGCAACCACAGAGTTGAAGAAGGCCCTAAGAAGTGTCCCCTGGACTCCGAAGGCCCTCAGCCTCCTGAGCAGGTAGAGTCTGCTGTGACCCTTTCTGTGCAGCGCCTCCAGGTGGTCAGCCCAGTCTAGTTTATTATTGAGGAGCACACCCAGATACTTACAGGTCCTGACTATCTCAATACATGTCCCTTGGATCTCCACCGGGGTCGGAGCACTTCTCCGTTTACTAAAGTCCACCACCATCTCCTTGGTCTTCCCAGCATTAATCCTGAGGTGGTTCTGCTGGCACCATTCAACAAAATCCCGATTTAAGTCTCTGTATTCCCTATCGTCGCCATCAGTGATAAGGCCGACTATAGCAGAGTCATCGGAGTACTTCTGTAAGTAACAGCTGGATGAGTTGTGCCTAAAGTCAGCAGTGTACAGTGTGAAGAGAAATGGGGCAAGAACTGTACCTTGTGGTGCCCCCGTACTACAGATCACAGTGTCAGACACACAGCCCCCGCCTCTCACATACTGAGGGCGGGTTGTCAGGTAGTCTAGGATCCAGTTGGACAGGTGATGGTCCACACCACCAAGGTTCAGCTTCTCCCTCAGTAGCTCTGGCTGAATGGTGTTGAACGCACTGGAGAAATCAAAGAACATTATTCTCACAGTGTTCCCGGGTTTCTCCAGGTGAGAGAGAGCTCTATGAAGAAGGTGGATGAGTGGTTAAGTTTGCGTTTTGTGTGATCCTGAAGCTTCTTCTACTTCGTAATGCAGTCTGATGTATTGAGATGTGAAAAAGTGGTGCAGGGGCATAACAGCATATTTTTTAATGAAGTTACATTATTCAATGTTTTGGAAAATACTAGACTTTTACACTAAAAATGTATCCATGTATCTTAAAGGGAAAGTCAGGCAAAAAACATTTTCCCATGTGATTCCCTCATGAATAATTGAATTGAATGAATAATGTTTTCTTGTGGGATCACCTAAATGAATAGCAGTCAGTCCCCTCCCACCTCTAGAAGTGACCACGCTGGTTCTTTATCCTCCTGTGTAGACAAAACCAGACACCTTTTATGTAGGGCTCTATTCACATTATTGTTTCCAGACACTGCCAGACTTTCCATTATCATTTCTGTCATTTCTTATAGCAAAAATAAAGCAGTCTGCAGCACTTTACTTTTCATCCAAAATACTAAAACCCCAGTGGTCCCCATTTAAAGTGATTGGGGTCTATTACAGTTTGCCAGTATTTTTTTTGTAAATGGACCCTAAATAGCTAGCTGTACTCGGTTGTCTCTAGCAAGCCTGTAGGCTTAAATGGAGCACAACAGATATGTCGATCCATTGAAGATAAGCGATTCAGGACCCCCAATTCTTGGCATCAGAGGGGTTCCCTGCAGTCAGACTTCAACTGATCTGTTTATTTTACCTTAGGATCCATTCACACGGAGGTCCATTTGCGCTGAAAAAAAACCTCCCATTCTGCTAGCAGAAAAAGGAACCCATCGAAGTCAATGGGAGGCTATTTTTTCAGCAATGAAATTCCACATCATTTTTCTCTGTGTGAATGGACCCTAAGTTGGGTTTACCATTATTCAATGTCCGTTGCTCACATCCATCTTGTTCACCGCCTCCGCCTCTTCTTCCTTGTCCCGTCATGTCTTCTTCAAAAAGCATCTTTTCCTGTAGCCGAACAGAAGAATGATAGAATACTTGTAATGTCCATTACTGCAATCCTATGACGACCTGTCCACCTTTACAGAGTATCCACTATTAGTTTTCTAATTATATTGATATACCTATAGCACCTGGAACTTGGTGTACTATTGTCTATAGTCCATGATATTTGATGGTGCATAATACACAGTCCAGTCATATTAATGTGACCAGCGCCTACTTTTGACGTCAACGTTAAATAACCAATCACAGAAGGCACGTGTCATCAGCCATCTGGGTGCACTCATCATTGTGGAAGGCACGATGGATCAACACAAGTATGCATCTATCCTTGCGGACCATGTTCACCCCTACATGTGAAATGTTTTTCCTCAGGATGATGGCATCTAGCAGTAGGACAATGTGACGTGTCATAAAGCTCGCAGTGTACGTGCGTGGTTTCAGGAGCACCAGGATGAGTTTACCGTACTCCCTTGGCCAGTAAATTCCCCAGACTTGAACCCAATCGAGAATCTGTGGGACCACCTCGATCGGGTTGATTATATCGTGGCTATTTGGCACACAGAGTGTGCATTGTTTGTAATATATAGCCATGTATTATAATCATGTGATTCAACTCTAAGGCCCGATTCACATCTGCATTTCGGCCTTTCTGTTTCCCTATCCGCATGAAATATGTGGAAACAAAAGTCCTGTAAGCAGCATTTTTCTCTCCGCATTTTTTGTGTAGAAACCACACGGACCCCATTATAGTCTATGGGGTCTGCAGGTTTCCTTAAAGGGGTTGGCAACTTTCAGACCAATATTGACAAGCAAATGTACAATAAAAAGATATACAATTTTCCAATATACTTTCTGTATCAATTCCTCACGGTTTTCTAGATTTCGGCTTGCTGTCATTCATTCTGTTACTTCTAGAGGATAAAACTCTGACCGTGGTCATGTGATTTACGATCCATGGTCCATAGTACCAACATATTTATTTATTTCACTTACTTGGATGGAGTCAACTTATTCTCCAGCACTTTACGGACATTGTCAGTCACTGTCCCATATGGGGTTGACAATCTAAATTCCCTATCAGTATGTCTTTGGAGTGTGAGAAGAGACCAATGAGCCCAGAAGAAACATATGCTGCAAGGAAACAGTGCTAACCACTGTTTTTGGTCAGGAATTTGAGGCCGTATCCGCCTCAAAATCCTGACTAAAAAGACGGCTCCCATTGAAATTAATGGGAGCTGATCAGTTCTTTTTACGGGAGTCGGTTTGTTCCGGCTCCCAGACAAAGAAGCGAGATGCGCATTCCTTCAGGCAGAGTCGCCTCGCAACATCCGCCTAAGGATACTCCTGACTAGGCTCATTCATTTGGGCTTAATCCGGAGTGGAGTGCATGACTGGATACCGATGCACTGCACTGCCATCAGTCACAACTACCTGTATTTTGGCCCTGAACCTGAGACAGCCTCCACCTCGGGTTCCGGTCCAAAAACCCAGTGTGAACTTACCCTTATTCCATATACATAAAACAGTTGATAAGTATCTGAGGGTCTGGGGTCTGACGGCTTGGAGCTCAGCAATATAGAGAATCTAGGCCTGAGTGCTCCATGTAAATAGAGCAGTGGTGCTCTTGTGTGGCAGCATTCAGATGCCCAGACATTAACCTTCTAGTATAGGAGATAAATGAAGTTAATGAGACAACCCCTTTGATCATCATAGTAAGGGTTAATAATTAGAGATGAGCGAACAGTGTTCTATCGAACACATGTTCGATCGGATATCAGGGTGTTCGCCATAATCGAATCGAACACCGCGTGGTAAAGTGCGCCAAAATTCGATTCCCCTCCCACCTTCCCTGGCGCCTTTTTTGCACCAATAACAGCGCAGGGGAGGTGGGACAGGAACTACGACACTGGGGGCATTGAAAAAAATTGGAAAAAGTCATTGGCTGCCGAAATCAGGTGACCTCCATTTTAGACGAATAGTGGATTTCAAATCCGGGTCATATGAGAATGTGAACTTTGTGACTATGAGACAGGGATAGCTGTACAGGCAGGGATAGCTAGGGATAACCTTTATTTAGGGGGGAATGTTATTAAAAATAACTTTTTGGGGCTCTATCGGGTGTGTAATTGTGATTTTTGTGAGATAAACTTTTTCCCATAGGGATGCATTGGCCAGCGCTGATTGGCCGAATTCCGTACTCTGGCCAATCAGTGCTGGCCAATGCATTCTATTAGCTTGATGAAGCAGAGTGTGCACAAGGGTTCAAGCGCACCCTCGGCTCTGATGTAGCAGAGCCGAGGCTGCACAAGGGTTCAAGCGCACCCTCGGCTCTGATGTAGGAGAGCCGAGGGTGCACTTGAACCCTTGTGCACCCTCGGCTCTGCTACATCAGAGCCGAGGGTGCGCTTGAACCCTTGTGCACACTCTGCTTCATCAAGCTAATAGAATGCATTGGCCAGCGCTGATTGGCCAATGCATTCTATTAGCCCGATGAAGTAGAGCTGAATGTGTGTGCTAAGCACACACATTCAGCTCTACTTCATCGGGCTAATAGAATGCATTGGCCAGCGCTGATTGGCCAGAGTACGGAATTCGGCCAATCAGCGCTGGCTCTGCTGGAGGAGGCGGAGTCTAAGATCGCTCCACACCAGTCTCCATTCAGGTCCGACCTTAGACTCCGCCTCCTCCAGCAGAGCCAGCGCTGATTGGCCGAATTCCGTACTCTGGCCAATCAGCACTGGCTAATGCATTGTATTGGCGTGATGAAGCAGTGCTGAATGTGTGTGCTTAGCACACACATTCAGCACTACTTCATCGGGCTAATAGAATGCATTGGCCAATCAGCGCTGGCCAATGCATTCTATTAGCGTGAACTGAGTTTGCACAGGGGTTCTAGTGCACCCTCGGCTCTGCTACATCAGATTGCTACATCTGATGTAGCAGTGCCGAGTGTGCATCAGATGTGTAGTTGAGCAAAACTGACTCAGCACTGCTAAGTCTCTGCATTCGCATAGGAATGCATTGGCCAGCCTTCGGCCAATCAGCGCTGGCTCTGCCGGAGGAGGCGGAGTCTAAGGTCGGACCTGAATGGAGACTGGTGTGGAGCGATCTTAGACTCCGCCTCCTCCAGCAGAGCCAGCGCTGATTGGTCGAGTTCCGTACTCTGGCCAATCAGCACTGGCCAATGCATTTCTATGGGGAAAAGTTAGCTTGCGAAAATCGCAAACTGACAGGGATTTCCATGAAATAAAGTGACTTTTATGCCCCCAGACATGCTTCCCCTGCTGTCCCAGTGTCATTCCAGGGTGTTGGTATCATTTCCTGGGGTGTCATAGTGGACTTGGTGACCCTCCAGACACGAATTTGGGTTTCCCCCTTAACGAGTTTATGTTCCCCATAGACTATAATGGGGTTCGAAACCCATTCGAACACTCGAACAGTGAGCGGCTGTTCGAATCGAATTTCGAACCTCGAACATTTTAGTGTTCGCTCATCTCTATTAATAATTAACCACTGGTGTGCATAGCTACCTTTTTTTTTTACACATGGGCGCTCCTTCTACCCCCTGCTGTGTAGAGTTGAACTTTAGAGCAGACGGGAGGGACCCGCAGCTGGCACACCTGATCACATTACAGGAGCTGTTTACTACCACAAGCTTTGCATTTACCTCACTGTGATTGGTCCTCCTGAGGTTGATCTGTCTCTGTGTGTACAGTCTTCTACAGAACTCCATTCTGAGCTTCCTGGAACAAGAGCGCTAGTCTCTGTCCTTCTTGTCTTATCTTATCAATGACATGTCAGATCCTTAGCTCTCTCTTTAAGGCCCTGAAATGTCTTACGGTTGGTTCACACTTGCATTCTGTCTGAATCATTCGTACGGGCAGTTCGCGGCAAGCACACGGAGCCTATTATAGTCTATGGGGTCCGTGTGCTTTGACAACACATCGCTTGCAATTGTATTCCGTCCGGGGGGTGTCCATGTGGACTCCTTCCGGACGGAATACAAGCGCTAGTGTGAACCAACCCTAAGGCTTGGTTCACATCTGCACACGGTTTTCCATTCGGGGACCTCCCAAATGGAAACCTAATCCGGATAAAAAAGTGGTTACCTTAAGTAACCCGTGGACCGCATAGACTATAATGGGGTCCACGTGGTTTCTGTTCAGTCAAAAAATGCAGAGAGAAAAGCGCTGCTTTTAAACACTCTCCCCTTCATGTAATACTATTGTACACTGTATAAAATATCCATATATAATATACATACAGTACTGTGCAAAGGTTTTAGAAGAATTTGACTACCTTTTGCCTTCAAAATACCATCAGTTCTTCTACATTTGCAGAAAGTTTTTGAAAAAAGTTGTCAGAGAGGCTGTTCCAAGCATCTCAGAGAACTAAGCCCAGATCTTCTGTGGATGAAGACTTGCTCCAAGCCTTCTGTCTCTTCATGTAATCCCAGACAGACTGGATGAGGATGAGATCAAGGCACTGTAGGGGCCATATCATTGCTTGCACAACTCCTTTTCCAAAGGACGGTCACACCAAAAATTGATGGGATTTAGATTTCTCTTTCTTCATTCACTTCATTTTGTAAATTGACAAAAAATAAACTATGAACACCTCTTTTTTGAAAGCATTCTTACTTTGCAGCATCCACTCTTGCCTAAAATCTTCCCATTGTATTGTATATCTTTAGGCTACGCCCAAGGACATTATGTAAGTAACCTCCCCAGGTCGCTACCTCTCAGAGTGGTCCTGATTAGGGTTGAGCGGTCGGGATCAGGAAAGATTGGATCCCGATCGACGATTGAGCAAATTTCACGACTGGGATCAGCTGGAAGATGATCGGAAATCAGATTTTGAAATCTTAAGATTAGCTCAGCCCCACTGTATATATAATATACAATTAGGATTGAGCGATCGGGATTGGGAAAGATCGGATCCCGATCGGCAATCGAGCAAATTTCACGATCGGGATCAGCTGGAAGATGATCGGAAATTGGATTTTAAAATCGATCCTGAAATCTCAAGATCGGCTCAACCCTAGTCCTGATGTAGGTGGCTGCTGACCAAGGCCAGAGAGATGGAGGTTTAAAGCACCAGATGGTCAGGTAAAGTTTAGTCAGGTATGGTCTGAAGCAGGATAGGCAGCAGGATAGCCAAAACAAGCCAAAAGGTCATCACAGGATAACTGGTCAAGAACAGACAGAGATGACACATGGAAGGAGAATAGTTAAGTTGGTAAACAGGCTAAGGTCAATAAACAGGAATCAAGTAGTCAAAAAAAAGATATAGGTACCAGGTAGCTGAGATCATATATATTACACAGGTGCTATATAAAGGGATGAGCAGATATAAATAGGACTTCCTGGGATTGGTGGTAAAGGACCACAGTTGGGCTCTTTAGGCCTTCAAGTTAGGACAGGAGAGAGGGTGAGCTTATCCTAAGGATGGACCCAGGTACATCAGCAGTAGAAAGTCATACCTGATTATATAGAGAGGTAGACGATGTAACCTTGTATCTGAGTATGGTGGAAGAGAACAGAGTGCTGGCGTTAGATATCTTATGTAGATATGGTGAACTAGAGGTGGCATTACAAATATATCCTCAGTATTAGCTTTTGAGTTTTTTCTTTTTATCTTTTTTTCACCATATTTGTGACAACATGCTCATCTACTTGTTATGTATGTCATGATGAGGATAATAAATCTTTCACAACCCCATTAATGTTGATTGAGCTAGTTTACCTTCTAATGTGTAGGGGGTCTCCAAATTTATTTTTTTTATGGCAGAGGGTTGGATGGATTGGGCATTTGGGTTTTCACGTGCCCAATGTTTTCTTTCTCAGGGGATATAATGGTTCTTTTCATTGTATTTCCCCTGTATGTTTTGGCCATGAATTTTGTGTGTGTGTGTGTGTGTGTGTGTGTGGGATGGCATAGCTGTTGGATGAATGAACATTCAATGGATGGCTACCCAATGTGTAAGGCTAGCCTTAAAGGGGGTTTGCCATGGAAGTAACCATATGTAAAATGAAGTTTTTCTCTAACCATCTTAGTGGTGACAGTCTTTTGTCTCGATGGATATGACCATGAATGCAGGAACTTTCTATGGTCTGGCACAAAAACCTTCCTGTGGCACTCAGTAGGCAGGCAGAGATCATGCATGATAAGTCGTATACGTTAGAGACTGATCAACACAACATACTGTAACCAGTAAGATGGTTAGAGAGAATCTGTAAAACTCTGCAAAAATTATATTTTTATATTAAAAAAAAATTAACTTTTAATTGACAATATCTGTAAAATGCTGCGGAATATGATGACGCTATAAGTAAGCCAAACAATAAGTAAATAAATAAATGTCTACAAATCTAAGTATGATTCTGTCCATAAGAATAGCCATTTAAGCTCTGTTATATCTTGTTTTCTACTTCATTTGGCAAATCTTTTGATGACCCTTTGATGACCATTGGGCAAAGTGTAGGCCAGACGCTGCCAATTCCAGGGGCCAGACAACAAAAACTGGGCCATACCACTTTGCCACATCACAAGCTATGCTCTTCTGAGAAAGTGTTGTGATGGACTTTGCCATCCTTACCTATTTATATCATTTGGATTTTTTTTACACTTGTTAAGGACTCCAGATGGTTATGTTCTGCTGTCCTGAAGAAGGAGGCAAGGCAATGGATGAACTTCCCTCCTTCCCTCCTTGCAACTCCCCTACTGCGTCATTGTGCCATTTGTATTTCTAGTGTCATGCTCAGGAGGTGGGCCAGAAACCAAAGTAAGTTACATGCTTGTACTGCGGGAAAGAACAAAGCTCCTAATTCAACCTGTTAATCACTGTAAATGTGCAAATACGACATCAGTGAAAGTGGAAACAAAAACCCCAAAAGCCATCTGCCAGTTCACTCTGGGAAAACAATAAACTTCTCTCCTCACCTGGCAGTCAGACTACTTGTGTTGAACTAGCGGAGTGGGTCACAATACTAAGGGTAATGATGCATGTGGCCATATTAATCCCCTATGGTTCACCATAGAAAAGATCATTATCGTCCTTAGCACCATATTGTTTCATCATTCCAAGGCTCTCAACTTTTTTGTTTTAGTGTTTTACACTTTTTTTTAGACAGTTTTTAAAAATGTATTCTATGTGTTACTATTAAAATGATACCAAATGTGTATTCCTTGTTACTCAAGAGCCAAATTCATTTTGGGACTTGGAACCAAAAATATATTTAATATTAAGCCCTCAGCATCCAATGCTATTATTTTTTACATTTGCCCCTTAGGCTGAGTTCACACGGGGTATTTTGGTCAGGCGTAGCCGCCTCAAAATCCTGACCAAAAAGATGGTTCCCATTGAAATCAATGGTAGCTGGTCAGTTCTTTTTTCCTGGAGCGGTTTGTTCCAACTCCCGGAAAAAAGAACGGACATGCTCATTCTTCAGGCGGTCGCCTCGCGAATCTGCCTGAAGACACTCCCTCCTCCCATTCATTTGGGCCTAATCCAGAGCGGAGTGTGCGGCTGGATGACGGTGCACTGCACCGGTATCCAATCGCAGCTACCTGTCTTTTGGGGCCTCCACCTCAGGTTCCAGTCCAAAAAACCCTGTTTGAACTTACCCTTATAATGCCTTATTTTCTCAGGGGCTTTAGGACGATGCATCTTGTTTCATACACATTTCAAAAGCCATAACTTTTTAGTTAGCATATTTGTATGAGGTCTTATTTTTAGCAGGATGAGTTGTATTTTTTCAATTACCATTTTGGAGTCGATAAAACTTATTGATCAACATTTATTAACCTTTTATGGGGGAACATGAAAAAAACCCCCAGCAATTCTGCCATTGTTTTTTGTGTTTTAAATTTTGTGCTATTCACTGTGTGGCGGATTGAACATGTTACCTTTATTGTATGGGTTAGTACAATTCTGGCAATTCTAAATACTGTATGTATAGGGCTAGTAATGTTTTGCACAATATGGCCAAAGACACATTGGTTGAAATGTCTGTGTGTTAGCCATCACAAATTTGCCAGTGATTAAAGGGGTATTCTCAACTGGCTTGTTTCACCAACCGGCATGCTGTATGCTCTGTTCACTTCCTGGTTTTCTCAGTAAATTGGTGGGTGGGGTTTCACTTCCTATCTTCCAGACAAAGCTCTGCTATCTCTCTTCATAGCAGTATGTGTTTGCAGTAGTAATGAGGGATGGTTGTAAATAAATTAGCACAGTATCGCTGGAAGATTCACAATATGAAGCTGATATAGCAGAACTGGATTTGATAGGTGATGAGAATCCCAAATTTACATGCTACAGGAACAAGAATCAGCTTGCAATAAACTCCATTTTAGGTCTGTGTTTACATACAGAGGTAACGGACTCCCTATCTCAGCACTTATCAGCAAAATTCAATTAGCCGACTAATAACTGGTAGATAAACAGCTCAGAAATACAAGCTGCCCTGTGTCCCGATCACTTAGCTCCCCCTCCCCTCCTGTGGACAGAGGTAAACAGCTTAGAAATACAAACTGCTCCAAGCACTCAGCTCCCCCTCCCTCCTGATAGCAGGGAGCTACGTCACTTGTCCTGGGTGGAGAGATAAGATCATCCTCAGGTCCCTGGTTATGGAAAGTATAAACAATTAAGTGAATAATCTCAGATAATAGCCAAACAAAGCAGTTTTGATGAAGCAATGTATTTAGGAAAAGTCTTAAATCCACATAAGCTAGCAGTATAGAGAGGATCCTTGTGATGGGACAACCCCTTTAACCCACATATATGCACAGTTGCAGCAAAGTTTTAACCCGCAGTATATTAATTATTGTATCACCTGCAAATTTCAACCTTCGCGGTAAAACTGCAGGTTTTCCCTTCGGACATTCATCAGCATTTTCACTGTATGTTTTACTGAACTTGAACCCTTTTTTGTGTTTTCACATGTACTTTCCAATGTAGTGGGCTTGTTTTCAGGGGTGCAAGCTGCAGTTTTGATTAGTTCTGTTTGTTGATACATAAGAATTTGTAATGTACTTAGATTTTTTTGTTCTGTTTGAACTTCTGCGCCATCCAATCACATGCTGCGGCGTAGGAGGCATGTTCAGTTTTGATTCCTTGCTTAGGGCTCTTCTAGTGTTGTTTGAACACTGGCATATTCCTTCTTGTTAATAGATTTGCCACCACACGCATCTCCTTCACTTTGGTTTCCCTCTGCTCCTCTAATAGTTAATGTTGCTTGGGTGATTGACAGCCTATCTTCCTATCAGGTCTGGGGCGGGTTCTTCCTTCCTATTTATTGTTTGCTTACATTCACATTGGTGCTTGCTATTGTCTTGTGCTTTCTGGCTATTACTCTTTCTGATTTATTACCTGTACTCATGTTATTGACCTCTGGATTTACCTTTGACTATTCTCTTGGATTCCAATTCTGTACTGCATTGCTCGACTGTTTCCGAACCGTTGGCTAGCTGACCTCCTTTTGTTGTTGTTTGTCTTGTCTGCGTCCTGTGTCATCACCTATATCTAGGAAGGGTTTTGACGCCCAGTTGTCGCTGTGTCACTTAGGACAGGCAAGTTGGAAGGGTTCACCAGCAGCTCCTCTAGTAATTCCCCGACACTGAGGTTTTGCTGCTGCTCCAGTGAGGAAAACGGCAATGTCCCTGTTGCTCCCTAAAGCTAATTTGCAGGTTGACAAATACACACGTGGAAAATAACATTTGATTCAGGTAACCCTAACCTATCTATCTATGGGGCAGTCTTGATATGCAGGGCTTTGGTGATAGACTCTCTTTCAACATGCATTTTAAATAAGATGTTAACTGTATTGTTTGGATCACTATGATCCATATAAATTTAGGTTACCATACAAGTACTTTTTTTTAGCATTTTAAAACTACTTTTTTATTTGCTTTTTTGCACTTTCTCTTTCTTAACTGTATTTTTTTACTTCCACTAGGGGACTTCACAGTAACAAAGCTTTATTTTCTGTCAATGTAAAACTGACAGGCAATCTATTAGGTCATGCTGCCATGGCAGGACTGCAGACCTTTGTTGGGCTCCCAGCAGCCATGACAACAATAATGAAAAGTTCTACAACTTTCAGATACTTTGTTTTTAGCCCTTCTCCTCTTGCCAGATCTTTGCTTGCCATCAGTGGGATCAGTCCTGTTTTAATTCAGATGTTGGAAACTTGTACAGACTTCTTACACCCATCCATTGTATAGAATAAGTATTTGTAAATGAGATAGAGTGATACATTTTACCTTCACTCCACGTTGATACATTTTTTGTGCACCGATTTATTCTAGCATAGGGGGATTTCTGCTGATGATGCATTTGTGCATTTTTACAGCCTCTGGAAACCCTGTAAATAAGAATGTTCCCATTCCCTACAAGCAGAGATCGAGGACTGCAATCTCCGAAAACCACATAAAAGCGAATGGAGTGTCAGTCAGCACATAGAGGATGCTGCAGGACTTTAGGGCCCCCATTTTCCAGATCACTTTGGATTGGGAATAAGTGTGTTTAATGATAAAACCCTTTAAGGACGCGGCCTAATTTTGTACTGAAAAGGAATCTGTCACCAAAGTGAAGCATATTAAACCAGCAACTTAGATGGGTCAGGTTGACCTCATTGCAATACTTTTGTCTCTATGAAAATCCTGGCCTATGTTATAGAGATATTAATATTCTAATATGCCCTCGTTCTCTGCTCCCTTCTCTGAGTGACAAGGCCAGGCAAGATTTCAACATAGCTCCCTGTCAATCAAAGGCTAATACTGATGTCGTATTTGGCTCAAAAAAATGCAACAAAATCTGCAACAATAAAAGCTGCATTTCCGCAACGTGAGGACTCAGCCAAAGAAGGGAAAAGGAAAGGAGGTCGTTCCGGGGCAGTGTGGGTCATAGCCGTTTGGAGCAACAGAGCCGCCTTCAATGATCCAGATTGCTCATTTACATATTTTAATGGAGGCACGCATTTTCATGGGGAAAAAGCTTTACAATCAAATCAGCCTGATCTATTTAAATGTGTTGCTGGTTTAATATGCTTAACCCTGGTGACAGGCAACCTTTATTTGTTTTTTGTTTTTCATATTCACATCCCAGGAACCATAAGTTGTTTTTTTTGTTAATATAGCAATATCAGGGCTTCTTTTTTTTTGCATGATGAGTTATATTTTTGAATGACATCATTCTGTGAAACATATCATTTATTGGTAAAATTCCAGCATCATTGCGAACACAAGGCTTCTGTAAGGTCAGGCATGATGTTAAAGGGAGTGCCCCCTATAGGGGTGCATGGCTGAGGTTCTGTCTTCCTAATTACATCATGGAAGACAGATTTGCATATTCTTCCCATGATCCCTTGCACAGTGGAGAGCTAATGGCTTAATAAGACTCCACACACCTATATGGTGGTCTCTCCCTATGGAGTGATGATATCCTCCTGATCCTAATTACATTTTATTAATTCTTTCTGTGTTCTGTTTCGAAAAGAAAAAGAAACCAGAAATTTGGCCTTTGGTTTTTTTTTACCTTATGAATTTTGTACCACGTCCTGTGCAGTATAAATATGATGTTACCTTATATAGTATTTAGTCGCAGTACTTTTGCACTTATTTTACTAAAATTTATTTAAAGTAAGCTATAACTCTTCTTTTTCTATTGATAGGGCTTATCACAGGTATAATACGCTCCAAAAACTCTGCAATGTACTACATTATACGTGTTGGCCTGAAACTCTAGTAGGTTAACTGAGACGGTTGGCTAGAATGGCTAGAAAAGGATTGGGAAATATATAGGAAGTTCTTATTCTTCTCCCTTCTGCTCAATCCACTCCAGGCTTTGGCTAAAAAACGCCAACAAAATCTGCAACAAATAAACTTGTGTTTCTGCAATATGAGGCCTTGGCCTAAGGGTGGAGCTACACCGAAAATTGCTTAGATTTTGCTGTAATCATTTCTCAAGGATGACTTAGACATATCAGGGAAGATGTGACAGATTCTCTTTAAGTGACATTCATTTATATCTACCATGGGAGAATCCAGACTACAGCATCATTGGTCACTAGAGTTTAGTGTTATGCTCTTAATAAATCGCATGCATTATACACAGCTAATCACAACTCTGGGAGGTCCAGGGGACCGGAGATATTACTCAATAATCTCTTTGTGACTTTTTAGAAAGGTTAGTATGAACACCAGACACTCATTTGCTGGATATTGTCATTATTTATTGCAATTTGATTTGTGCAAAGATTGCCTTCATGAAATATTGTCATGCATATTAAGGTGTCGAGAATATTATCAAGGTATACTGTAATGCTTTAATGAGTTAGAACTAAAGTGTAATAATACCAGCTCCCATATTTTAGTTGAATCGTACCCTTATCAGACTTGTCATTTCCTATATTTACTTACATGTCATTGCAGAAGTTAAGGTTAACTCTTGCTACATATATATATATATATATATATATATATATATATATATATATATATATACAGTACAGACCAAAAGTTTGGACACACCTTCTCATTCAAAGAGTTTTCTGTATTTTCATGACTATGAAAATTGTAGATTCACACTGAAGGCATCAAAACTATGAATGAACAGATGTGGAATTATATACTTAACAAAAAAGTGTGAAACAACTGAATATCTGTCTTATATTCTAGGTGCTTCAAAGTAGCCACTTTTTGCTTTGATTCCTGCTTTGCATACTCTTGGAATTCTCCTGATGAGTGTAACATTTCTGCCTGTTCGGGTCCCTGCGCCACCCTCTGCTCGCATGCTGCAGCGCAGGAGGCGTGTGCAGTTTGATAATTTGCTTAGAATCTTTGGTTGCACTGTGTGAACATGGCTCTATTTATGTAATTGAATTTGCACCACGCCCGTCTTCTGTTGCCTCTGTCCATTAAGTGGTTAATATTTGCCTTGCCCTGTGATTGACAGCCTGCCTTCCTATCAGGTTCTGGGCAGGTTCTTCCTCCCTATTTAGTCTTGGCTCACATTCACACTGGTGCTTGCTATTGCCTTGTGCGTACTTACTTTTTTCTGTTGTTGTTATTACTTGTATTCTAATCCTTGACCTCTGGCTTTCCCTACTGACTATTCTTTTGGACTTCGATTTGGCACTGCATTGCTTGACTGTTACCGAACCCTGGCTAGCTGACCTCCCTTTGTTGTTGTTCGTCTTGTCTGCGTTTTGTGTATCACGTATATAGGAAGGGATCGTCTTCGAGTTGCCGCCTATTACGTAGGATAGGGCCTGGCAATAGGAAGGGACAGTGGGGGGCTTCAGCTTAAGGCTCACTGTCTCTTGTGCCCCGCCCCAGGGTTTCCAGCAGCTAATGGGGAATTACTTTCCTAGCATTTCTATAACAATGAAGTTCAAGAGGTAGTCACCGGAAATGGTTTTCACTTCACAGTTGTGCCCTGTCAGGTTTAATCAGTGGGATTTCTTGCCTTATAAATGGGGTTGGGACCATCAGTTGTGTTGTGCAGAAGTCAGGTGGATATACAGCTGATAGTCCTACTGAATAGACTGTTAGAATTTGTATTATGGCAAGAAAAAAGCAGCTAAGTAAAGAAAAACGAGTGGCCATCATTACTTTAGGAAATGAAGGTCAGTCAGTATGAAAAATTGGGAAAACTTTGAAAGCGTCCCCAAGTGCAGTTGCAACAACCATCAAGCGCTACAAAGAAACTGACTGACATGAGGACCGCCCCAGGAAAGGAAGACCAAGAGTCACCTCTGCTGCGGAGGATAAGTTCATCGGAGTCACCAGCCTCAGAAATCGCAGGTTAACAGCAGCTCAGATTAGAGACCAGGTCAATGCCACACAGAGTTCTAGCAGCAGACACATCTCTACAACAACTGTTAAGAGGAGACTTTGTGCAGCTGCCGGCCTTCATGGTAAAATAGCTGCTAGAAAACCACTGCTAAGGACAGGCAACAAGCAGAAGAGACTTGTTTGGGCTAAAGAACACAAGGAATGGACATTAGACCAGTGGAAATCTGTGCTTTGGTCTGAAGAGTCCAAATTTGAGATCTTTGGTTTCAACCACTGTGTCTTTGTGCGGCACAGAAAAGGTGAATGGATGGACTCTACCTGCCTGGTTCCCACCGTGAAGCACGGAGGAGGAGGTGTGATGGTGTGGGGGGGCTTTGCTGGTGACACTGTTGGGGATTTATTCAAAATTGAAGGCATACTGAACCAGCATGGCTACCACAGCATCTTGCAGTGGCATGCTATTCCATCCGGCTTGCGTTTAGTTGGACCATCATTCATTTTTCAACAGGACAATGACCCCAAACACACCTCCAGGCTGACCAAGAAGGAGAATGATGGGGGGCTACGCCAGATGACCTGGCCTCCACAGTCACCAGACCTGAACCCAATCGAGATGGTTTGGGGTGAGCTGGACCGCAGAGTGAAGGCAAAAGGGCCAACAAGTGTTAAGCATCTCTGGGAACTCCTTCAAGACTGTTGGAAGACCATTTCCGGTGACTACCTCTTGAAGGTTATCAAGAGAATGCCAAGAGTGTGCAAAGCAGTAATCAAAGCAAAAGGTGGCTACTTTGAAGAACCTAGAATATAAGACAGATTTTCAGTTGTTTCACACTTTTTTGTTAAGTATATAATTCCACGCGTATTAATTCATAGTTTTGATGCCTTCATAGTGAATCTACAATTTTCATATATATATATATATATATATATATATATATATATATATATATATATATATATATACACATATTACTCTATTTCATAATTTTTTAAGATTTGTCACAAATGAACTGTAGACTTTCTGGCATTTTTCTCAGCATATACACAGGCATTATGGAGGCATGTGTCTGTATCAAAATGGAAATGTATCTAGTATAGTTGTCACAACTCCATAATATGGATGATTTGGGTGGCCTTATGGGGTTCTAAGAAGGATGGGGGGTGCTGCTGTCTAAAGACATGCACATTGCAATTCCGTTGCAGTTTTTACCACAATGGAAAAAGATATAACAAAACTGCTTTGTGCAGTGATTACTGGGCCAAAGATGTGATGCAGGAGAACCTGCACAGATATGGTCACATGATCATAAGTATGTAGGTCCTGTTACTGTCCAAAGATTGCCACCAATAAGGTCACATGATTATATTGTTGCAGATACTAAAACAAGAGGGGAGAGCAACAATAGCAAAGGTGAATGCATAGATGGTAGATGCTAGAATGCAGTGGGTAAAAACATGTGCTGCCTTTTATGCTATGGATCCAGTAGGTGGCGCTGTCTCCTGGGACTGATAATATGAGGGACCACCTACCGTATCCACTTCAAACCAGGTGGGTTAGGGTTGCATATAGGAGAAGCATAGTTAGCTTCTACATCAACAATTCAAAAATGCGTCAGCTCTGGGTATATTAGCTATGACTAGCTGGAAGGCTCCGCACAGCTAACACTCCACCTACTGGATCCATAACAAACCAGATGTAAACTAATCCATTCTAGTCTCAAACTTGCAAGGATGCAATATGTTAGGAGCTGTGCAAGTATATGGATTATATGTATTAGTTTAGGGTTTCTGGTCTGGGGATGTAGATATGTAGATAGTTTGAGGGGGGTCTGTGTTTAGGAGATAAATATTTATTACCAACTCTGTATTTATATGTGCTGCAGTTGTGGCTAAAAATGGCTGAAGAACCAAGGAGACAATAAGTCTCAGCTGGAGACCCTATATTCAGCAGGAGAAGTCATTAATGCAGTCTGGGTTGGATGGAATAGAATTAGAAAGGGAATCAGAGAAGGTGGCACCCGAAAGTCACTAGCTCTATAGATCCATGTACAATTAGGTCTCCTCATTGTCTCCTGCCCTGTCTCATAAATACTTGTATTCCACCAAAAATTTGCCATATTCGCACATATTTATGCGCCCTACCCTGTATATGCGCCCTACCCTGTATATGCGCGCACTTATTTATGCACGCTTATTTATGCGCGCACATATTTATGCGCCCTACCCTGTATATGCGCGCAAATATTTATTATGCTTACATATATATGCACGCACATATATATGCACCCTACCCTGTATATACGCCCTACCCTGTATATGTGTGCACATATTTATGCGCGCACATATTCATCCGTGCACATATTTATCCGCGCTACCCTGTATATGCGCGCACATATTTATGCGCGCACATATTTATGCGCGTACATATTTATGCGCGTACATATATATCCGCCCTACCCTGTACATGCGCCCTACCCTGTATATCTGTATATGCGCGCACATATATATGCACGCACATATATTTGCGCGCACATATATATGCGCCCTACCCTGTATATGCGCGCACATATTTATTCGCGCACAAATTTATGCGCCCTACCCTGTATATGCGCGCACATATTTATGCACGCACATATTTATGCGCCCTACCCTGTATATGCGCACACATATTTATGCACGCACATATGTAAGCGAGCACATATTTATGCGCGCACAAATTTATGCGCCCTACCCTGTATATGCGTGCACATATTTATGCGCGCACATAAATATGCACGCACATATTTATGCACCCTACCCTCTATATGCACGAACCTATTTATGCGCGCACCTATTTATGCGCCCTACCCTGTATATGCGCACACATATTTATGCGGGCACATATTTATGCACGCACATATTTATGCGGGCACATATGTATGCGCTCTACCCTGTATATGCGCGCACATATTTATGCCCGCACATATTTATGCGCGCACATATTTATGCGCGCACATATTTATGCGCGCACATATTTATGCGCCCTACCCTGTACATGCGCCCTACCCTGTATATCTGTATATGCGCGCACATATTTATGCGTGCACATATTTATGCGCGCACATATATATGCGCCCTACCCTGTATATGCGCGCACATATTTATTATGCTTACATATATATGCGCGCACATATATATGCGCCCTACCCTGTATATATGCCCTACCCTGTATATGTGTGCACATATTTATGCGCGCACATATTTATCCGCGCTACCCTGTATATGCGCGCACATATTTATGCGCGCACATATATATGCGCCCTACCCTGTATATGCGTGCACATATTTATGCGCGCACATATTTATGCGCCCTACCCTGTATATGCGCGCACATATTTTTGTGCGCGCATATATATCCGCGCTACCCTGTATATACGCCCTACCCTGTATATGTGTGCACATATTTATGCGCGCACATATTTATGCGTGCACATATTTATCCACGCTGCCCTGTATATGCGCGCACATATTTATGCGCGCACATATTTATGCACCCTACCCTGTACATGCGCGCACATATTTTTGTGTGCACATATTTATGCGCGCACATATTTATGCGCCCTACCCTCTATATGTGCGCACATATTTATGCGCCCTACCCTCTATATGCACAAACCTATTTATGCGCGCACATATTTATGCGCGCACATATTTATGCGCCCTACCCTGTATATGCACGCACATATTTATGCGCGCACATATATATGCGCCCTACCCTGTATATACGCCCTACCCTGTATATGTGTGCACATATTTATGCGCGCACATATTTATCTGCACACATATTTATACGCGCTACCCTGTATATGCGCGCACATATTTATTATGCTTACATATATATGTGCGCACATATATATGCGCCCTACCCTGTATATGTGTGCACATATTTTTGTGCGCACATATTTATGCACGCACATATTTATGCGCGCACATATTTATGCGCCCTACCCTGTATATGCGCGCACATATTTATGCGCGCACATATTTATGCGCCCTACCCTGTATATGCACACACATATTTTTGTGCGCACATATTATTGTGCGCACATATTTTTGTGCGCACATATTTTTGCGCGCACATATTTATGCGCGCACATATTTATCCGCCCTACCCTGTACATGCGCCCTACTCTGTATATCTGTATATGCGCGCACATATTTATGCGTGCACATATTTATGCGCGCACATATATATGCGCCCTACCCTGTATATGCGCGCACATATTTATGCGCCCTACCCTGTATATGCACGCACATATTTTTGTGCGCACATATATATCCGCTCTACCCTGTACATGCGCCCTACCCTGTATATCTGTATATGCGCGCACATAGATATGCGCGCACATAGATATGCGCGCACATAGATATGCGCCCTACCCTGTATATGCACGCACATATTTATGCGCCCTACCCTCTATATGCACGAACCTATTTATGCGCGCACCTATTTATGCGCGCACCTATTTATGCACCCCTACCCTGTATATGCGCACACATATTTATGCACCCTACCCTGTATACGCGCGCACATATTTATGCGCGCACATATTTATGCGCCCTACCCTGTATATGCGCGCACATATTTATGCGCGCACGTATTTATGCGCCCTACCCTGTATATGCGCGCACATATTTTTGTGCGCACATATTTATGCGCGCACATATTTATGCGCGCACATATTTATGCGCGCACATATTTATGCGCGCACATATTTATGCGCGCACATATTTATGCGCGCACATATTTATGCGCCCTACCCTGTACCTGCACCCTACCCTGTATATCTGTATATGCGCGCACATATATATGCGCGCACATATATATGCGCGCACATATTTATGCGCGCACATATTTATGCGCCCTACCCTGTATATGCGTGCACATATTTATTTGCGCACAAATTTATGCGCCCTACCCTGTATATGCGTGCACATATTTATTTGCGCACAAATTTATGCGCCCTACCCTGTATATGCGCACACATATTTATGCGCGCACATATATATGCACGCACATATTTATGCGCCCTACCCTCTATATGCGCGCATATATTTATGCGCCCTACCCTCTATATGCACGAACCTATTTATGCGCGCACCTATTTATGCGCCCTACCCTGTATATGCGCACACATATTTATGCACCCTACCCTGTATATGCGCGCACATATTTATGCGCGCACATATTTATGCGCCCTACCCTGTATATGCGCGCACATATTTTTGTGCGCACATATTTATGCGCGCACATATTTATGCGCGCACATATTTATGCGCGCACATATTTATGCGCGCACATATATATCCGCCCTACCCTGTACCTGCACCCTACCCTGTATATCTGTATATGCGCACACATATATATGCGCGCACATATATATGCGCGCACATATTTATGCGCCCTACCCTGTATATGCGCGCACATATTTATTCGCGCACAAATTTATGCGCCCTACCCTGTGTATGCGCACACATATTTATGCGCGCACATATATATGCACGCACATATTTATGCGCCCTACCCTCTATATGCGCGCATATATTTATGCGCCCTACCCTCTATATGCACGAACCTATTTATGCGCGCACCTATTTATGCGCCCTACCCTCTATATGCGCACACATATTTATGCACCCTACCCTGTATATGCGCGCACATATTTATGCGCCCTACCCTGTATATGCGCGCACATATTTATGCGTGCACATATTTATGCGCCCTATTTTTGTGCGCACATATTTTTGTGCGCACATATATATCCGCCCTACCCTGTACATGCACCCTACCCTGTATATCTGTATATGCGCGCACATATATATGCGCGCACATATTTATGCGCCCTACCCTCTATATGCACAAACCTATTTATGCGCGCATATATTTATGCGCGCACATATTTATGCGCCCTACCCTGTATATGCGCGCACATATTTATGCGCCCTACCCTGTATATGCGCCCTACCCTGTATATGCGAGCACTTATTTATGCGCGCACTTATTTATGCGCCCTACCCTATATATGCGCGCACATATTTATTATGCTTACATATTTATGCGCGCACATATATATGCGCCCTACCCTATATATACGCCCTACCCTGTATATGTGTGCACATATTTATCCGCGCACATATTTATCCGTGCTACCCTGTATATGCGCGCACATATTTATGCGCGCACATATTTATGCGCGCACATATATATGCGCCCTACCCTGTATATGCGCGCACATATTTATGCGCCCTACCCTGTATATGCGCGCACATATTTATGCGCGCACATATTTATGCGCCCTACCCTGTATATGCGCGCACATATTTATGCGCCCTACCCTGTATATGCGCGCACATATTTATGCGCGCACATATTTATGCGCCCTACCCTGTATATGCACGCACATATTTTTGTGTGCACATATTTTTGCGCGCACATATTTTTGCGCGCACATATTTATGCGCGCACATATTTATGCGCGCACATATTTATGCGCCCTACCCTGTACATGCGCCCTACCCTGTATATCTGTATATGCGCGCACATATTTATGCGTGCACATATTTATGCGCGCACATATATATGCGCCCTACCCTGTATATGCGCGCACATATTTATGCGCGCACATATTTATGCGCCCTACCCTGTATATGCACGCACATATTTTTGCGCGCACATATTTTTGCGCGCACATATTTATGCGCGCACATATTTATCCGCTCTACCCTGTACATGCGCCCTACCCTGTATATCTGTATATGCGCGCACATATATATATGCGCGCACATATATATGCACGCACATATATATGCGCGCACATATATATGCGCCCTACCCTGTATATGCGCGCACATATATATGCGCCCTACCTTCTATATGCACGCACCTATTTATGCGCGCACCTATTTATGCGCGCACCTATTTATGCGCGCACCTATTTATGCGCCCTACCCTGTATATGCGCACACATATTTATGCACCCTACCCTGTATATGCGCGCACATATTTATGCGCGCACATATTTATGTGCCCTACCCTGTATATGCGCGCACATATTTATGCGCGCACATATTTATGCGCCCTACCCTGTATATGCGCACACATATTTTTGTGCGCACATATTTTTGTGCGCACATATTTATGCGCGCACATATTTATGCGCGCACATATTTATGCGCGCACAAATTTATGCGCGCACAAATTTATGCGCGCACATATATATCCGCCCTACCCTGTACCTGCACCCTACCCTGTATATCTGTATATGCGTGCACATATATATGCGCGCACATATATATGCGCCCTACCCTGTATATGCGCGCACATATTTATTCGCGCACAAATTTATGCGCCCTACCCTGTGTATGCGCACACATATTTATGCGCGCACATATATATGCACGCACATATATATGCACGCACATATTTATGCGCCCTACCCTCTATATGCGCGCATATATTTATGCGCCCTACCCTCTATATGCACGAACCTATTTATGCGCGCACCTATTTATGCGCCCTACCCTCTATATGCGCACACATATTTATGCACCCTACCCTGTATATGCGCGCACATATTTATGCGCGCATATATTTATGCGCCCTACCCTGTATATGCGCCCTACCCTGTATATGCGCCCTATCCTGTATATGCGCGCACTTATTTATGCGCGCACATATTTATGCGCCCTACCCTGTATATGCGCGCACATATTTATTATGCTTACATATATATGCGCGCACATATATATGCGCCCTACCCTGTATATACGCCCTACCCTGTATATGTGTGCACATATTTATGCGCGCACATATTTATCTGCGCTACCCTGTATATGCGCGCACATATTTATGCGCGCACATATATATGCACCCTACCCTGTATATGAGATTTGTGTTACTATTGTTTTATAAATTATGTATTATTATTTTTTGAATTCATTGTATATTTTAACTTAGGCCTAAGTGCTTCTCTGGCCAAAAAAACGTTGAAGTGAATACTTGTTTTATCTATTTTCTAATTAGTTACGCACTTGAGAAAGGGCAGGTGTGCCCGAAACGCGGCGATTTTTTAGCGTTGTGCATCATTGTCTTATTGAATAAAATCCTGTTGTGACCTGAGAGCGCCGTCTTTCCATTTCATTTGAAAACGCTACCCTGTATATGCGCGCACATATTTATGCGCGCACATATTTATGCGCCCTACCCTGTATATGCGCCCTACCCTGTATATCTGTATATGCGCGCACATATTTATGCGCGCACATATTTATGCACCCTACCCTGTATATGCGCGCACATATTTATGCGCGCACATATTTATGCACCCTACCCTGTATATGCGCGCACATATTTATGCGCGCACATATTTATCTGCCCTACCCTGTACATGCGCCCTACTCTGTATATCTGTATATGCGCGCACATATTTATGCGTGCACATATTTATGCGCGCACATATATATGCGCCCTACCCTGTATATGCACGCACATATTTTTGTGCGCACATATATATCCGCTCTACCCTGTATATGCGCGCACATATTTATGCGCGCACATATTTATGCGCGCACATATTTATGCGCGCACATATATATGCGCCCTACCCTGTATATGCGCGCACATATTTATGCGCCCTACCCTGTATATGCGCGCACATATTTATGCGCGCACATATTTATGCGCCCTACCCTGTATATGCGCCCTACCCTGTATATCTGTATATGCGCGCACATATTTATGCGTGCACATATTTATGCGCGCACATATATATGCGCCCTACCCTGTATATGCGCGCACATATTTATGCGCCCTACCCTGTATATGCGCGCACATATTTATGCGCGCACATATTTATGCGCCCTACCCTGTATATGCACGCACATATTTTTGTGCGCACATATTTTTGTGCGCACATATTTTTGCGCGCACATATTTTTGCGCGCACATATTTATGCGCCCTACCCTGTACATGCGCCCTACCCTGTATATCTGTATATGCGCGCACATATTTATGCGTGCACATATTTATGCGTGCACATATTTATGCGTGCACATATTTATGCGCGCACATATTTATGCGCGCACATATTTATGCGCGCACATATTTATCCGCTCTACCCTGTACATGCGCCCTACCCTGTATATCTGTATATGCGCGCACATATATATATGCGCGCACATATATATGCACGCACATATATATGCGCGCACATATATATGCGCCCTACCCTGTATATGCGCGCACATATTTATGCGCCCTACCTTCTATGTGCACGAACCTATTTATGCGCGCACCTATTTATGCGCGCACCTATTTATGCGCGCACCTATTTATGCGCGCACCTATTTATGCGCGCACCTATTTATGCGCCCTACCCTGTATATGCGCACACATATTTATGCACCCTACCCTGTATATGCGCGCACATATTTATGCGCGCACATATTTATGCGCCCTACCCTGTATATGCGCGCACATATTTATGCGCGCACATATTTATGCACCCTACCCTGTATATGCGCGCACATATTTATGCGCGCACATATTTATCTGCCCTACCCTGTACATGCGCCCTACTCTGTATATCTGTATATGCGCGCACATATTTATGCGTGCACATATTTATGCGCGCACATATATATGCGCCCTACCCTGTATATGCACGCACATATTTTTGTGCGCACATATATATCCGCTCTACCCTGTATATGCGCGCACATATTTATGCGCGCACATATTTATGCGCGCACATATTTATGCGCGCACATATATATGCGCCCTACCCTGTATATGCGCGCACATATTTATGCGCCCTACCCTGTATATGCGCGCACATATTTATGCGCGCACATATTTATGCGCCCTACCCTGTATATGCGCCCTACCCTGTATATCTGTATATGCGCGCACATATTTATGCGTGCACATATTTATGCGCGCACATATATATGCGCCCTACCCTGTATATGCGCGCACATATTTATGCGCCCTACCCTGTATATGCGCGCACATATTTATGCGCGCACATATTTATGCGCCCTACCCTGTATATGCACGCACATATTTTTGTGCGCACATATTTTTGTGCGCACATATTTTTGCGCGCACATATTTTTGCGCGCACATATTTATGCGCCCTACCCTGTACATGCGCCCTACCCTGTATATCTGTATATGCGCGCACATATTTATGCGTGCACATATTTATGCGTGCACATATTTATGCGTGCACATATTTATGCGCGCACATATTTATGCGCGCACATATTTATGCGCGCACATATTTATCCGCTCTACCCTGTACATGCGCCCTACCCTGTATATCTGTATATGCGCGCACATATATATATGCGCGCACATATATATGCACGCACATATATATGCGCGCACATATATATGCGCCCTACCCTGTATATGCGCGCACATATTTATGCGCCCTACCTTCTATGTGCACGAACCTATTTATGCGCGCACCTATTTATGCGCGCACCTATTTATGCGCGCACCTATTTATGCGCCCTACCCTGTATATGCGCACACATATTTATGCACCCTACCCTGTATATGCGCGCACATATTTATGCGCGCACATATTTATGCGCCCTACCCTGTATATGCGCGCACATATTTATGCGCGCACATATTTATGCGCCCTACCCTGTATATGCGCACACATATTTTTGTGCGCACATATTTTTGTGCGCACATATTTATGCGCGCACATATTTATGCGCGCACATATATATCCGCCCTACTCTGTACCTGCACCCTACCCTGTATATCTGTATATGCGTGCACATATATATGCGCGCACATATATATGCGCCCTACCCTGTATATGCGCGCACATATTTATTCGCGCACAAATTTATGCGCCCTACCCTGTGTATGCGCACACATATTTATGCGCGCACATATATATGCACGCACATATTTATGCGCCCTACCCTCTATATGCGCGCATATATTTATGCGCCCTACCCTCTATATGCACGAACCTATTTATGCGCGCACCTATTTATGCGCCCTACCCTCTATATGCGCACACATATTTATGCACCCTACCCTGTATATGCGCGCACATATTTATGCGCGCATATATTTATGCGCCCTACCCTGTATATGCGCCCTACCCTGTATATGCGCCCTATCCTGTATATGCGCGCACTTATTTATGCGCGCACATATTTATGCGCCCTACCCTGTATATGCGCGCACATATTTATTATGCTTACATATATATGCGCGCACATATATATGCGCCCTACCCTGTATATACGCCCTACCCTGTATATGTGTGCACATATTTATGCGCGCACATATTTATCTGCGCTACCCTGTATATGCGCGCACATATTTATGCGCGCACATATATATGCACCCTACCCTGTATATGAGATTTGTGTTACTATTGTTTTATAAATTATGTATTATTATTTTTTGAATTCATTGTATATTTTAACTTAGGCCTAAGTGCTTCTCTGGCCAAAAAAACGTTGAAGTGAATACTTGTTTTATCTATTTTCTAATTAGTTACGCACTTGAGAAAGGGCAGGTGTGCCCGAAACGCGGCGATTTTTTAGCGTTGTGCATCATTGTCTTATTGAATAAAATCCTGTTGTGACCTGAGAGCGCCGTCTTTCCATTTCATTTGAAAACGCTACCCTGTATATGCGCGCACATATTTATGCGCGCACATATTTATGCGCCCTACCCTGTATATGCGCCCTACCCTGTATATCTGTATATGCGCGCACATATTTATGCGCGCACATATTTATGCGCCCTACCCTGTATATGCGCGCACATATTTATGCGCGCACATATTTATGCGCCCTACCCTGTATATGCACACACATATTTTTGTGCGCACATATTATTGTGCGCACATATTTTTGTGCGCACATATTTTTGCGCGCACATATTTATCCGCCCTACCCTGTACATGCGCCCTACTCTGTATATCTGTATATGCGCGCACATATTTATGCGTGCACATATTTATGCGCGCACATATATATGCGCCCTACCCTGTATATGCACACACATATTTTTGTGCGCACATATATATCCGCTCTACCCTGTACATGCGCCCTACCCTGTATATCTGTATATGCGCGCACATAGATGTGCGCGCACATAGATATGCGCGCACATAGATATGCGCGCACATAGATATGCGCGCACATAGATATGCGCCCTACCCTGTATATGCGCGCACATATTTATGCGCCCTACCCTCTATATGCACGAACCTATTTATGCGCGCACCTATTTATGCGCGCACCTATTTATGCACCCCTACCCTGTATATGCGCACACATATTTATGCACCCTACCCTGTATATGCGCGCACATATTTATGCGCGCACATATTTATGCGCGCACATATTTATGCGCGCACATATTTATGCGCGCACATATATATCCGCCCTACCCTGTACCTGCACCCTACCCTGTATATCTGTATATGCGCGCACATATATATGCGCGCACATATATATGCGCGCACATATATATGCGCGCACATATATGCGTGCACATATTTATGCGCGCACATATTTATGCGCCCTACCCTGTATATGCGGGCACATATTTATTCGCGCACAAATTTATGCGCCCTACCCTGTATATGCGCACACATATTTATGCGCGCACATATATATGCACGCACATATTTATGCGCCCTACCCTCTATATGCGCGCATATATTTATGCGCCCTACCCTCTATATGCACGAACCTATTTATGCGCGCACCTATTTATGCGCGCACCTATTTATGCGCCCTACCCTGTATATGCGCACACATATTTATGCACCCTACCCTGTATATGCGCGCACATATTTATGCGCGCACATATTTATGCGCCCTACCCTGTATATGCGCGCACATATTTATGTGCCCTACCCTGTATATGCGCGCACATATTTATGTGCCCTACCCTGTATATGCGCCCTACCCTGTATATGCGTCCTATCCTGTATATGCGCGCACTTATTTATGCGAGCACATATTTATGCGCCCTACCCTGTATATGCGTGCACATATTTATTATGCTTACATATATATGCGCGCACATATATATGCGCCCTACCCTGTATATACGCCCTACCCTGTATATGTGTGCACATATTTATGCGCGCACATATTTATCCGCGCTACCCTGTATATGCGCGCACATATTTATGCGCGCACATATATATGCGCCCTACCCTGTATATGAGATTTGTTTTACTATTGTTTTATAAATTATGTATTATTATTTTTTGAATTCATTGTATATTTTAACTTAGGCCTAAGTGCTTCTCTGGCCAAAAAAACGTTGAAGTGAATACTTGTTTTATCTATTTTCTAATTAGTTACGCACTTGAGAAAGGGCAGGTGTGCCCGAAACACGGCGATTTTTTAGCGTTGTGCATCATTGTCTTATTGAATAAAATCCTGTTGTGACCTGAGAGCGCCGTCTTTCCATTTAATTGAAAATGCTACCCTGTATATGCGCGCACATATTTATGCGTGCACATATTTATGCGCCCTACCCTGTATATGCGCCCTACCCTGTATATCTGTATATGCGCGCACATATTTATGCGCGCACATATTTATGCGCACACATATTTATGCGTGCACATATTTATGCGTGCACATATTTATGCGTGCACATATTTATGCGCCCTACCCTGTATATGCGCGCACATATTTATTCGCGCACAAATTTATGCACCCTACCCTGTATATGCGCAGCGCTGCACATCCCATGAGGCGACCTGAAGTGAGCGCTTCAGGCGGCGCTATGTCAGGACCCCAAGGAGGGCGGCATTTTTGATTACCTAAGCCAGTCCAGGACAAGCTGTCCTGGACTGGCTTAGCACCAAGCGGTGGTTTGGGGAGGCCACTGGAGCAGCGCTGCTCCAGCAGCCTCCCCTCACGCTCAGGCAGAGAGCAAGTCCTCTCAGTGCCTGCTCTCTGCCTGCGAATGGCGCTAAGCCCCGCCCCCTTTGCTCCATCACGCCCCCTTTGCTCCGCCACGCCCCTTCGCTCTGCCCCCTCACCCGGGGGGGGGCTTTCTGTAGTTCGCCTCAGGCGGCGAAAGGGATAGGTTCACCCCTGCTGCAGACCCAGAGTCAACTAGGGCCTTGCCAGAAACAGATCTGTCCCCAGAGGACAGAGACACAGATAACATCATCTTATAGTTATTTCCACCAAATACCTGGTTGCCTGAGTGGTTCTTCTGATTACCACTCAGGCACTGAAGTCTTTGTGCAGGTGTCAGGGGTCTGATAGGGCAGTCTCGGATGACATGACCAGAGGAACCACAGTACAGGCACAGGTTATTCCTGAGACGATGTTCTCGTCGTGTCCTGGCGTCCACAGCTCCCAGTTGCATGGGTTCCTCACCAGAAGTGATAGGAGGAAAGGTAGGTTTTTCAGAGGAGAGAGAGGAAGAGACAGAAAACTTGGAGGCAACAGGCCCTACTCTCTCTTTTAAATTTTCTCGGATCTTACGGTCAATACGTACCGCCAAAGTCATGGCCTTCTCAAGAGTCGGGGATCTGGGTGACCAACCCAGAGCTCCTTAACACGATCACATAGCCCTTGTTTAAATTGAGCCTTTAGCGCGGACTCACACCAACCTGCCGTTACACTGTACATACGGAAATCAGAGCAATACTCCTCTGCAGAGCGTTTGCCCTGCCGCATGGTGAGGAGTTGAGATTCCGCAAGCGCAATGTGGTCTGGTTCAGCATAAATAGAGCCCAGAGACTTAAAAAATTTTTCCAGATCAACCCACTCCTCAGCCTCAGCAGGGAGTTTAAGGGCCCAAGCTTGTGGGTCCCCCTGTAGCAGAGATATAACCACTCCCACCATTTGGGCCTGAGTAGCATGTGGATTCACACGGAAGTACAGGCGACAAGACTCCCTGAAAGTTTCAAATTTTGCACGGTCCCCTGAGAAACGGTCCGGGAGTAGCATCTTGACCTTATAAGGTGCCAAAACAGCTGGGGATGGTGCAGCAGCCTCAGTTAGGGTCTGAATCTGTTTAGCAAGCTCAGCTACCAAGCCTGTCAATCCCTCCAACTTTGCTGCAAGGCACTGGATAGGATCCATGCTATCTGAGGGAAGCAACGGATGTAGGTTTTAGGCCAGTTATTCTGTTAGGGAATGGCAGACGATAATTCCCCAGAAGCTGCTGGTGAACCCTGGAGGGAGGGGCACAAGGGACAGTGAGCCCTAAACTGAAGCCCCCCGCTTTCCCTTCCTATTGCCAGACCCTATCCTAGGTGATAGGCGACAACCACGAGGACAAACCCTCCCTGAATACGTGAAACACAAAACGCAGACAAGACGAACAACAACAAAGGGAGGTCAGCTAGCCAGGGTTCGGTAACAGGAGAGTGATGCAGTGCCTAATCAGAGTCCAAAAGAATAATCAGTAGGGAAGCAGAGGTCAAGGATTAGAATACAAGTAATATAACAGCAAGAAAAACCAGAAAGCTAGAGGCAATAACCGGCACCAGTGTGACTGTGAGCCAAGACTAAATAGGGGAGGAAGAACCCGCCCTGAACCTGATAGGAAGGAAAGCTGTCAATCACTGAATGGACAGAGGGAACAAGGGCAGAAGACGGGTGTGGTGCAAATCCAATTACAACACTAGAGCCGTGTTCACACAGTGCAACTAAAAACTTTAAGCAAATTATCAAACTGCACACGCCTCCTGCGCCGCAGCACGCGAGCAGAGGCCCGAACAGGCAGAGATGTTACACAGGGCTAGCTTATGTCAGATCTTACTGGGGCAGTATGGGTACATATGTCTCATACACATGGCCATTTTTGTAATAGTGCTCTCGTAGAAATGCATTGGACATGTTATATGTATAAATTCAACAGAACGAGAATTGTAGCCTGCTCTACTGGGTGCTGTATGTATAAAGATATTCTCACCCACACCATACGAAGTCTGTATGGCAGCACACAGACATAGACTCACTCTTTCTGATATCCATATTTCTTATTAAGACAAGCAGACAGAAGTTGTTCTGCTGGAACAACCCATTTAATAAGGAAAGTTTTTTTGCACCACTTCTTGACAGGTGTATGCCTTGACATTCCTAGTGACATCCAGAGGCGCCTATTTTATATAAGTGGTCCACAGGTTCTGAATACTATTATGTGTGTTCAGGAATGGTTGAGACCACTGAGCGTAAATGTCTTCACTGACTTTGGTAATGAAACTCTCCTCACTTCCGACATTGTCTAACTATAATGGGATCTGATCACCTTCATGTATGCCTTATTTCATCATGCATCAGATTAAATATAATACATTATATACATAATCCAATTTTGAAAGGAGCAAAAGAATGCAAACCCTCACTATGCTTCCACTATTCCATTAAAGTCAATGGTGGGGGGAAAACGGAAAGCTGCTTGCTGTGCTTTTCTATCAGGCAAAAAACCTGACAGAATGGATACATACTAAAGGTAGACTGATGGAGAAAAAAGTGTTGAAATAAATGAGCACTTTAAAGCTTGCCAGAACCTAACATAAAAGAGGTTTTCTAGGACTTTAAGATTGATGACTAAAGATGGACAAAGCTCTCAAGATTTGTTTCAGGTTTGGGTGTTCTGGGACAAAGGTCAATTTTGGGTCAAGCTCAGTACAAACCATACTTTAAATTATCTTAAAACATAGTGTATAACACTGTCAGGTCTCCTAGGAACCTATCTATAAAACATAGTGTAGAACACAGTCAGGGCTCCTAGGAACCTATCTATAAAACATAGTGTAGAACACTGTCAGGGCTCCTAGGAACCTATCTATAAAACATAGTGTAGAAGAACACTGTCAGGGCTCCTAGGAACCTATATATATAAAACAGTGTATAACACTGTCAGAGCTCCTAGGGACCTATCTATAAAACATAGTGTATAACACTGTTAGGGCTCCTAGGAATCTATCTATAAAATATAGTGTAGAAGAACACTGTCAGGGCTCCTAGGAACCTATCTATAAAACATAGTGTAGAAGAACACTGTCAGGGCTCCTAGGAACCTATCTATAAAACATAGTGTAGGACACAGTCAGGGCTCCTAGGAACCTATCTATAAAACACAGTGTATAACACTGTCAGGGCACCTAGGAACCTATCTATAAAACATAGTGTAGAACACTGTCAGGGCTCCTAGGAACCTATCTATAAAACATAGTGTAGAACACTGTCAGGGCTTCTAGGAACCTATCTATAAAACATAGTGTAGAACACTGTCAGAGCTCCTAGGAACATATCTATAAAACATAGTGTAGAACAACACTGTCAGGGCTCCTAGGAACCTATCTCTAAAACATAGTGTAGGACACAGTCAGGGCTCCTAGGGACCTATCTATAAAACATAGTGTATAACACTGTCAGGGTTCCTAGGAACCTATCTATAAAACATAGTGTATAACACTGTCAGGGCTCCTAGGAACCTATCTATAAAACATAGTGTATAACACTGTCAGGGCTCCTAGGAACCTATCTATAAAACATAACACTGTCAGGGCTCCTAGGAACCTATCTATAAAACATAGTGTAGAACACTGTCAGGGCTTCTAGGAACCTATCTATAAAACATAGTGTAGAATACTGTCAGGGCTCCTAGGAACCTAACTATTAAACATAGTGTATAACACTCTCAGGGCTCCTAGGAACCTATCTATAAAACATAGTGTATAACACTCTCAGGGCTCCTAGGAACCTATCTATCTAAATTCTAACCCAGGTGATGCAATGTCAAAGTGAAAGTGACATTATCATACTCTGGGGTCTGTATTCTGCAGGACATTTTTATTAGTCAATTTAAGGCAGATATTACGATGTCTGATGTTGCAGCACAGATGTGACCTAAATCTTAAGGGAGTGTTCCCAGTATTTTTTTTTCATCCGGAAAGTAACAAAATATGCATATACACTTGTCTGTTCATTCAAGAAAGACTTTCCAGCCTTTGTTGATCTTCCATCCACACGTGAGTGTGTCGGCCAATCAGAACCTGAGCAATGATGCTCCTATTGAATGGAGCATCTCTGCTCAGTCACTGATTGGCTGCATTGCTTCCATGTAGACCGAAGATCAGAATCTTTACTGTATCCCTGGCAAAATTAAAACGTGAGTACACATTTGTTTTATTGCAAGTCTCTAAAAATAGAGAAAATAAATAAATACTTGGAATATCCCTTTAAGCGCATGTTTGGGCTCTATTTGGACTATTTTTGAAATGGCCTTTGACTGGATTTGAACTTTAGACATGTCTTCTCTGCCATGTGGTCACCTATTGCCAATAAGGAAGGCATGTCTACCCTAATAAATGAATGGATGGATTGGGTCACCAGAATAGGTACCCCTTTAACAGAGCAGTGTGGTTTACAGAGTGGGGTCTCTAGACTGAGATTTTTCAATACTAACTAAAACAAATGTACTGTTTATAACTCAGAAACTTCAAGGGGCAAACTTGAAATATTAATTTGGGGAGAAAATGGTTAAAACTGATCCAAAGCCTTTAAATTAGAGCATAGATCCTAGTGCGGGAAGCAGGCACTAGAGGACTTCTTCTAAATTGCACTTGGGCATTGGAATCTCCAGAGGACCTATAAAACTCAGAAATGAGCCAAATTTATGTTAGTAAAGTATATTACAATATTTATTAATGACACAAATACTGTCACAAAATCAAAAGTTGTTGGAAAGTTTAGTTATACATCAAGTTGAGTATTCTGTGTACACTCACGCCAGACGCTGGGTTCACACTAGCGCCCGGATTTCGTTTTCAGGTTTCCGTCTTCTGCATGCAGAAGACGGAAACCTGTCAGACCGGGTTCGGCCGTGAGCACCGGTGAGCGTTTTATGCTCTCTGCCGTGAAACCGTTTTTTTTTTTAAACCAGACACAGAGTACTGCATGTCTGACTCTGTGTCCGGTTTAAAGAAAAAACGGTTTTGCAGCAGAGAGCATAAAATGCTCTCCGGCGCTCATGCCCGGACATCTTTCAAACCCATTCAAATGAATGGGTTTGAAAAAGTCCTGCAGCTTTCCGTCTCCTGCTCTGTTTTGTGCAGGAAATGGAAACCTGCAGAACGGAGACCGGGCGCAGATGTGAACGAGCCCTGACCATCATCCTTCCTTGGAAGTTGGCTACACCATATGATTTTGCCTTTACCTGGGGGGTCACATATGTGAAAAAAAAATTGATATGGTGCTAGGTTTCACTAATTTAGTGGAATACTAAATCAGCCAATACTAAAACTAAAGCTGGCCATATACCGTATATACTCGAGTATAAGCCGACCCGAATATAAGCCGAGGCCCCTAATTTTACCACAAAAAACTGGGAAAACTTATTGACTCGAGTATAAGCCGAGGGGGGGGGGGGGGGGAATGCAGCAGCTACTGGAAAATTTCAAAAATTAAAATGGATGGAGTTTTTGGCTGCAGTAGTTGCTGGGTGCTGGGGAAGGGGAGGGGGTGTTTTGGTTGTCTGTCTTTCCCTTCCCTGAGCTTGAGGACCGAGTTTTTTTTTCCCCACTTGGAACTCAGTCTGGCTGTATATAGGGTATCTGCAGTGCTCCTATTAACCCCTTCCCAACGGAACAGGTGCAGAACACTGCAGATCCCCTATATTCAGTAGACCAGGCACTGTCAGACACAGGGATACCTAATGTGTTTGTGTTTCACAGTCATTCTCTACTTTTATATGTATTCTAGGGAAAGGAGGGATTTAGAACTTTTATTTACTTTATTTTTTACTAGCTGGTACCCGCGACTTCGTCTGCGGTGATTGTAGCAGTGGTTATATACAGGCGTGGGTAAGGTTTTCGTACTGTGTATAAGGTATGGAATATGAAATGTAACTTTGTATCTTGTTGTTGCTGTAATTGAGAGAATACGTGAGACTTTTGTGTTGAAGTTAATTTGTATTTGAGCTGCTATACGGTGTTGGTATAATCTGTACATAGTGTCTTTGGGACAGAGGGATTTGAAGTTAACCCCTTCCCACCAATGGCATTTTTTGATTTGCGTTTTTGGTTTTTGACTCCCCTCCTTCTAAACTCCATAACTTTTTTATTTCTCCGCTCCCAGAGTCATATGAGGTCTTAATTTTTGCGGGACAAATTTTTCTTCATGATGCCACCATTATTTATTCTATATAATGTACTGGGAAGCAGGGAAAAAATTCAGAATGGGGTGGATTTGAAGAAAAAATGCATTTCTGCGACTTTCTTACGGGCTTTGGTTTTACGGCGTTCACTGTGCAGCCACAATGACATGTCCCCTGTATTCTGTGTTTCGGTACGGTTCCGGGGATACCAAATTTATATGGTTTTATTTACATTTTGACCCCTTAAAAAAAAATCCAAAACTGTTAAAAATTTTTGCTTTGAAAAGTCGCCATATTCCGACAGTCGTAACTTTTTTATACGTGCGTGTACGGGGATGTATAGGGCGTCTTTTTTTGCGTGACCGGGTGTACTTTGTAGTTCTACCATTTTCAGGAAATGTTATTGCTTTGATCACTTTTTATTCAAATTTTTATCAGAATCAAAACAGTGAAAAAACGTCGGTTTGGCACTTTTGACCATTTTTCCCGCTACGGTGTTCACCGAACATGAAAAATATTTGTATAGCTTTGTAGAGCGAGCGATTTCGGACGCGGGGATACCTAACATGTATGTGTTTCACAGTTTTTAACTACTTTTATATGTGTTCTAGGGAAAGGGGGGAGAGTTGAATTTTTAATATAATTTTTATTTTTTTTTTTATATTTTTTTTTTACTTTTTTTTAAACTTTTTTTGCATTTATTAGACCGCCTAGGGGTATTGACATGGGTGGGCGGTGTCGCGGATTGTCAGAGCGGTGGGGGTCGGCTAACATGGCTGCTCCGGAGCGTTAAAGAGAACCTCCTGGAGTATCGTTAAGGTGAGGGGCAAAGTGGTAAAGTATATGTATATGTGATTGTGTGGGGTTAGGGGGTCTGTAGAGGGCAATATGAATTTTGGGGCTTGCTATGGTCCAAAGTGTGTGAGATTGCAGAGATAGTGATGTGAGTTTGGGGTTTGTGGGGGTCCTGGGAAAAACATATGTGGGCTATTGTGATGAAAAGTAGCCTATTATTTAATCGGGTGTATTAACTATGTTTGTGGAAAATTTGAGCCAAATCGGTCGAGCGGTTTTTCCGTGATTGAGGAACAAACATCCGAACATGCAAACATCCAAACACACAAACCCACAAACTCACAAACTTTCACATTTATAATATTAATAGGATTATATATTTTTTTTAAAGCTTATTTTTTTTCACTATTTTATGGGAGATTTTATACATTACTACTGCGGCTGGTCGTAGACCCCCCTCCCCCCCCAAAAAAAAAAAAAAAAAAAAAAATTTTTTTTTTTGCTTGACTCGAGTATAAGCCGAGGGGGGCTTTTTCAGCACAAAAACATGTGCTGAAAAATTCAGCTTATACTTGAATATATACGGTACATTAGATAGCTGTCAGTTAAATGCTTGTTGACCCAATAGATATCTTGTCCGACTCCCTGATACATTTGCATGTACTAGTAGAAGGCCACTTACGGCCAAAAAGGAATGGCCACTTGAAATCCAAGTCCCTGGTCTTGTCCTTTCCAACATCTGTTATTTTGGGAAAGGAGGAGGCCTCCAAATGCATTGGATGATCCTCGTGGAACTGGCAGGTTCCTTCAGTAGCCATGTAATGTGTATTACCAGCTTAACGAATTATATTTTATATTGTATTATAGTTCATTCTGTTTCAAGCATACAGATTGAAGATCTTATGGAACAATACACACTGCCAAACAGTATGGGGGACATATGCCTGCACTGTAAGTCTACACATCCTTACATTTAATGTATTACTAAATCAAGATAAACACAAAGCACCATGCATTCTACTGCTGACGCAATCCTCCGATGATGTCATCTGATCACTTTGACTTTTCTTTTTATATTATACCCATTATATTTTCTGCTCTTAATTTGTGTCTTGGCAACTTAGACCATGTTCACATGTGCATCAGAGGCTCTAGTAAGCGATTACTTCAAAAAAGCCAGAAACTAACAGACACCAATATGGAAACCCAACAGGCTTCATTATAGTCAATCTTGTCACAGTTCTGGCACTGCCGTTGTTTTCATTTTTCTTCTTCTATAATGGAACAGAAAAACTCAAATATGAGCGCAGATGTGTCTTATTTATTTGTTTTTGTTACTCTGGTCGTTCTTGCCATTTCCTTTCTCTTACATGTGATATGAGGAGACTGGAGAGGTCATGGCCCCCCCATGAGAGGAGCATTTTTGGTATTAGTTATAAATAGGAGGACTGTATGCAATAAATATGTCGTTATAGCATGTCTACTGTCATTAGTATATATGGAGGACTGTATGGCTGTACCTCCCACTGGATCAGCACTATGCAGAGCATGTTACTAAATAGCATTGCAGTGGAACTAAGGGCTCGTTCACATCTGCGGCCCGGTCTCCGTACTTAGGTTTCCGTTTCCTGCCTAAAACACAGGCAGGATACGGAAACCTGCAGGAGACTTTCTCACCCATTCATTTGAATGGGTGAGAAAGCTGTCCGGCCGTGCGCGGCGGTGAGCGTTTTGCGCTCTCCGCCACGAAACCGGGTTTTATAATCCGGACACAGAGTCGGACATGCAGTACTCTGTGTCCGGATAAAAAAATCCGGTTTCGCGGCGGAGAGCGCAAAACGCTCACCGCCGCGCACGGCCGGACCCGGTCTATGGTTTCCGTCTTCTGCCATGCAGAAGACGGAAACCATAGAACGGAGACCCCAGACGCAGGTGTGAACCCAGCGTAAAAGAAATCTGTAAAATATATGAAAAAGCGGTATATTCAGCCATTGTGGTTCTGCACTATGAACCTGTAGGTGCTCTTTGTGTTGTCCACCATTACATCAATATGGCTTGCAGGGGCAGATTAAAGGTACCTTGGGCCTCGGTCTATTCAGAAATCATGGGACGTCCTGTTCACCCCAAAGATGACTGATGTGCTAATCATATGTGGTCATTGGGATCAAAAATCCTTACTATTATATCCGGGGACATTTCCTTGGATTGTAGACATTCTCTCCTCTCACCTTCTTTATTTGGTGAGGACTGCCATAATGTTTCCTCCAGCCACAAGTTGTTGTAGCAGAATTTGCCACAAAAATGTCTTAGTTTCCTGGTATTTTCATCACTTTTGCCACCCTTCTATTTACATTCATAATGTGCCCTGTATACTGTATTAGTGCCATGCAGAATATTATTATTTATTTTGCTTAATTATATAGCGCCATCACTGTCCCCTGCAGAGCTCACAATCTACACAATCTGTATAATCAACATTAGACTAAGCGAAGATCACTCCACACAGAGAACTAAATGATCCTCAGTCTTTCTTTTCTTCTTAGTTGCTATGACTCCTAGTATCTTTTCTATCTGATATGAGCTTGTATGTGTTCTTTCTTGTAATATATTACTGTATTATCCATGCTGCTGTAGCACACTGAATTTCCCCATGGTGGGACTATTAAAGAATTATCTTATCTTATCTTAGCTCTACTTCGACTTTTTTCCTGTGAGATCCACAGACCACCTTAAACTGCTCTTCAAATTCCGCTGTGTGAACCTAGCCTAAATCAGATAAATGGATGAAGTGTACAGTCCTATGAAAAAGTTTGGGCACCCCTATTAATCTTAATCATTTTTAGTTCTAAATATTTTGGTGTTTGCAGCAGCCATTTCAGTTTGATATATCTAATAACTGATGGACACAGTAATATTTCAGGATTGAAATGAGGTTTATTGTACTAACAGAAAATGTGCAATATGCATTAAACTAAACTTTTGACCGGTGCAAAAGTATGGGCACCTCAACAGAAAAGTGACATTAATATTTAGTAGATCCTCCTTTTGCCTCTAGTCGCTTCCTGTAGCTTTTAATCAGTTCCTGGATCCTGGATGAAGGTATTTTGGACCATTCCTCTTTACAAAACAATTCAAGGTCAGTTCTCTCATCTTCCTCTTGACAATACCCCATAGATTCAGGCAAGTTTGCCGGGCAATCAAGCACAATGATACTGTGGTTATTAAACCAGGTCTTGATACATTTGGTAGTGAGGACAGAGGCCAAGTCCTGTTGGAAAATTAAAATTCCATCTCCAAAAATCTTGTGGGCAGAGGAAAGCCTGAACTGCTCTAGAATTTCCCAGTAGATGGCTGCACTGATTTTGGTCTTGTTAAAACACAGTGGACCTACACCAGCAGATGACATGGCTCCCCAAACCATCACTGATGGAGGAAACTTCACCCTAGACCTCAAGCGGCTTTGATTGTGTTACCGCAGCCTCTCCGCTCTTCCTCCAGACTCTGAGACCTTCCAAATGAAATGCAAAATTTACTGAAATCTGAAATCACCTTTGACCAGTCCATAACTTTTTGATGATATTCTGATTTATTGAGATGTACTAGTATATATGGATTTTTGTAGCATCCGTTTACATACCTTTTTGTAATACTTTTTTTTTTCAAAATGGAGGCATGAATTATATTGTAAAAACTTGATGTATACTTAGCGTTACATCAAGTATCGTCTATCTATCTATCAATCATATATCTATCTATCTATCTATCTATCTATCTATCTATCTATCTATCTATCTATCCATTATCTATCTATCCATTATCTATCTATATATCTATCATCTATCATCAACATCTCTATTTTTATATCTATCTATCTATCTATCTATCTATCTATCTATCTATCTATCTATCTATCATATTATTTTTTCTATTTCTAATATCCTCTTCCTGCTAGCCAATATAGGCTATACGCTTCATCCTATCTCTCTTATAGTAGCTGTTCTGCTTAGCAAATCTCCAGGATCCAAAATAACATTATACTGCCAAACTTTCAACACTCTCAATCCAGCTGCAGATCTGAGCTCATTGTCTCCAGTGTACCTGCGGTTCTATATACATATGAGCGGTTATTATACATGTGCAATAGTCATTAGTGTTAGTTCTCGTCCTATCTGTACTCCTTGGGTTCTCCAGAGGTAACTATCTGTGTTTGCTTTGTTCCTTATTAATATTGTGATATTTCAATTAACTACAGCCATTAAGAAATTTACCGACGCTCACGTAACTTCTAGACTCTTACCATTTATCTGGGTTTCAGAATCCTATTCATATACACTGTGCTGTTAATTGTTGTCATTTTGTGTATTATTTCATGCAGCTTACATACAATGCAATAATAATGTTGCCAGTGTTGTTTTTATATTATGTTTTAATTTTTTCACTAAATTTTTGAATTCAATTTTTTCCTGTAATTTTTACCAAAAAATGATATTTTTATTAAATAAAAATGTTGCTGCTGTACTTACTTAGAATGATGTCATAACTAGAGATGAGCGAACAGTAATATGTTCGAGGTTCGATATTCGTTTCGAGTAGCCCCTCAATATTCGACTACTCGAATCGAATATCAATAGGGTATATCAAATATACCCTATTATAGTCTATGGGGGGAAAATGCTCGTTTCAGGGGTAGGCAACATTCGATCAAATTATACTTACCAAGTCCACGAGTGAGGGTCGGGCTAGATCCTCCGAGAAGTCTTCTCCTTGCAGCGTCCCCGTGGCATCTTCCGGCTCTGAATTCACTCTACCAGGCATCGGGCCTGGGCAGAGCCGACTGCGCATGCCCACACTACAAGCAGACATGCGCAGTCGGCTCTACCCAGGCCCGATGCCTGGAAGATTGAAAGAAGAGCCAGAAGACGCCGCGGGGAAGCTGCACAGAGAAGACTTCTAAAGATAGGAGAAGAACCAGCGGTGATTGGCCGACTGTATAGCATTCGGCCAATCAATGCTGGTTCTGCATCGTACTTTTACATTCGAACAGCGAGTGGTACTCGATCGAGTATGAGTATTTCGAATACCGTAGTATTCGATCGAATACCTACTCGATCGAGTACTACTCGCTCATCTCTAGTCATAACTAGAGATGAGCGAACACTGCTCGGAACAGCCGTTCCGAACAGCACGCTCCCATAGAAATGAATGGACGTAGCCGGCACGCGGGGGTTAAGCGACCGGCCGCAGGCAAAGTGTATGTGCCAGCTGCTTCCATTGATTTCCATGGGAGCGTGCTGTTCGGAACGGCTGATCCGAACAGTGTTCGGTCATCTCTAGTCATAACCTGTTTATATTTTTCATTTTATTTCCGTATGATACGATTTGATTTGATTTTTCCATAAATACACGGAAAGTAAGAGTTTAGTTTATATTAACCTTTATTATAATTTAAGTGTATTTTTATTTTTTCCATTTACAGATTAACATAACTAATGTGTCCACTATATTGTGTGGGTTGTTATGGTTGCAGAGATTCTGTACCGTGTGTGCTTGTGTTATGTGTTCTCTTATCACATTAATTTAATTATTTGGATTTCAAATGTGTTTATTGTTAATATTACTATTATGTTATTTTTAGTGATGTGAACTTTACCGTAACTTTTACTTTTCATCCCCCCTTAATTATAAAGTAATTGCATACAGGGAGATATACTGTATGTGTATATACCAGATTACAATGTGAAATTTCTGGTCAGAGAAAATTCTCCCATAGACAACAAGGCAGTGTGTTTACTGTCAATTTTTCTTTGTTATTTTTAATAATCTAAACTTTACGGGACAATATGGACCTGTTGTGTTTCATCTTTTGTAATATAATTTCATAAAGGGATATTTTTACATAGCAATTCCAATGCCTGTGAAGATTATAGTCAGAGAAAACCTCCCCAGTGATGCTTGAAAACTCTCCAGTGACACCTCTGTCTTCTTCTCCACCTCTTCTCAGGAAAATGGCTGACGGACATGCTCAGTCAGCGCTTTTGCATGAAGATGCAATGTGAACACGAGAGAAGAGGTGGTCTGGAGAAGAAGACAGAGGCTGCCACTGGAGAGTTTTCAAGCAGCACTCAGGACGCCCCCAGTGCTGTGAGAAAACTAATTTACATAAGGAAGAAAGAAGATATTTATCATGAACGGCGGTGCAGATCACAATAATAAAGGTAAGAGAAGAATAGTCTTTCTTAAGGCTATTCCTATGTGTATTTAGTTTAAAGAGGACCTTTCATGGTTTGGGCACAGGCAGTTCTATATACTGCTGTAAATTCAGCGCACTGTCGGCTTTCCCCATCTGTGCCCCGGGTAAAGAGCTAGTGGTGCCGGTACCATAGCTCTTTACAATCAGAAGGGCGTTCCTGACACTCTGTCCTTCTCCACAGCAGCACCTATTGCGCTGTACAGTGTGAGCGGGGAGGAACGCTCTCTCCCTCCCCTCGTGATAATACTCGTCTATGGACGAGTTCTGTGAGCAGAGGGAGGGGGCGTTCCTCCCCACTAACACTGTACAGCACTATAAGCCCTGCTGTGGAGAAGGACGTACCTGACTGACTGTCAGGAACGCCCTTCTGACTGTAAAGAGCTACGGTACCGGGACTGCTAGCTCTTCACCTGGGGGACAGATCAGGAAAGCCGACAGTATGCTGAATTCAGTGCACTGTTGGCTTTCCAGCAGTATATAGAGCTGCCTGTGCCCCAAACCATGAAAGGTCGTCTTTAAAAAGGGTATTCTAATAATAGAATCCCTTTAAGACCAGACACAGTCAGAGGCTAAGTAGGAGCTTAATATATTGTATAGAGGCATTTATATGCTGGGTTGGTCCTTCACCCAACATTACCCAACATTCTGTGTAGGAAAAGCTACATGGCATGAAACATAGGAACTAGGCTTCTAGGATATGTACTTCCCTCCACTGTATTGTGTGGGCAACACTACACTACACATGAAAATTCAGAACGCAACAGTGGACCCTTCCCCCCTCCAGTAAAACCCGGAACCTGCTATGCTGACCCTCCTACCAGTATCAATATCAGTAGTACTACTATATCTCCTCTATCTAATGCAATATATATATATATATATATATATATATATATATATATATATATATCACACACGCTAAGTGTGAAATGAGGTTGATCCCAAACATGCAAATACCGTTCTATTACAGATGCGATTACAGGTATTAGAAGCCTTTTTGGTGTCCGTGTTAAACAATGATTGTATATAATTGTATAATCCTATGTTGTCACACTGAATGTTAGTACACAGACCATGACAGACACAGATTATAAGTGTACCTGGTGTCGACTTGCCAGCTGACACCTGTTATCTTCATCCTTGGCATACAGCCATGAACTGGTGTCTAAGATGTAATACTGTATGTTGTAGTTGTAAAGCATTGGCCCACAAGTAGTGTAAGCTTAAATAAGCAGTCTGAAAATGTATGATAAATCTGCTGGATAGTCTGCCTGTCTAAATGTTGATGCCATCTGTTGGTTGGCTTACACCAAGGTTTGCTAGAAAGCCGACAGTGTACTGAATTCAGCGCACTATTGAATTTACCATTATGTGCCCCGGAGAAAGAGCTATCGGTGCCATTACTGATAGCTCTTTACTGTCAAAAAGGCGTTCCTTGCAGTTTCTGAGGGACGCCCCTCCTAACAGTAGTGTCCATAGCGCTATACTGTCAGAGGGGGGGCGTTCCTTACTGCCCAGTGATGACGTTGAGTGGTGAGGAAAGCCCCCCTTCCCCAGTACTAGTCTAGGGTGAGTCAAGGTGTTCCTCACCGTTCAGCATCATCACTGGACAGTAAGGAAAGACCCCTCTGACAGTATAGCGCTATGGCCTTTCTAGCTAACAACACCCACTGGATATCCCAATTCAAAAGTATAAACCAACAAAGTATGCTAAATATATCAAGCAATATTTTATCCATTTAGGGCCCAATGCACACGACTGAATGTTCTTCTTATGTGGGGCTGAGTTTGCACCGAAATGCACTAGGAGGAGACTCAGAGTGACATCCGTGTGCATTCTGTTATGTGTTCACATCTATGGGGGCTTGCAATGGTTTGTCTATGGCCTTATTTGTCTGCCATATTCCACACATCTTTGGCCTTTTCCCAATTATCCCTCTGCCTGTACCCTCTGGTGCTTCCTTCCAGAATGTGTCTGGTCCTTGGTCAGCAGCCACCTGGTCCTTGGTCAGCAGCGCACTAGCAGTCACTTGGCTTTCTAGCGGAATGTAAAACCACATGTGCCTGTTTGGTAAATTCTGTATGCTGGAATAATAATAATCTGAATACTAAGCCTGAACCTGTTCCTGCCCTGTCTGTGGAAGTTCTTTGGTGTGGCTTTTTTACTGAGGACATCTTATCTCCAGACCTTCGTATTGTAACACTGGTGCTCTGCACTTTTGCACCTCTCAGTGAGGTCCTGTTATAGGTGGCTGCTGACCAAGGACCAGACAGATTCTGGAAGAGGCACCAGAGAGTACAGGCAGAGGGTAAGTTGGGAAAAGGCCAAAGATCAGTGGCATATGGCAGACAAACAAGATCATAGACAAACCAATGGGTCGGAATTAGAGATGAGTGAGTAGTAGTCGATTGAGTAGGTATTCGATCGAATACTATGGTATTCGAAATACTCGTACTTGATCGAGTACCACTCGCTATTTGAATGGAAAAGTTCAATGCAGAACCAGCATTGATTGGCCGAATGCTATACAGTCGGCCAATCAACGCTGGTTCTTCTCCTACCTTTAGAAGTCTTCTCCGTGCAGCTTCCCTGCGGCGTCTTCCGGCTCTGAATTCACTCTGCCAGGCATCGGGCCTGGGCAGAGCCGACTGCGCATGTCCGCTTGTAGTGCGGGCATGTGCAGTCGGCTCTGCCCAGGCCTGATGCCTGGTAGAGTGAATTCAGAGCCAGAAGACGCCGTGGGGACGCTGCAAGGAGAAGGCTGCTCGGAGGATCCAGCCCGACCCTCACTCGTGGACTTGGTAAGTATAATTTGATCAAATGTTGCCTACTCCTGAAACAAGCATTTTCCCCCCCATAGACTATAATAGGGTTCGATATTCGATTCGAGTAGTCGAATATTGAGGGGCTACTCGAAACAAATATCGAATCTCGAACATTTTACTGTTTGCTCATCTCTAGTCGGAATGGGTAGCTCAGGTTCAGAAGTCTAGGACAGGCCAAGGTCATACATTGTAGGCAGAAGAACAGAATCAGGATCAGAAGAATGATCAATAATCAAGCCAAGGTCAATAACGTGTAGTACAGATCCCTTGCAGGATCACCAGATTTAATATTGCCTGGGCATGGATAGGGCCTGCTGTATAATCATCCATGTCATCAAAACAGAATGGATCACATGCCCCCATAGATGTGAACGCATAACAGAATGCACACGGATGTGACTCCGAGTGTCCTCCTAGTGTCCTCCTATTGCATTTCCCTGCAACCTCAGCCCCACGTAAGAAGCACATTCAGTCATGTGCATTGGGCCCTAAATGGAGAAACCAGGCTTGATATAATTAGCACACTTTGTGGGTTTCTACTTTTGAATTGGATTGTGATATCCAGTGGTTGTTGTTAGCTAGTAAGGCTTCTTTCATGTCAGCTCCCGGCTCTGTTGTTTTGCTTTTATAGAAGCAGAAGAACAGAGATAAGGGAATTTAGAAATGACTGACACCAACAGATCCCTTTGGGCTTTCATTTCAGAATCCAATATTTTTCCGGATGAAAAAGATTTTTTTTGTCAACAACTTGTTACAACATCTGCAGTGGAGGTCCAAGGCAGGTGTGAACTTGCTGCTATTCTTGTACAAAATGACTTTTTTTAATGCAACATTTTTAAGGCTGTTTTATGGGTCAGACATTGACACAGTTTAGCTTTCCCTATAGGGTACTTTATTTGGGCAGTTTTATCCTTTTCTAGAGGAAAGCTAATTTGAATATCTATTTTTTTTAGAAAATATTCCATGATATTCTCCTTATGTCTACTGGTAGTCTCTAAGAATCATGATACCCTGACAACTTTCAAGGGTTTTCCAGGACTTATTAACTGAGTATTGGTCATCAATTCAGTGGGTGTCTGAACCTGGGAGCCACATGGATCAACTCTTTGAACTCCCTGAGTGCTGCTTCCAATTTACAGGCCGTGTTATATCACTGGTCACATGGTCTGTTTATAATTCAGTCCCACTTAAGTGAATAGTCTGAGCTGCAAAACCAAGCTGCAAATGTGTGGTGCTTTGCTTGATATACACTGCCTACTAATAAGTATTTGGACACCCATGCATTGGCTTTAGTGCATTGGCTTTAGTCGCATGCCAGATGCCACAAAGTGCAGAGTTGTCCGATTTCGAGAAAGGGATAAGAGTGGGGTACCACAGAAATGGTTAATCCTTAAGGGACATAGCAAGCGAACTGAATTAACCAAAATTGACAGTGGCCTATGTGATTACGAAGTGGAAGATGAACGGTGATTGTTGAAATGTACCCCAAGTCGGAAGACCCCCGAAACTGGGAGATAGAGACCGACGAGTGCTGGCCAGAGAAACCGCACCCAAGCGATGGCTCACATACACCAGGAGTCTCACCAGGCATCCGGGAGTATTGTGTCCATCCATAAGGAAGCATCTGCTGGGGTCTACCAACTATTGGATATAAATAAATGTTGTTTTTCTATTCTACCGCATGTGTCCAAATACTTATTGGTAGAAAGTGTATAGTGAAGAGACCACTCAAACTCTGCAACCTCTTCGAACATCTGATTGTACTTGGTCCTAAGTCTAAGGCCCTCCCTCACCAATTTTCAATGGTCCTTTCCTAAGAATAGGTCATCAAATATTAAACTTGGGAAACGCCATTAAACAGGCTAAAACATAGCTCATTTCAGAATGAAAAGGAACAAAGATGTCGATTCTTCAGTAAGACTTTTCGAAACTGAACATTCATAGCAACCTTATTCACTAAGATGTTTCCAGATGCAGTAACATCATTCCTGGTTGTGTTACTGTTCAGTTACATAGGAAGAAGAATGAACAATTCAGATTGTGACTAATGCATCAATGCTTGTCTGAGGATAACATTAAATCAGGAGGGGGCTGACAACGCTGAACCCTCCTCCCCATTATTATTAAATATAGTGGCGTTATATTACTTTCAGTACTGCAGATAGAATATGACTGAGGTGCGAATAGAGGTATGTCACTCATTTACATGACTACATCATTTTTAATAAATCAAGTCGACTGTTTTCAGCCTGATCAGAGGACATATAAAGAGGCTTTTATCTGACAGACCAAAGTCAACAGAAATGAATGAAATTTTAACAGGTTGTTTGAGCTTAGAATTCTCCAGATTGTGCAGACTAAGACAATATTAGTACTATTATCTCTATTGTACCGTAAACCCTTTCTTCATCTCCTCTGAGCATAAAATGGTGGTTTCCAGACTTTTTTTTGTTTTAAATAGGATCAAAGGGGCATTAGAACATCACAAACGGATACTCAGTTTTCACTGATCACCAAGACATTATGGTTCCTACGCTTCCCAGTTCCCTGCTGGTCTCTACTTCATGGTATATCATGGTCATAGAAAATAGCTTGCTTGCTCAGCCAATCACTGGCTAAGGTTGGTCATCACTATGGCCAGTGATTGGCTGAGCAGGCATCAAGAGACATTAGGAATGTAGATGAGCGAGTAGTATTCGATCGAGTAGGTATTCAATTGAATACTACGGTATTCGAAATACTCGTACTCAATCGAGTACCACTCGCTATTCGAATGGAAAAGTTCGATGCAGAACCAGCATTGATTGGCCGACTGTATAGCATTCGGCCAATCAACGCTGGTTCTTCTCCTACCTTTAGAAGTCTTCTCCGTGCAGCTTCCCCGCGGTGTCTTCCGGCTCTGAATTCACTCTGTCAGGCATCGGGCCTGGGCGGAGCCGACTGCGCATGCCCGCGCTTTGACTGTAAGCGGCCATTTTCTTGTAGTGCGGGCATGCGCAGTCGACTCTGCCCAGGCCCGATGCCTGGCAGAGTGAATTTAGAGCCGGAAGATGCCGCGGGGATGCTGCACGGAGAAGACTTCTCGGAGGATCCAGCCCGACCCCCACTCGTGGACTTGGTAAGTGTAATTTGATCGAATGTTGCCTACTAGAGATGAGCGAACAGTGTTCTATCGAACTCATGTTCGATCGGATATTAGGCTGTTCGGCATGTTCGAATCGAATCGAACACCGCGTGGTAAAGTGCGCCATTACTCGATTCCCCTCCCACCTTCCCTGGCGCCTTTTTTGCTCCAATAACAGCGCAGGGTAGGTGGGACAGGAACTACGACACCGGTGACGTTGAAAAAAGTAGGCAAAACCCATTGGCTGCCGAAAACATGTGACCTCTAATTTAAAAGAACAGCGCCGCCCAGCTTCGCGTCATTCTGAGCTTGCAATTCACCGAGGACGGAGGTTTCCGTCCAGTTAGCTAGGGGTTAGATTCTGGGTAGGCAGGGACAGGCTAGGATAGGAAGGAGAAGACAACCAACAGCTCTTATAAGAGCTAAATTCCAGGGAGAAGCTTGTCAGTGTAACGTGGCACTGACGGGCTCAATCGCCGCAACCCAGCTTTCCCAGGATCCTGAATGGAATACACTGTCAGTGTATTCCCGTATACCCGATATATACCCCCGATACCCGTTCCAACGGTGTGCCCCCCCACCTTCACCCCAGAAATACCCTGCAAGTCCCCTAGCAATAGAATTGGGGCTATATACACCCACTATTTTTGCTACTGCCATATAGTGCCATTGTCTCACTGGGAATTCAAAGAATATATTGGGCTTACATATAACTTCAATTCCAGGGAGAAGCTTGTCAGTGTAACGTGGCACTGACGGGCTCAATCGCCGCAACCCAGCTTTCCCAGGATCCTGAATGGAACACACTGACAGTGTATTCCCGTATACCCCATATATACACCCCAAATCCCCGTTCCAACGGTGTGCCCCCCCACCTTCACCTCAGAAATACCCTGCAAGTCCCCTAGCAATAGAATTGGGGCTATATACACCCACAATTTTTGCTACTGGTATACAGTGCCATTGTCTCACTGGGAATTCAAAGAATATATGGGGGTTATGTGCACCCACAATTTTTAATACTGCTATACAGTGCCATTGTCTGACTGGGAATTCAAAGAATATATGGGGGTTATGTGCACCCACAATTTTTAATACTGGTATATAGTGCCATTGTCTGACTGGGAATTCAAAGAATATATGGGGGTTACGTGCACCCACAATTTTTAATACTGGTATACAGTGCCATTGTCTGACTGGGAATTCAAAGAATATATGGGGGTTACGTGCACCCACAATTTTTAATACTGCTATACAGTGCCATTGTCTGACTGGGAATTCAAAGAATATATGGGGGTTATGTGCACCCACAATTTTTACTACTGGTATACAGTGCCATTGTCTGACTGGGAATTCAAAGAATATATTGGGGTGACGTGCACCCACAATTTTTGCTACTGCTATACAGTTCCATTGTCTGACTGGGAATTCAAAGAATATATGGGGGTTATGTGCACCCACAATTTTTAATACTGGTATACAGTGCCATTGTCTGACTGGGAATTCAAAGAATATATGGGGGTTATGTGCACCCACAATTTTTAATACTGGTATACAGTGCCATTGTCTGACTGGGAATTCAAAGAATATATGGGGGTTATGTGCACCCACAATTTTTACTACTGGTATACAGTGCCATTGTCTAACTGGGAATTCAAAGAATATATTGGGGTGACGTGCACCCACAATTTTTGCTACTGCTATACAGTTCCATTGTCTCACTGGGAATTCAAAGAATATATGGGGGTTATGTGCACCCACAATTTTTAATACTGGTATACAGTGCCATTGTCTGACTGGGAATTCAAAGAATATATGGGGGTTATGTGCACCCACAATTTTTAATACTGGTATACAGTGCCATTGTCTGACTGGGAATTCAAAGAATATATGGGGGTTATGTGCACCCACAATTTTTACTACTGGTATACAGTGCCATTGTCTAACTGGGAATTCAAAGAATATATTGGGGTGACGTGCACCCACAATTTTTGCTACTGCTATACAGTTCCATTGTCTCACTGGGAATTCAAAGAATATATGGGGGTTATGTGCACCCACAATTTTTAATACTGGTATACAGTGCCATTGTCTGACTGGGAATTCAAAGAATATATGGGGGTTATGTGCACCCACAATTTTTAATACTGGTATATAGTGCCATTGTCTGACTGGGAATTCAAAGAATATATGGGGGTTACGTGCACCCACAATTTTTAATACTGGTATACAGTGCCATTGTCTGACTGGGAATTCAAAGAATATATGGGGGTTATGTGCACCCACAATTTTTAATACTGGTATACAGTGCCATTGTCTGACTGGGAATTCAAAGAATATATGGGGGTTACGTGCACCCACAATTTTTAATACTGGTATACAGTGCCATTGTCTGACTGGGAATTCAAAGAATATATGGGGGTTATGTGCACCCACAATTTTTAATACTGGTATACAGTGCCATTGTCTGACTGGGAATTCAAAGAATATATGGGGGTTATGTGCACCCACAATTTTTACTACTGGTATACAGTGCCATTGTCTAACTGGGAATTCAAAGAATATATTGGGGTGACGTGCACCCACAATTTTTGCTACTGCTATACAGTTCCATTGTCTCACTGGGAATTCAAAGAATATATGGGGGTTATGTGCACCCACAATTTTTAATACTGGTATACAGTGCCATTGTCTGACTGGGAATTCAAAGAATATATGGGGGTTATGTGCACCCACAATTTTTAATACTGGTATACAGTGCCATTGTCTGACTGGGAATTCAAAGAATATATGGGGGTTATGTGCACCCACAATTTTTACTACTGGTATACAGTGCCATTGTCTAACTGGGAATTCAAAGAATATATTGGGGTGACGTGCACCCACAATTTTTGCTACTGCTATACAGTTCCATTGTCTGACTGGGAATTCAAAGAATATATGGGGGTTATGTGCACCCACAATTTTTACTACTGGTATACAGTGCCATTGTCTGACTGGGAATTCAAAGAATATATGGGGGTTATGTGCACCCACAATTTTTAATACTGGTATACAGTGCCATTGTCTGACTGGGAATTCAAAGAATATATGGGGGTTACGTGCACCCACAATTTTTAATACTGCTATACAGTGCCATTGTCTGACTGGGAATTCAAAGAATATATGGGGGTTATGTGCACCCACAATTTTTACTACTGGTATACAGTGCCATTGTCTGACTGGGAATTCAAAGAATATATTGGGGTGACGTGCACCCACAATTTTTGCTACTGCTATACAGTTCCATTGTCTGACTGGGAATTCAAAGAATATATGGGGGTTATGTGCACCCACAATTTTTAATACTGGTATACAGTGCCATTGTCTAACTGGGAATTCAAAGAATATATTGGGGTGACGTGCACCCACAATTTTTGCTACTGCTATACAGTTCCATTGTCTCACTGGGAATTCAAAGAATATATGGGGGTTATGTGCACCCACAATTTTTAATACTGGTATACAGTGCCATTGTCTGACTGGGAATTCAAAGAATATATGGGGGTTATGTGCACCCACAATTTTTAATACTGGTATACAGTGCCATTGTCTGACTGGGAATTCAAAGAATATATGGGGGTTATGTGCACCCACAATTTTTACTACTGGTATACAGTGCCATTGTCTAACTGGGAATTCAAAGAATATATTGGGGTGACGTGCACCCACAATTTTTGCTACTGCTATACAGTTCCATTGTCTCACTGGGAATTCAAAGAATATATGGGGGTTATGTGCACCCACAATTTTTAATACTGGTATACAGTGCCATTGTCTGACTGGGAATTCAAAGAATATATGGGGGTTATGTGCACCCACAATTTTTAATACTGGTATATAGTGCCATTGTCTGACTGGGAATTCAAAGAATATATGGGGGTTACGTGCACCCACAATTTTTAATACTGGTATACAGTGCCATTGTCTGACTGGGAATTCAAAGAATATATGGGGGTTATGTGCACCCACAATTTTTAATACTGGTATACAGTGCCATTGTCTGACTGGGAATTCAAAGAATATATGGGGGTTACGTGCACCCACAATTTTTAATACTGGTATACAGTGCCATTGTCTGACTGGGAATTCAAAGAATATATGGGGGTTATGTGCACCCACAATTTTTAATACTGGTATACAGTGCCATTGTCTGACTGGGAATTCAAAGAATATATGGGGGTTATGTGCACCCACAATTTTTAATACTGGTATACAGTGCCATTGTCTGACTGGGAATTCAAAGAATATATGGGGGTTATGTGCACCCACAATTTTTACTACTGGTATACAGTGCCATTGTCTAACTGGGAATTCAAAGAATATATTGGGGGGACGTGCACCCACAATTTTTGCTACTGCTATACAGTTCCATTGTCTGACTGGGAATTCAAAGAATATATGGGGGTTATGTGCACCCACAATTTTTACTACTGGTATACAGTGCCATTGTCTGACTGGGAATTCAAAGAATATATGGGGGTTATGTGCACCCACAATTTTTAATACTGGTATACAGTGCCATTGTCTGACTGGGAATTCAAAGAATATATGGGGGTTACGTGCACCCACAATTTTTAATACTGCTATACAGTGCCATTGTCTGACTGGGAATTCAAAGAATATATGGGGGTTACGTGCACCCACAATTTTTAATACTGGTATACAGTGCCATTGTCTGACTGGGAATTCAAAGAATATATGGGGGTTATGTGCACCCACAATTTTTAATACTGGTATACAGTGCCATTGTCTGACTGGGAATTCAAAGAATATATGGGGGTTATGTGCACCCACAATTTTTACTACTGGTATACAGTGCCATTGTCTAACTGGGAATTCAAAGAATATATTGGGGTGACGTGCACCCACAATTTTTGCTACTGCTATACAGTTCCATTGTCTGACTGGGAATTCAAAGAATATATGGGGGTTATGTGCACCCACAATTTTTACTACTGGTATACAGTGCCATTGTCTGACTGGGAATTCAAAGAATATATGGGGGTTATGTGCACCCACAATTTTTAATACTGGTATACAGTGCCATTGTCTGACTGGGAATTCAAAGAATATATGGGGGTTACGTGCACCCACAATTTTTAATACTGCTATACAGTGCCATTGTCTGACTGGGAATTCAAAGAATATATGGGGGTTACGTGCACCCACAATTTTTAATACTGGTATACAGTGCCATTGTCTGACTGGGAATTCAAAGAATATATGGGGGTTATGTGCACCCACAATTTTTAATACTGGTATACAGTGCCATTGTCTGACTGGGAATTCAAAGAATATATGGGGGTTATGTGCACCCACAATTTTTAATACTGGTATACAGTGCCATTGTCTGACTGGGAATTCAAAGAATATATGGGGGTTATGTGCACCCACAATTTTTACTACTGGTATACAGTGCCATTGTCTAACTGGGAATTCAAAGAATATATTGGGGTGACGTGCACCCACAATTTTTGCTACTGCTATACAGTTCCATTGTCTCACTGGGAATTCAAAGAATATATGGGGGTTATGTGCACCCACAATTTTTAATACTGGTATACAGTGCCATTGTCTGACTGGGAATTCAAAGAATATATGGGGGTTATGTGCACCCACAATTTTTAATACTGGTATATAGTGCCATTGTCTGACTGGGAATTCAAAGAATATATGGGGGTTACGTGCACCCACAATTTTTAATACTGGTATACAGTGCCATTGTCTGACTGGGAATTCAAAGAATATATGGGGGTTATGTGCACCCACAATTTTTAATACTGGTATACAGTGCCATTGTCTGACTGGGAATTCAAAGAATATATGGGGGTTATGTGCACCCACAATTTTTACTACTGGTATACAGTGCCATTGTCTAACTGGGAATTCAAAGAATATATTGGGGTGACGTGCACCCACAATTTTTGCTACTGCTATACAGTTCCATTGTCTCACTGGGAATTCAAAGAATATATGGGGGTTATGTGCACCCACAATTTTTACTACTGGTATACAGTGCCATTGTCTAACTGGGAATTCAAAGAATATATTGGGGTGACGTGCACCCACAATTTTTGCTACTGCTATACAGTTCCATTGTCTCACTGGGAATTCAAAGAATATATGGGGGTTATGTGCACCCACAATTTTTAATACTGGTATACAGTGCCATTGTCTGACTGGGAATTCAAAGAATATATGGGGGTTATGTGCACCCACAATTTTTAATACTGGTATATAGTGCCATTGTCTGACTGGGAATTCAAAGAATATATGGGGGTTACGTGCACCCACAATTTTTAATACTGGTATACAGTGCCATTGTCTGACTGGGAATTCAAAGAATATATGGGGGTTATGTGCACCCACAATTTTTAATACTGGTATACAGTGCCATTGTCTGACTGGGAATTCAAAGAATATATGGGGGTTATGTGCACCCACAATTTTTACTACTGGTATACAGTGCCATTGTCTAACTGGGAATTCAAAGAATATATTGGGGTGACGTGCACCCACAATTTTTGCTACTGCTATACAGTTCCATTGTCTCACTGGGAATTCAAAGAATATATGGGGGTTATGTGCACCCACAATTTTTAATACTGGTATACAGTGCCATTGTCTGACTGGGAATTCAAAGAATATATGGGGGTTATGTGCACCCACAATTTTTAATACTGGTATACAGTGCCATTGTCTGACTGGGAATTCAAAGAATATATGGGGGTTATGTGCACCCACAATTTTTACTACTGGTATACAGTGCCATTGTCTAACTGGGAATTCAAAGAATATATTGGGGTGACGTGCACCCACAATTTTTGCTACTGCTATACAGTTCCATTGTCTCACTGGGAATTCAAAGAATATATGGGGGTTATGTGCACCCACAATTTTTAATACTGGTATACAGTGCCATTGTCTGACTGGGAATTCAAAGAATATATGGGGGTTATGTGCACCCACAATTTTTAATACTGGTATACAGTGCCATTGTCTGACTGGGAATTCAAAGAATATATGGGGGTTATGTGCACCCACAATTTTTACTACTGGTATACAGTGCCATTGTCTAACTGGGAATTCAAAGAATATATTGGGGTGACGTGCACCCACAATTTTTGCTACTGCTATACAGTTCCATTGTCTCACTGGGAATTCAAAGAATATATGGGGGTTACGTGCACCCACAATTTTTAATACTGGTATACAGTGCCATTGTCTGACTGGGAATTCAAAGAATATATGGGGGTTATGTGCACCCACAATTTTTAATACTGGTATACAGTGCCATTGTCTGACTGGGAATTCAAAGAATATATGGGGGTTATGTGCACCCACAATTTTTACTACTGGTATACAGTGCCATTGTCTAACTGGGAATTCAAAGAATATATGGGGGTTATGTGCACCCACAATTTTTAATACTGGTATACAGTGCCATTGTCTGACTGGGAATTCAAAGAATATATGGGGGTTATGTGCACCCACAATTTTTAATACTGGTATACAGTGCCATTGTCTGACTGGGAATTCAAAGAATATATGGGGGTTACGTGCACCCACAATTTTTAATACTGGTATACAGTGCCATTGTCTGACTGGGAATTCAAAGAATATATGGGGGTTATGTGCACCCACAATTTTTAATACTGGTATACAGTGCCATTGTCTGACTGGGAATTCAAAGAATATATGGGGGTTATGTGCACCCACAATTTTTACTACTGGTATACAGTGCCATTGTCTAACTGGGAATTCAAAGAATATATTGGGGTGACGTGCACCCACAATTTTTGCTACTGCTATACAGTTCCATTGTCTCACTGGGAATTCAAAGAATATATGGGGGTTATGTGCACCCACAATTTTTAATACTGGTATACAGTGCCATTGTCTGACTGGGAATTCAAAGAATATATGGGGGTTATGTGCACCCACAATTTTTAATACTGGTATACAGTGCCATTGTCTGACTGGGAATTCAAAGAATATATGGGGGTTATGTGCACCCACAATTTTTACTACTGGTATACAGTGCCATTGTCTAACTGGGAATTCAAAGAATATATTGGGGTGACGTGCACCCACAATTTTTGCTACTGCTATACAGTTCCATTGTCTCACTGGGAATTCAAAGAATATATGGGGGTTATGTGCACCCACAATTTTTAATACTGGTATACAGTGCCATTGTCTGACTGGGAATTCAAAGAATATATGGGGGTTATGTGCACCCACAATTTTTAATACTGCTATACAGTGCCATTGTCTGACTGGGAATTCAAAGAATATATGGGGGTTATGTGCACCCACAATTTTTAATACTGGTATATAGTGCCATTGTCTGACTGGGAATTCAAAGAATATATGGGGGTTACGTGCACCCACAATTTTTAATACTGGTATACAGTGCCATTGTCTGACTGGGAATTCAAAGAATATATGGGGGTTATGTGCACCCACAATTTTTAATACTGGTATACAGTGCCATTGTCTCACTGGGAATTCCACAAATAATTTGGGGATTCATTCACCCTACATCTCAGGCTCTTGCCATATTCACCCAGGTTGTCAGTGCTGCACCAGCTCGTTCCCAGACAGCTCGGCCCGAAAAACGCGTTACCTATATAGAGGATTTGGACAATGAAGACAACATGTTCTAAATCTAATGTCTGCACCTTCTCCAGAATTAAAATAAAGGCAGCGTTTAACTTTCAAATAGCACTGCACAAAGGAAGAGCTTATCAGCTTGTCTCATGACATGCTACTGAAAAGTTTCATTTGTGTATCTTAATGTAAATATAGTTGTATAAGCTTTTTGGGTTTTAGGCACTGCCAAGTTATTTATTACCACCCACTCCCTTATAATGATGATGACGCCAAAGTCACTGTGGGTGTTCAGAGCTCACAGCTTTGGGTGACATTTGTCTTGCTCTCTGTCGGTACCAGCTGTCTTTTTGGATACCGTAAAGTTATGTTGACTTTATTAACAGCTATAGAAGCTTTAGCCAGGTTGTGACGGTGTGTAACCCTAACAACACTAAGTGGGATACACATTAATAGTCAGTCTATGTACGCTAAACGTATCACTGAAGTAATTTTTTTTCCCTCTCCCCTAATATAAGAAAGGAACAGACATTAGACCTAGACCGGGGTTCGAGGCTTGAAAAAATCCAGTATTATTTGTTCTTCATGATGTGAAATATGTGTTGAAAAGCAACCCAAGATGAAGTCAGCCATGTGTGCCAGTGTGTTACTTGGCATGCCTTTGCTGGCCCCAACTGTAAGGGTCACTCTCCATTTCCTCCATTTTCCACTCCCCTTCACACCATTTGTGGTGAAGCAATGGGATGCACTGAAGTGCACCCTCTAGCCTCGTGTGGGATAGGGACATCAGATGCCACTCCAACCCCCTCGTCTTCCTCCGCCAGCCAACGGTGCGAAGATGAGAGGAGTGTGCTCTGAATGTTTTCTGCCTAGCAGAGGCTAGTTCTCACTTACGAAAATGGCCCCACTTTGACCTGTATATCAGGCACAATGGTGTAGGTTTCAAAGAAACATGGCACCAACAAGTTGGAAAACGTGGGCCATGCGTGGACCGTGTTTGAGTCTGGCAAGCTCCAGATCTGCTACCAGGTTCCAGCCATTATCACAGGCGCAAAAATGCCAGGCCCCAGGTGTAGCAGGGAAAAAAAAATGCCATCTCAGCCAGGATGGCATCCCTGACCTCGGAGGCACTGTGCTGTCTGTCCCCCAAGCTGATCAGTTTCAGCACGGCCTACTGACATCTCCCCATGCCAGTGTTACAGTGTTTTCCGCTAGTAGCTGGGGTGGAGGTTGCAGCTTCGTAGGGTTTCAGTCTACTCCTGCCATGAATTTTGGCCTGGGAGAGGAGATAGGCCACCCCAGTTTGCACCCGGGGAACAGACTCCACCACATTCACCCTGCCTGTCATTAAAGATAAGCACTGCAGCATCCCTGACCACAGGCGCTTGTCCATGTGTCGGTGGTCAAGTGGACCTTGCAGCAAAGCGCAGAGCTCTGGGCCCGACTGATGTTATGGGACACATGCAGGCGCAAGGCAGAGACAGCACACCAAGAGAAGTAGTAACGGCTAGGCCCAGCATAGGGAGGTGCCCCAGCTGCCATCTGCTGACGGAAGGCCTGGGTCTCCAGAAGCATAAACAAACACCAACATCTCCAGGGCCAGCAGTTTATCGATGAGGCTGTTACAGGCTTGGGCATGGGGGTGGGTTGTATTGTACTTCTGCCTGCAATGAAAAGCTTGGGAAATGTGGAGTGGCTGGGAAGAGGCGCATGATGGTGCAGGCCAAAAGGGCGCATGAGGGTGAACTCCCCAATGTGTCAGAGATAGGTGTGTAGGTGTCCTTGCATCATATACTTGCACCATATTTGGCTTTGGAAGTTAATTTTGTGCCAAAAAGTGGTTAAGACAGCGATCCCTCAGCTACTCCCGTTACACTGTCTATTGAAGTTACCATCTGTGGAAGTGGACCACCATTTCTAAGATCCCAAAGGAAGCAGGCAAGAGATGTGCAGTTCAGAAAAAAAGATGAGAAAATAAGTTTAGGCTGTAGAGCACAGAGGGATCGGAGAGGACAGAGCTGGTGTCGGCCAGGTATTCCCACAACATGCGCCTATACTTGTCCCTCCTGGTGACACTAGGCCCCTGAGTGGCAGTAATTTGTCCAGGGGGGCCATTAACGTGTTCCAGACCTAGGAATAAGTCTTCCAACAGGGTAGAGTTTTGCATGCCTTTGCTTCTACCCACTGTTTTTGCTGCTTAGCTTCCCTCCACATCTACTCTGCTTTCACCCCTAAACATCACCCCAGTTTATGCCTTTGCTTCTACCCAGGTTTTTTGTTGATTTAGCTTCCCTCTACATCTACACTGCTTTAGCCCCTAGACATCACCCCTGTCCATGTGGGGTCGGTGGCCTCGTCATCCACCAACTCCTCTTCCAATTGCGCACTGCCCCCTTACTGCAAACCGCACATGACCACAGCTTGCCTTGATGGCAACTGTGTCTCATGATCCCCACTTAGGTCCAGACAAGTCGGTGGCGGGTCCAAAACCCCAAAATTGGAAGGAAATGGCAGATGCTGCAGTATTTCTAACACCTGTTCCTGGTGCTCGGGCCTGGTCTGTGTTGTACCCTGCACCCTGCTTAACGCATCTGCCATATCCGAAGTTGTGCTGAGCGCATGCTAATGTTTCGTGTCCAGTGCAATGGATGGGATGGGATTTCACATAAGTCTGCCACCCATGGCCACTCATGGTTGAGCAACTGAGGGAGTTGACTTTGACGAACCCGAGGGTTTTGGAGTTGGAACTACATCAAAGGTCTGTGCTGCTCACACACTCTGCTCAACACATGATATGTTTAGTGCCAGCAGTGTGGAGACGTCGCACAACAGCCGTTGTTCCAGCAGGTACAGGCGTTGTAGGAGTGCATAGAGGCTAGCAGCGGCAACTATACACTTTAAAAACTATCCGCACAAGCGCCACACTTTCACCAGTAGCTCAGGAACATTGGGGTACCTTTTTCAAAAGATTAGCAGCAATGAGTTAAAAACGTGGCCCAGGCATGGAATATGTTGCAGGCTGCCAAGCTACAGAGCCAATCCCAGGTTACGGCCATTATCACACATGACAACATGCCTGGGCCCAGGTGCAGTGGCAAAAACCACATTGCCGTCTCATCGAGGATGGCATGACTCACTTTGTAGGCAGTGTGCTGTCTGGCCCCCAAGCTGATGAGCTTCAGCACGGCCCGCTGACGTCTCCCCACACCAGTGTTGCAGCGTTTCCAGCTCGTAGCTGGGGTCAATTTAACAGCGGAGGAGGGTGGTGTTTCAGCCCTCCTCCCAGGAATGTTGTGTGGGGAGACAAGTCAGGCCACCACATTTTGCGACCCGGTCCACGCCTCAACTACATTCAACCACTGTGCCCAAATTGAAAGGTAGCGTCCCTGTCCGCATGCACTTGTCCATTCGTAACTGGTCACATGGAACTTTAGGGCTAAGCGCTGAATTTAGGGACCGCCTCATGTTTGGGGGAAAGTGCTGGTGTGGACGGCACAGTGCGGTGGCGCAGTAGACACTCTGCCCAAAAAGGGCAGAGTGTCCCCCAGCCGGGATTCCAACATCTCCTGGGCCAGATTTCTTGAGATGAGGCCGTTGAAGCCTTGGGCATGTGGGTGGGTTGCGCTGTACTTTAGCATGAAATGAAAGGCTTGGGAGATGGGGAGTTGCTGGGAAGAGGCGCATGATGGCGCGGGCAAAAGGAGAAATGGCAGGAAAAGGTGAGGATAAGGGTGAACTCCCCAAAGTGTCAGAGGCAGATGTGGAGGTGTCCTGGCTCCTGGTCTGGACTGCAGCGCCAGCCCTGTCAACAGTGGAAGAGGCAGTGGCCGCCAGGCCAAACGACGATTATCCTGCGCTTGCTCTCACCCACTGAGCCCAGGGCTTGCCTTCCAAATGATGGCACCCGCAAGAGGTGGTGAGATTCCTCTCCGCAGATCTCCAAACCATCTTGGACTTGCAAATTGCACTAAATTTGTCATGTAACTGACATGTATATGATGAGTCTATCCATTGTCTGTTCATTTTGGTGAAAGTCAGCCTGTCAGCTGACAGACAGCTGTGCTTGTCAGTGATGATGTCACCGGCTGCTTGTACCCCCAGTTTTTGCTGCTTAGCTTGCCTCCACATCCACACTGCTTTTGCCCCTACACATCACCCCTATCCATGCCTGTGCCTCTAGCCATAAGTCTGCCACCCATGGAAACTCATGGTGCAGAAAGTGAGGGAGCTGACTCTGAGGAACCCTTGGGTTTTGTAGCTGGTACTCCATCAAAGGTCTCTGCTGCTCACACACCCTGCTGAACATACGGTATCTAGGGTTAGAGCGTGTGGTGACCTCGCACAACAGTAGGTGCTTCAGGCAGATGTAGGCCTTGCTGGAGTGTATTGCGGCTAGCTCCAGGTACTGTAGACTTGGGAAAGTGGGTGTCCAAGTGCCGCACTTTCACCCTTAGCTCAGCTAATTTGGGGTATGTTTTTAAAGATCATTGCACCACTACATTGAACATGTGGGCCAGGCATGGAACGTGTTGGAGGCTGGCAAGCTCCAGAGCCCTCCAACAAGCTAAAAAACCTGGCCCCAGGGGCAGCGGGGATAAACAAATTGCCATCTCATCCAGGATGGCATCCCTGACCTCAGAGGCAGTGTGCTGTCCGTCTCCCAAGCTGATGAGCTTCAGCCCAGCCTGCTGACGTCTCCCCACACCAGTGTTGCAGCGTTTTCAGCTCGTAGCTGGGGTAAATCTAACAGCGGAGGAGGAGGAGGGTGGTGTTTCAGCCCTCCTCCCAGGAATGTTTTGTGGGGAAACAAGTCAGGAAAATTCTTGAAACGGGAGAGTTTTGCATCTTTGCCCTTGCTGCCTATGGACATCCCTTTGCCTCTAGCCACCATTTTCCCTGCTTTGCTTGCCTCCAAATCCACACTGCTTTTGCCCCTAGACATCACCCCAGTCCATGCCTTAGCTTGTACCCCCAGTTTTTCCTGCTTAGCTTGCCTCCACATCCACACTGCTTTTGCCCCTAGACATCACCCCAGTCCATGCCTTAGCTTGTATCCCCAGTTTTTCCTGCTTAGCTTGCCTCCACATCCACACTGCTTTTGCCCCTAGACATCACCCCAGTCCATGCCTTAGCTTGTACCCCCAGTTTTTCCTGCTTAGCTTGCCTCCACATCCACACTGCTTTTGCCCCTAGACATCATCCCTATCCATGCCTCTTCCCCTAGCCATAACTCTGCCACCCCTGGAAACTCATGGTGCAGAAACTTTGGTTGCTGACTTTGAGGAACCCTTGGGTTTTGTAGATGGAACTCCATCAAAGGTCTGTGCAGCTCACACACCCTGCTCAAGATATGGTATTGTAGGGTTTCAGCGTGTGTGAATGACGGACAACAGCCTGTGTTTGGACAGATGTAGGCCTTGCTAGAGTGTTTTTAGGCTAGCAGCGACTCCTGTGCACTTGCAAAAGTGGGCGCACAAGCGCCGCATTTTCAACAGTAGCTTCGGTACATTTGGGTATGTTTTTAAAAAACTTTGCACCACTAGGTTAGACGTGGGCCAAACATGGAACGTGTTGGAGGCTGGCAAGCTCCAGAGCCGCTACCAGGTTCCAGCCATTATCACAGGCGTAAAAATGCCAGGCCCCAGGTGTAGCAGGGAAAAAAAAATGCCATCTCAGCCAGGATGGCATCCCTGACCTCGGAGGCACTGTGCTGTCTGTCCCCCAAGCTGATGAGCTTCAGCACCGCCTGCTGACGTCTCCCCACACCAGTGTTTTAGCGTTTGCCGCTAGTAGCTGTGGTGGAGGTTGCAGCGTCGTAGGGTTTCAGTCTACTCCTGCCATGAATTTTGGCCTGGGAGAGGAGATAGGCCACCCCAGTTTGCACCCGGGGAACAGACTCCACCACATTCACCCTGCCTGTCATTAAAGATAAGCACTGCAGCATCCCTGACCACAGGCGCTTGTCCAAGTGTCGGTGGTCAAGTGGACCTTGCAGCAAAGCGCGGAACTAAGGGCCCACCTGATGTTGAGTGACACGTGCTGGTGCAAGGCGGGGACGCCACACCGGGAGAAGTTGAGACGGCTAGGGACGGCATAGTGAGGTGCCACAGTTGCCATCAGGTCCGGGAAGGCGGGAGTTTCAACAAGCCGGAACGCCAACCTCTCCTGGGCCAGCAGTTTAGCGATGTTGGCGTTCTAGGCTTGCGTGGGTGGGTGGTTAGCGGTGTATTTCTGCCGGCGCTCCAATGTATGAGAGATGGTGGGTTGTTGTAAAGAAGCGCCTGATGGTGCCTTTGATGGTGCAGGAGAAGGAGATAAGACAGAAACAGGGGAGGATGAGGGAGAAGTCAACAAAGTGGCGGAGGCAGATGAAGTGATGTCCTGGCTCGTCCTCTGGAGTGCATCGCCAGCACTGTGAGCAGAGGCAGTGGCATGAACGGCGGGCGACGTTTGTCCTGCCGTTGCTGCCTGCCACTGATTCCATTGCTTGGATTCCAAATGACGGTGCATTGAAGTGGTGGACAGGTTGCTCTTCTCAGGGCCCCTACTCGATTTCGAGAGGCAAATTGTGTAGACGACACTATATCTGTCCTCGGCGCATTCCTTGAAAAAACTCTACACCTTCAAGAAACGTGCCCTCGATGGGGGAGTTTTTCTGGGCTGGGTACAAAAGGGAACATCTTCGGACATTCCGGGTCTGGCCTGGCTTCGGCAAAGCAGCTGACCTCTGCCTCTGGACATGTCTCTGCCTCTAGCTACCCTTTTTGGTGCTGCACCTGCCTCAACATCCACACTACTTTCCCAGCTTGACATCTGCCTTGTCCAGGTGGGGTCGGTGTCCTCGTCGTCCACCACCTCCTCTTCCAACTCCTGTCTCGCCTCCTCCTCCTGCACAATGCGCATGTCAACTGGCTGCCCTGACAGCAACTGCGTCTCATCGTCGTCGATGAGGGTGGGTTGCTGGTCATCCGCCACCAAATCGACCGGAGATGGAATGGAGGAGACTCTAGTGTTTGAGCATCTGGACACAGATACTCGTCTGTTAGGTCCGTGGAATCGCGAAATGGAGGGGCAGGTTGCGGTACAGTCAAAGGAAGGGAGAACAGCTCTGGGGAGCAGGGACAGTTGGGGTTATTGTTCTGAGAAGATTGGGAATTTTGGGTGGAAGGAGGACAAGACTGTTGGGTAAGAGGAGGTAGAGGCTGACTGGCTGGTGGACAATGTGCTTTAAGCGTTATCCGACAGCCATTGCAAGACCTGTTCCTGGTTCTCGGGCCTACTAATCTTTGTACCATTCAGCCTAGTTAATGTGGAACTTTTGTGCAAAGCGCAGAACTTAGGGCCCGCCTGATGTTAAGGGACACACGCTGGTACAAGGCTCAACTCACCCTAAGTGCCAAAAACACTGCTGGTGCAAGGCTCTACTCATGCCAAGGGCCTCAATCTCTGCTGGTAGCTCAGCTTAAGGTCATGTAACTTTGTTTGGAAGGGCTCATGTTAAGGGCTAGAAAAGTGAATTTTGGAAGGTCTTACCACATCACACACACACACACACACACACACACACACACACACACACACACACACACACACACTCAAAATGACAGTTAAGGGTGAGGGCTTTTGGAATTCCCATTGCCTATTCCATTTGTGGTTGTCATGGGGAACGTGATTTAAAGGGGTGGTTGTTACTGTTTGTTGAGCTTAAATTGGGGTTTGTGTCCATCCATTTGGGGAGTAAAGAAGGTTTCCAGGTATTTTCCCACTTTGATAGAGGTTTTTTTGAATGTGGAAAGTGTGTAGTTGTTAGGCAGTGATGTTGGGGTAATAGAGGGTCTTTGGTGTGTTAGATGCCCCCAGGCATGCTTCCCCTGCTGTCCCAGTGTCATTCCAGAGGTGTTGGCATCATTTCCTGGGGTGTCATAGTGGACTTGGTGACCCTCCAGACACGGATTTGGGTTTCCCCCTTAACGAGTATCTGTTCCCCATAGACTATAATGGGGTTCGAAACCCGTTCGAACACACGAACATTGAGCGGCTGTTCGAATCGAATTTCGAACCTCGAACATTTTAGTGTTCGCTCATCTCTATTGCCTACCCCTGAAACAAGCATTTTCCCCCCATAGACAATAATAGGATTCGATATTCGATTCGAGTAGTCGAATATTGAGCAACTACTCGAAACGAATATCGAACATTTTACTGTTCGCTCATCTCTAATTAGGAAGTAAGGACCAGCAGGAACTTGGGCAGTATTGGAAACTGGAATGACAATTGTTTTAGAACTAAGTATTCTTTTCTTATTCTTGATCATATTTAGACAAAAATGGCTAGAAAACTTCTTTAGGCTGACGCCCCACATTGCAGCTTTTTTTGTTGCAGATTTTTTTCCGTTTTTGGAGCCAAAGACAGGAGTGGATTTAGAAAAAAGTAGACTTATAAGAACTTATTATACATTTTCCATTCCTTTTGTAGCCATTCTTGGCTTTGGCTCAAAAAAAACACAACAAAATCTGCAACAAAAAAAAGCTGCGTTTCCGCAACGTGGGGCCTTAAGCCTGAAAGATGTAATCATCCCTTCTAGACTGGTAGAAAATACAAACAGACAAAGGGGAGACACCTAGCGTGATACAGCTTGAAATATTGAAATAATAGGATAAGTGAGTAGTCTCAACAGCCGATTTGCATGAAAATTGAAACCCAAATTATGGTGGCAGCGACTTTGTCCTTACATCAACAGTACGTGGCGTCAGTAGAAAAAGTACTTCTGGGATGGGAGCCCATAGAAAAGGTTGGACAATGCGCATGGTTGAATGTATGATACGTCAAAATCTGTTATGAAACTTTATTCGAATATGGGGACAACATGGTGGCTCAGTGGTTAGCACTGCAGGCTTGCAGCGCTGGAGTTCTGGGTTCAAATCCTGCCAGAGGCAACATCTGCAAGGAGTTTGTATGTTCTCCCTGTGTTTGCATGGATTTCCTCCCATACTCCAAAGACATACTGATAGGAAAAATGTACGGGGCTCACAATCTACCAAAAAAAAAAAACAACTTTATTCGAATAACGAGCACTACGCGTTTCGGAACCTATCCATTTCTCAAGTGCATAAGGTAACAAATATTCGAATAAAGTTTGACCTGTTTCATAACTAATGGATTTTGACATATCAAACGTTCAAGCGCACGCATTGCACAACCTTTTCTATCGTCTACCGACCCAGATGTACTATTTAGACTGGTAGAAGAATCAGCCACCGATACATTCAAGATTCATGGGTTAGGAGCCTTAAGGGAAGGTGTTATCACAAAATGACCTTCTAAGGTTTTATCTTAAGCAGATTTTTTGGTCATGTGTTTTATTGCCAATGTGTCGATATAAAAAAGCTTTCAGTTTTTATTCCGACCACCTCTTTTCTATAGAAATCACTTTTTGTCACATTATTATCAGCACAGAGAGAAGTACAGTAGCCAACGTGGCTGTCGTCAAGCAGCTTTATAAATGCTGATAATTTCAGGTCAGACAATATGGCCACCCTATAATTATATACAGAAAACAACATGTAAAAAAAAAAGAAAAAAAAAATGAAAATAAAAACAAACTACGATATAAAAAGATCATCAGTATTTAGTTTTAATTGGAGAAAATATAGGTTATACATTCCATTTAATGAAAGTGATAGAACAACTTGAAAGGATTTGACTTCCATTAAAATGAAGAAAGTAAAGTCTATAATTAAAGTAAAGACACAAATTATAGAGTTGAGGTGAGAAGACATAGAAATCCCAGACAGTTCCATCACTTGTACAGGAAAGAGTGCAATACGGAAAAAATCTGACTCTGACAGGTATTTTAGGATAAGAATATACAAACTTTTGAAAGATCTTCAAGTGTAAGGATGAAGTTGTAAAAAATGATTTACAATGATATCTCTCCAAAACACCAACTCATTGAGAAGACCTCCTCCTAAACCGGGCCCGATTGTCTGTGATTTTCAGTTCCATATATTACGGTATGCATTCAGGTCCTCTTCTTTCAGAAGACCACCTTTCAATTTTGGGTAGTCATTGTGTAAATGCGTAAATGATTTACAATATCAGCAAAGTGAATGAGACCCTGGCTAATTTCAACCACATATTGCGGAAAAAAAATGCTGCGGAAATGCAACGTGTTCAAAAACACTCATTTGTGAAAAATGCAGCATGTCAATTTTACCTGCAGAAACAATTGCGTTTTCCTCTTGTGAAGTGGAGAGGGGTATAGTGTGGGAGAACTGCTATTTTCCCCAAGACTGTTGCAGTATGCACAGGCGTTTAGCTTGTAGGTCCCGGACTGGAGTAAAGTTCCGGCCAGTCCTGCAGGGCAATCCATTACAGGCTTGGAAACAGACCAGCAGAGCTCTGTAAGTAGCACAGGTGTGCTGGTTAGTGAGAGAGAGGAGAGAGACTGAAACACACGCTCAACCAGTCTGGGAAAGCTCTGCCAAAAAGGACGCTGGTAAAAGACCAGGTATGTGTACCCCTTGTTTACTTGTGAACCCTGTTTGTTAGGAGGTCAGCAGTAGGCTGACCCCCTGGTTAGTGAGGGAAGAACTCATTTAGTAAGCCGCCGGAGAGGCGTAGGGCTTTATTTTCATTTGTTTGTTTTAACATGCTGAGCAGCACTACCTGTACCTTTAAGCTTGTCTGCTGCAATAAAGACTGCTTTTGGTAAAGAAACCAGAGCTTCTGAATCCCCCGTACATCACACTCTATATTTTTAATAAAGGGAGAAAAACTGCAGAGAAAAATGTGGCGAAAACACAGCTTAAAAAACGTTGTGGAAAAAAGAATGAAGTGGAAATGCATCATGTATTCCTGCAACATTTTTTAAGCTGCGCTCCTTCTTAGCATTAAGAAGGTTTCAAGATTTGCTCATGTTCTGGTATTCAATATCTGGATGGTAAAGTAACCAAAGAGGATCATTTTAATCACTTTAATAGTTCAGTTAGGAAAAAACTTCTAACAATACCATTCATGGAAGTGAAAACAAAAGGGTTCTGAGATGTTAGGAGGAAACTTTACGGGAGTCTACCACCACCCATATCCCTACAAAACCACTCTTTGGGTTCATTCACACAGATTTTTGCAGCATTTTTTTTAGCAGTGATTCGCTGCGTGGGACTTTAGCCTAAGGGTCCATTCACATGGAGAAAAATGGTGAGGAATTTGGTGTGGAATTTCAGCGCTGAAAAAAAAGCCATACTCAGATTTTCCTTGGTGGACCAATGTACTGTACATGAGGCACAACATTATTGGGCTTCCTACAAGACGCACATGTATATGTCATAGTGTTGCAATGTTTGAAGTTCTATAAGTCACTGTATATTTAGTAATACAATTCAATCCCTTAAAAGTTTGTAGCCTGTTTTTTCTAGGGATACAGAATATCAGATTTTGCAAAAATGTGCCTTGTGCGTTCTGTGCACACATGAGAATATTTTCTTCCAACATCCAATACATGTTTTATTGTCTTCCAACAGTACAACAGAAGCTGGGAATCAGCAATGCAGTGTGTACAGAGCCTGTATTGTGGCTCACGAAATTCCTACAATTCCATATTACTTTCTGTTGGTGTCATATTACTGATTCATACAAGGCAGATCTGTAATAGCAACTTGTGCCTGCATTCTACTATGTATACTGCTTGAGACGTTAAAGACACTTTTACCCGTATCTATTAACATTAGTCAAGCATGGCAGAGGAACAGTACAAGTTACGGAGTATTTGTGAACATCTGGAGCTGGGGATGACAATTGGAATGCTGATTATGATATATATATATATATATATATATATATATACATATCATCATGTAACAGCCACAGGACAAGTGTATAACAGTATTACAGTACGATGGAACAACCCCTAAGCACACTGCTCTAAAGATCAAACCATACGTATCAAAGAAAGAAGTGGTGTTCTGAAAGCAATGGACTGGTTACCCCAGAGACCAAAATTCAACATAATTGAAAGTGTTTTTATTTTTCAATGCTTAGATTGTTAAAAAAAAATCTGAAGACGCCTTTGGCAAAGTGAAAACAAGACCTCCACTCCGACAAGAATGAAAGCTGTAATACAGTGTGGACAAAATACTGAAATGTTTGACAATCTGTACTTAATTTAGTTTGGATTTGGTTAAAGAGTCCAATGTCTTACGAAACCATTAAAACATGCTAACAAATGCTTTGAAAGATAAGATAAGACAATCCTCTAATAGTCCCACCGTGGGGAAATTTCAGCCTGTTACAGCAGCATAATAATATGGATACAGGATAATAACAGTAATATATTATAGAAGGAGACATACATAAGCTCAGAATAGCAGATAGGAGAAAAATACTAGGAATCATAGCAGCTAAAAAAAAAAAAAGAAAGAAAGACGACTTCAGGATCATTTAGTTCTCTGTGCGGACTGTTCTTTGCTTAGTTTGATGTAGATTTATACAGCGTGACTGCGGTTGGAAGGAAAACTTGCGATAGTGCTCCTTCTCACACTTGGGGTGAAGCAGTCAGTCACAGACATTGCTGCCAAGTGCCGTCAAGGTCTCATATATGGGGTGGGATTTATTCTCCAGCCTGGAGCTCACCATGGACATTGTTCTGTCAAAGGCCAAAATCCCCAACAAAACCTCTGGGTGGCCACACATAGACATATATAGCATATCACTTTCTGTTACAATATCATGCAATAGTATTGTATTAAACATCTGATCACCTCATGACACACATATCTGGACATGTCCAGCCAAGATGAAAGAAAACAAAGTACACACTGGTATATTTAGATTATGAGGCTTCTGTATAATTTTCATTTTTTCTGTAATGTTTCCTACATTACAGATCCTGTAGATGATCTTTCCTGTAATCCGTCTGGTTAAATACAGTAGAAAGGGAGGAGGGAGATGCAACTGCAGTTTCTCTCTCTGTATGCTGTGAGAGGGTAAGGGGAGTGAAAATGGTAAAGCATCATGTTGAGTTACAATTTTATGCAACAAATACTGTTTCACCAGTTCCCTAAAGAATGATTGAGTCTATATATAATTGTATGTATATATATATATATATATATATATATATATATATATATATATATATATGTTTGTATATATTGTACTTTATAATTTACACACATAGATATTACATAAATATACATTATAAGTATAAAACTTCTGAGAATGCTGTAGAATCATAAAATATGTGAATATGTGTACCTTTTGTCAGTGACTGAAAGCATTCTTCTTCACAGTCCGACTTCTGCTCACATTGTTTAGAGTTTGCTATGACTGAGTGCTATTGAGGTGCTATTACATGTAGTGGCTTTACCTGTAAAAGCAACATAGTTGAAAACCATGCAATTTGCAGGAAAATTGCATTTGGTTTTCCTGAGAGGTTCTCGGCACACTACCCTATATGTAATAGCACCCAAACAGCTTGGACTTCAGGTTGATGCACATTATAGCAATTTGCAGGGCTGGAGAGACTTGTAAACCTGTTGCTGATGGAGAATGACCACACTGCACACATTTGAAGCATCTGTATGTATTACACCCTGGATACAGTGGTTATCCCAGAATATCTACTCAGGTCTATAGTAGCTGAATACACTGTTAGTTATCTTTGTGAGACGCTTAAGGGCCCCTTCACACAGAGTAAACGCGCGTGTATACAAAATACACGTGTAAATATACACGTGTAAAAATCAGACTCCCATTGACTTCAATGGCATTTTATTTACACATGTAAAAAAACATGTCAAAATACACGTCAAAATACACGTGTAAAATTCACACGGAGTAAAATGGCGTGTAATTTGGAGTGTAATTTTTACATGTGTAAAAAATTTACACGTGTATTTTGGAGTGGTTTTTTTACACGTGGCTTTTCAGTAGCGTTTACGGAACGTTTTTTGGAGCATTTACGCGTGTAAAAAAAAAAAGCTTCCGTAAACGCTCCACAAAAAACAATCCGTAAACGCTACTGAAACGCTACGTGTAAAAAAACTCAAAAATACACATGTAAATTTTTTACACGTGTAAAAATTACACTCCAAATTACACGCCATTTTACTCCGTTTGAATAGGCCCTTATTAGTGTCACTGCAGGGCCCCCATCACCAATCATCTAAGGTGGCATACTAGTTCTGAAAAATGTGTCAATGCAATTTTAGAAATTTGGAAATGGGAGGCAGGTAGTTTGTACTTAGCAAACACTAGGACCCCTCTGTGCCGTAGGCACCACAGTCTGACACCATGCACATCTATTGCTACATTCAGAGGACACAGGACTGGCTTTTGTGGATTCAGTAGGGATGTCACTGCTGGCACCCCCTAACAATCAGACACTTATCTCCCATCCTGTACATTATTTGTACTGGGATCTGTCAGGATCCATTCAAAAAGTTGGCCTCTGGGAGACCCAGAATGCTCTAGTTCCCTCCTGGTAATGTCCCGCTCCATTTAGGGGAATTTCACATCCTTCTTTGTTGTGTGCCATGCCCCTTTTATGTGACTTGGACACAAAAATTTCCAGTGACGCCTCTTTTTTTTGTAACATGACCAGTACATATCTAGCCACAGAACATATAATATAACACAGAGCCCTGGGAGTCATGGTTGTGTTAAGATTAGAAGACATCATGGTAGTGTGGATTTTTTTTCATTGATAACCACAGGCCATCAGAAATCTGTTACTGACTATAGTAGTCTACTCAGTATTTAACCGAAAACTGTGGGGAAATGTATTGTCAGTTTCTCTACAGCTCTACCACAGGCTACATACCGTATTTTTCGGACTATAAGACGCACTTTTTTTCCCCAAAATTTTGGGGGAAAAGAAGGATGCGTCTTATAGTCTGAATGTGCCTGGCCTGGCACCCGCCGTAATAGAGAGGCGAATGCCGGCAAGTGATAGACGCCGGGGCCTGAGACATTGCTGCGATCCTCTGTCCTGAATGAAGCCAGCAGCGGGAGGAGTGATGCTATTCCGCTCCTCCGTCCCCCCGCCGCTGGCTTCAGGCAGGGCAGAGGAGCGATGTCTCAGGCCCCGGCGTCTGTCCCTCCCCGGCATCCGCCTCTCTAGTACAGCGGATGCCGGGTCTGCAGTCTGTCAGCGGCCTCTTCTCCCCCGGGGCCGGTCCCCACCGGCCCCGTACCTGTAGAGTTGCAGGCTGGCTCCTGCGCGGCGATATCGCAGGAGCCGACCTGTTCGGGTGACAGCCGGGAGCCTAATGAGGCTCCCCGGCCTGTCACTGCTGTATTAGTATTGCGGCTGGTCTCTATGACCAGCCGTAATACTAATAGACAGAATGTCCCATAGACGGCAATACACTTGTATTGCCGTCTATGGGACTTGCGATCAAGTGACCGCAGGTTCAAGCCCCCGGGGGGGAATAAAATAGTAAAAAAAAAAAAACCTTTAAAAATATAAAATAAAAATATGAAAAATAAAAGTTCTAAATCACCTCCTGTCCCTAGAATATATATATATATATATAAAAGTAGAAAATCATATGTCATAAACCACCGGGTTTTTTTTTTTCAATACAAGGTGATCTAAGCAATAGATATTCCCCAAAATGGTATAACTAAAAAGTACTTCTGGCCCCGCAAAAAAACCCACTCTATGCATCCCCGTACAGCTGCAGGGTCACCTGTCAATGTGGCCTTGCAGCTGTTGCAAAACTACAACTCCCATATATTAAATATTTTACCAGTTTTTGCTTCAAATTTTTTTTCCCCTATTTTCCTCCTCTAAAACCTAGGTGCGTCTTATAGTCCGAAAAATACGGTAGTTACATAGTAGATGAGGTTGGATGAAGACATCAGTCCATCAAGCCCAATCTATAACCCCATAAAGCATTATACAGTGAACAATAATCAATGGGTTGTGTATAATGCAGGACAGATCTGGTCCAACAGAGTAAGAGATGCTGTTGATACTCTCCACCCTAGTCAAAAAAAATAAGCACCCTGAAAACAGGACTCTCCCTCTGATAACTAAAGAATTTCTTAAAAGGGTACCTACAATAATTTTTCTAACCCTTTAAAGGTGTTATACCATACAAATTATTTATCTCCTATCTACAGGATAGGGGATAAATTGGTGATTGTTGAGTTCTGACTGCTGAGAGCCCCATCGATCCTGAGAATGGGGTTATGTTAAAGGGGTTTTCCCATCTCACTGTTATAGCAGTTTGCCTGCTTTCTCTTCTTCTCACTTCCTGTATTTCTCCACCTTTCCCCTCTTCCAGCTTGCTGAATGGGGCACTATGAAGTATCACAATACTTATGCAGATCAGATAAGCACATGCTTGTAGAGAATGGACTCAGTGTTATCTGTGTGTTTACATAGAAAGATAACAGAGTTGGCTTTATCAGCAAACTGCAATTAGCTGAACTGATTTTCCTACCGGCAAAGCAGTGAGTAATATCACTTGTCCTACAGGTCTGTGGTTATGGAAACTCTGAATAAACAATGTGTGGAATAAGTTCACATAGCAGGCAAACAAAGCAGCATTTCTAAAGCACATTATTTAGGAAAAGTCTTAAATTTACATAAGCTACCAGTATAGATAGGATCCATGAGATGGGACAACCCCTTTAACAGTGGATGCAAAATGTGTGCCCCTGCTTTATTTACTTCAGTGGGAATACTGAAGATAGCTATTTCCATTAAAGTGAATGAAACAAGGACGCGCATTGCGCATCCACTACTATATTCACAATGGCCGTAAAAAAACACCCTGTTTCTCCGAATCAGTAGGGGTCTCAGTGGTTGGACCCCCACTGATCATCAATTTTCCCCTGTCCCATGAACAGAGGATAAATCATTTCCATGGTATAACACTTTTAACAACTCCATATTCTTTTCTACACTTAATAAAAGAGCGTCTGTGGAGGTGTCTCATAAGAAATTCACACAGCTATGTGTCCTTCCTCCACTTCACAGTAGACATTTCATGTTCTCCCACAATCCCTTGCAGGCCCTTCCTCCACCAGCAATCTGTGTGCTGCATCATATATTTCCCATTTCTCTCCAACTTCATTATCTTTTTGATGACCTAGTAATTTCCTCTTACATCTTTTATCTTTTTGTTTATATATTTTTGCTGAGTTCTTCACTTTCGCCTTACTATAAACCAGTGGCTTCTTCTACAAATTACAAAAGAACAGATTTAATGGGATATTCAGTTTTTATTGACTATATCCTAGTGTTTTAGCTATATTAAATTTACCAGTGCAGGGGAGATAATCTGCTTTTGGGTTTTTATGACATTTTTAAGGATCTTTTTTTTTCCTTCCCTTGGACTCTGATAGCGAAAGATACAGGGATATAAGGAGTATGTCTGAGGTCTTCAACTACTTCTACAGCTTCTAGTGGCGCAAATAGGACACAGGCTCATAAATACAATAGGGTTATGTGTATATTTATAGGTCTTGTTCAGACTGCACAGGCTGCTGAGGCATTTAAAGTGTCAGGGTGTATTTATCCAGTTCTTTCACTGCGACATTTTACTTCACTTTAGGCGACCGCTAAGACTAAAATACAAGTTGGTACAAGGAAAAGTCAGCTAACAGCATTGAATATGTACAGCATAGATCTATGAATAAATATAACTGTTATATGGTGTTGCGTTGGCGAGCTTTTTAATATCTTTGCTTTTATCAGATTAACCATTTTGCCTGTGTTTGCACATTGTATACACGTACAAAGTTTTGAGACTGATATCCAGTATGCCAGGGAGAACTGCAGAAGTCTTGAAAAATAAGGTTCTACACTATAAATGCTGAGACTTGGTATAAACTTGGTGTAAAAACGTGTGAATCGGTTGTAATTCTACATCAGTATACCATAGAAACACTAATGCAGCAAACATTACGAAAATTTGTGTCAGTCTCGAAACCTTTGGCCATGACTATATATGCTGGTCTATAGTCTCTCACTCTGCCAAATCAGTATCCCTGTGCTATGCTGAGGAGGCCCAATAGGCCGAAACAGTGCTGTCCATAGCTGGGAATCTGTTCCTTTTGGAATAGAAATACTAATTTGGCAATTAAATCCACATCATGATTAAATAGACTTTTTAACCGAGTCATGCATAATGTTAAGGATGCTGCCCTCTAGAGGGCGGCGTACAGAGTGCACTGTTCTCCTAATTACATCCTGGAGAATAGATTTGCATATTTTTTACCTATATATGCTTTAGTGATGGAAATGTCGATTTGCTAAGTTTTGTGTTCTCGGAATGATTTGGCGTGGATCAAAATACATTTTCCCAAGTCCTAGCAAGGCTTTCAGTCAACAGGGGTAAAGATGTAGTTGGCACCCCTAGTCCTGTTTTAAATAATGTAGACAAGGAAAGGACAAGGAAAAGTGACTTTTTTTAAGGTCACTCTGATATCCAACAACTATGGGAAGATCATTCAGCAATCCTGCCCTAGATTTGCCATTGGTGCTTCCAGCTCTTGTGTTTCATGTAGAATGACACTTTTGGATCTCTACAGAAGCATTGAGATTGGTCGCCCCCTGATGATGGCTTCCATTTACCTACTTCCACCACCTTTTGACTGAATAGTGAATAATTGCAATGGGGAATGGCCAAAGACATTAAAATCTACTGAAGGCTACTTAGATAATCTAACCTGGGTTACTACTGTTTCTCCAATGTTTGGCCAGACGTATAGAAACTTCATTTTGGTTGCAAATGATATGCTTTGTCTTGACTCTGAACTAGATGTCTCGGCAGGGAATTGTAATTTTTTTCAAGCCTTGCCTAAAAATAATAACACAACTTCCGCACCTTTTGTTGAAGATAGTAACCCAGTTTGGATTACAAGTGTGGTCTTCAGGAAATACAGTATCTTCTTGTCTGACATTAGTGTGCGGGCCAAGAGTCTCCATCAAGGCTGTAACCATTCCACTGAACACTCATAATACGCTTCTTCGACAAAGGTTGTGCATGACTGTGTTTGTTTAATAAGACTTTTTGTTCTAGAAGATGTTACACTAGGAAGCAACCTTTGTTCTGTTTTTATCTCCCACTAAATACATACACAATATTTGAAAACTATACACAACTAAATATAGGGCAAAAAATTGGCAAAGCAATATAAATAGAACACTATGCTAAAAAAAGCGCACTGCCACAGAAAATGTTTAGCAAAAAATATATAAAGCTTTATTTAAATACATTTTAAAACATATATAAGACAGAAATAATGAATGGGGTGATACAACCAAACAGAACAATGAAGGCCCAAGATGGAATACTAATGGTTGATGATGAATAAATGACACTTACATTACATATATATAAGGATATGTGAAACATCCATGGTTTCTAAAGTGCATATATAACATATAGTTTTTTAAAGTGCAAATATTCTGTGAAATAACATGATACCAAGTGGTAAATTACCTATGGGTGGACCTTCATGTAATGAACGCGCCCCGACACGCGTTTCGCCACTACCGTGGCTTCGTCAGGGGGAAAAAAAAAAAAAGATGATGTGGCCTTGAGGTTTGTATGGAGGATATATAGGGTCATACTTAATGAGCAAATTGAAGCAGCTGATAGTATTGGAAACATGTGAAGTGTTGTAGCTAAGTTTACTGAAACACAGGCCTGAGTTGTTGTATCAAGCATATATGTATACAGATACTAAAAAAACGCTAAATGTGAATAGGTACGAAGAATCGAAGTGCACATATGGCAATAATAAAGTGATGTAGCTAAGATTACTGAAACACAGGCCTATATTGTTGTGTTTCAAGCATATATGTATATATACATATAGTACTAGAGAAAATGCTAAGTGTGAATAGGTGCAAAGAATCAAAGTGCACATAGAGTAATGATAAAGTGATGTAGCTGAGCTTGCTGAAACATAAGCCTGGATTGTTGTATCTCAGGTATATATGTATACAAGTACTAGAAAAACACTAAATGTGAATAGGTACAAAGAGTCAAGGTGCACAGAGCTATAATAAAGTGATGTAGCTAAGCTTACTGGAATACAGTCCTATATTATCGTGTCTCAAGCACACATATATATATATACATACATATATATATACACACACACATATACATATACATACACATACACACGGATAAATCGCGGTTTTATCAGATCCGCCATTCCTTGAGCTGTAATTCTATAGGAGTCATCTACTTCGCACTATGTCCATGTGGTTTGATCTATGTTGGTCTTACAAGTCGTGAATTTAAGAAAAGAATCAGGGAACATGTTATTGATATCCGAAATGCGAAGGATGTAAATGATAATTCCCTTTTGAAAACCATCCCTAAACATTTTAAGTCACATCATGACTCTGATCCTTTACTATTGAGAATTAGAGCGATTGATCAAGTTATACCGAGTCCCCGGATGGGAGATTGGAAACGCATTTTAGCACAAAAGGAGACACGATGGATCTATACCTTGGAGACTCTTCACCCAAAAGGTTTGAATGAGAATATTCAGTTTGTTTCTTTTTTATGATTCTTCATTTATGTTTTTAATGTTTTTTCTGGCTGGTAGTTTGAATTATTTAATATGCATGTTATTAGTTGATCTGCAGTTACCTATTTGTGTATGTGGCTCTTTGAGTACACATTGCAATTTTAACTTTGTTTTGTTTTATTGTTTTTATTAATTTCTAATTTCTTCTCTTCTTTTTTGTCTTGCTCATAATAGGGTCATATCGTGTCTAGTGGTCTATGGGACTTACATTGCGGTTGTCCCATTCTGAAACGTCGACTCATATTTGACATGCGCTCATCTATATGATCATATCTTACCTTCATTATTGATATTTTATATCTATGTCACTATGATGCATTAAATGTAATACTATGTAAATTATTATTTTTATAATGTCATGTACAATATATTCTTACTGGGGCATTAAGTCTCTTCATTATAGTATAATAAAATATAATATTATAATACATGCACTTTTTATCACTTATTTCACTTTATTCACTCATCACAGTGCACTTCACTTTTTTTTTTTTTTTTTTTTTTTTTTGTTATCCACCACAAATCACCCTTGCACATTTTTTTCACTTTGGTATACCTTGTATCTAGGTCCTTGTTCACATCTAACGTCTTACTTTGTGACTTTTTGCTCCCAGTTATAGTATAATTGTTCTATGTGCATCTTGATCCTTTGTACTTATTCACATCTAGTTTTTTCTGGTATGTGTGTGTGTGTATATATGCATATATATGTGCTTGATATACGACAATACAGGCTTATGTTTCAGTAAGTTCAGCTACATCACTTTATTGTTGTTTTTTGTACCTATTCACACTTGGCGTTTTTTCTAGTACTGTATGTGTGTGTATGTGTATGTATATGTGTGTGTGTATATATATATGTATATATATATATATGTATGTATATATATATATATATATATATATATATATATATATGTGTGTGTGTGTGCTTGAGACACGATAATATAGGACTGTATTCCAGTAAGCTTAGCTACATCACTTTATTATAGCTCTGTGCACCTTGACTCTTTGTACCTATTCACATTTAGTGTTTTTCTAGTACTTGTATACATATATACCTGAGATACAACAATCCAGGCTTATGTTTCAGCAAGCTCAGCTACATCACTTTATCATTACTCTATGTGCACTTTGATTCTTTGCACCTATTCACACTTAGCATTTTCTCTAGTACTATATGTATATATACATATATGCTTGAAACACAACAATATAGGCCTGTGTTTCAGTAATCTTAGCTACATCACTTTATTATTGCCATATGTGCACTTCGATTCTTCGTACCTATTCACATTTAGCGTTTTTTTAGTATCTGTATACATATATGCTTGATACAACAACTCAGGCCTGTGTTTCAGTAAACTTAGCTACAACACTTCACATGTTTCCAATACTATCAGCTGCTTCAATTTGCTCATTAAGTATGACCCTATATATTCTCCATACAAACCTCAAGGCCACATCATCTTTTTTTTTCCCCCTGACGAAGCCACGGTAGTGGCGAAACGCGTGTCGGGGCGCGTTCATTACATGAAGGTCCACCCATAGGTAATTTACCACTTGGTATCATGTTATTTCACAGAATATTTGCACTTTAAAAAACTATATGTTATATATGCACTTTAGAAACCATGGATGTTTCACATATCCTTATATATATGTAATGTAAGTGTCATTTATTCATCATTAACCATTAGTATTCCATCTTGGGCCTTCATTGTTCTGTTTGGTTGTATCACCCCATTCATTATTTCTGTCTTATATATGTTTTAAAATGTATTTAAATAAAGCTTTATATATTTTTTGCTAAACATTTTCTGTGGCAGTGCTTTTTTAGCATAGTGTTCTAATATTTGAAAACTGTAGTTCTTTTTGCATATTTTTTGTATGTTCTTTTGTTTTATCCATTGAAAACTTTCTTTACCTTGAATCATTTTTAATTAGAACAGGCTGATAGGTATTCACATAGGGCAAAACAACATGGGACTATACATGGGACATCAAGGCATAATGGCTTGAGGGGACACTTTGGCTGTCACTTCTGAGTGCACTTTGGCTGGCACATATGGCACTCTCACGGGGGAATGTTGGTGTTTCTGATATGGCTTGTGGTTGTTGCTTATGATGCCATATTAGCTGGTTCTCGGTAGGACAAAGCTGTTTTGGGAGATACATTTATCACGAACTAGGACAAGGGAAGGCATGCAAAGTTGTCTGATATGTGTTTTCTTTGCATTGGTTTGCCACATCCAAGCACAAATCTCAGAAAAGGGAAGTAAGAGAATCTTAACCTAGGAGAAGTTTTTATGTGACTATTTCCTGGTCATGGAATGATGGTGAAGAAAGTCTTCTTGTACCTTTTACATGTATTATTTTTGGTTCCATGCAAGTTATGGTCCAATTTGAATGCTTTGACAATGTAAGATGGACTTTGGGCTGCCGCCCTTGTACAATTACAGATTGTCAAGGACAATGACTCAAACACAACACCATTAGGCTTGCAAAACTTTGGCCTTACTACTCTGTTTTACCAAGGTGTGTCTCCTTGACCTTTCTTAACTTCTGGATACTAGTCACATTTGAGGACTTCAGTGTAGCACATAGACCACCACTAATTTGTAAATTTCAAGAAAAAAGACAAAAAAAAAAATCATTCCCATTTTTATTTTGTAATCTTTCTTCCCACTAGTAATGAAGATCCTGTAAACTGTAGTACTTCTACTTCGATTACTCAGTGCCTATATAACCATTCCAGTCTTCTGTTAAGTCATGTGATGAGTCTGGCTTACCGATTCATACATGCGTTTTGGCAGACAGTCTCTCTATACAGTTTTATGAGAGCTATAGTCTGAATCTCATAGGCTTTCATAAAGAGACTGACTTCTTGTCCGCCCAAAGTGCATGTATAAATTGGCAAGTCACACGGTTAACCATATGACTTTACAAGGATTGTACAGGTGATGGGTGAGCAAAGTAAGACAACAACAGATTACAATATGCATATTTGTGGCAATTAAAACAGCCGTAGCCTCCTTTCTCTCCTCCCGCTTTCTCAAACTCAACATGGAGAAAACAGAGTTCATCATCTTCGCCCCACCTCGTTCGACCCCTCTACTTGACCCATTTATCAAAGTTAATGGACCCACGCTTACTGCTGTCCCATGGATCTGTTGCCTTGGGATACTCCTGGACTCTGACCTATCCTTCAAGTCGCACGTTTAAACCTTCAACATCAACTACCGCCTCCAACTCAAGAACATCGATCAAATCTGTTTCTTCCTCACCCCAGAAACTGCAAAAATGCTTGTCCATGCCCTCATAATCTCCCACTTAGATTACTGTAACACCCTTCTCCATGGCCTTCCAGCGAATACTCTCACCCCTCTCAAGTCCACCTTACACTGTGCTGCTCACTTAATTCACCTCACCCCCCGTTCATCATCAGCCACTCCCCTCTGCCAATCCCTTCACTGGCTACCTGTTGCCCAATGAATAGAGTTCAAGTTACTAACACTGATATACAAAGCCATCCACAACCTGCCCCTCCATATATCTCTGACCTAATCTCCCGCTACCTGACCACATGTAACCTCAGATCCTCCAATGACCTCCTACTCCACTCTCATCCGCTCCTCACACAACCGTCTCCAAGATTTCTCCCGTGCATCCCCCATACTCTGGAACTCCCTACCACAACACATAAGACTGACCCCCACAATCACAGACTTCAAGAAGGCCCTGAAGACTCACCTATTCAGGAAGGCCTACAACCCCCAATAACACTACTGTCACCACATCCATATCTGAATAGTCTCTCCCTCTCCTTCTGTCTCTATTAGAAAACCAGGCATTGATTTGTAGGGAACCATCCTTCAAAAGATGGCACTAGAGAAAGTTTTCCTTTTTCTCTCAAGGAGAATATATTTCCATATTCTTTTTTCAAGATTAAAAAAGCAAAAAAACACCTTCATCCATAACCTCTGTTATGGATGAAGCCGAAGCTGAAGACTGTGCATTACTAAATAAATAGCCTTACGCTTCATATTCCGAGACAGGCTAGAATTTTTCTTATTCTCAGTGAAGATCAAGATAATATTTGGAATACTTCAGATAATATCTAATATCTTTCTAGAGCGTAGACCAATTGTTGTCAAAGATAAGGAACAGAAAAATGGACCCTCGGGGTATATTTTGTAAATTTAACCCCTATTGGGTTAAAGATCAGAAAAGTAGCATTTTCTGTAGGAATGTGAAGGAAGGATTAATTGTTCATCGACAGGGGGTAAGGTGAGGCAAATAGGCTATAAATTAGATTACCGGGAAGTCATCTTCTATGTAGCATGTTCTCAGTTTGAGCCTGACAACTGCCTGGCGTTTGAAAAAGCACTTTCTACTTCTCCATAACAAAGGTCCTGCTAGGGGAGCGGGATGGGACCGCGATTGGAGCTGACAGATAAATGTTAGCCACTCTGGGAATGGGATTTTTTATTTTTTATTTTTGGTACTGACTGGTCACACACTGTGCTTGTAGCTTATTAGCTTATCTCCCATGAAAAATGTTCATATCTTTTACAAAACTTGAATAGGTCACTTTTGTTAAAAGCGTTTTGCAGTTTTCTAACTCGGGGTCCAAATAATTAATATTTGAAAGGACGACTATTTAGGGGGGGGGGGGGGGAATCAATTTTTGCTTTTTTAAAAAAAAACAAAAAAAAAAACAACTCATTACTGATCACTATATTTGAGTTAAATTTCTTGCATGGGTTGTTATAGTTATGATGTGACACATTTTGTGCATATTATTTGCTATGATATACATGATAAATATAGTTATGTTATAAATATTACTTATATACTATACTCAATTGTAAATTAATAAATGTGCATGTTAAAAAATCTTGGTTGTTTTATTTTTTAATTTTTTTTTTTTACATAGGGCCTCCATCACTGCACCCCAAACTTCACTGTCTATCACACTCTGCATTGTATATACTGTTTGCAGTGCAACCTCCTTATTGCCATCATCTTGATCATAGTCCTGGTGCAAAAGACTAGCTTGAGCCCCGTTATGACAAGGAGCCGAGTCCTATCTGTACATTGTAGCAGCATTTACATTTCCCTTTCTTACTCTATCTCATGAATACTTGTACACAGCTTCCCAATCCCTGTTGGCACCCCCACACATGCGCGCACACACTAATAAAAACACCTTTTGGGCTGTAGCCTCCCTACCTAAAATCCCCCATTCACTATGCACTGAAACTAACTATAATTGGCATTTGAAGATTTCTCCTTTCTGACAGTGGAAGGCAGTGTATCATAAATTTTCTATGTACATACTGCCAGAAATCTGTGAAAATCAGAAAAAAGGTCAATGAAGTGTAAATAGGCTTAGTGTGGTGAGGGCTACCTGTGGGTCCCCTGGTTTTCTGGGCCTATTCTCACCTCTGATCACTAAGACCTTTGTAATTAGGGCGGGTTCACACCTGTGCCCAGTTTCCGATTTTAGGTTTCCGTCTTCTGCCCGAGAAACTGGACAGGAGACGGAAATCGGCAGTCAGTTTTCAAACCCATTCATCTGAATGGGTTTGCAAAGTGTCTGCACATGAGCCTCTTCTGCCTCTCCGCGGCGAAACCGCTTTTTTAACCGGACACAAAGTCGGACATGCAGGACTTTGTGTGCGGTTAAAAAAAACCTATTTCGCCGTGGATACCAGAAGATGCTCATGGGCAGACACTGACTGCCGGGTTTCCGTCTCCTGTCGGCATAAGACGGAAACCTACAAAGCGGAGACCGGGCGCAGGTGTGAACCCGCCCTAACATATACAAATTATACAGACATATACTGTACATAGTACAAATAAATGTATTAATATATATAAAATATACAGACATATTACACACGCACTTATTCCTTATGAACACATATTACACTCATATAAGCATAACACATGCATATCAAATTCAATTGGATCTGATCTGTAGTCCCTGCTTCCTGTGTTGTGTATAGTACAGGGATCAGCATTAGCCCTATACTGCTGATCAGTGCAGGGACCTGTTGTAGCCCCCCCTACAAATCATACATTTATTGTCAATGCTAAGGTTAGGCCAGAAAAACTGAAACCTGGACAACCACTTTATGCACATATGTAAATACACACACAATATATATATATATATATATATATATATATATATATATATATACACACAGTCCTATGAAAAAGTTTGGGCACCCCTATTAATCTTAATCATTTTTAGTTCTAAATATTTTGGTGTTTGCAGCAGCCATTTCAGTTTGATATATCTAATAACTGATGGACACAGTAATATTTCAGGATTGAAATGAGGTTTATTGTACTAACAGAAAATGTGCAATATGCATTAAACCAAAATTTGACCAGTGCAAAAGTATGGGCACCTCAACAGAAAAGTGACATTAATATTTAGTAGATCCTCCTTTTGCAAAGATAACAGCCTCTAGTCGCTTCCTGTAACTATTAATCAGTTCCTGGATCCTGGATGAAGGTATTTTGGACCATTCCTCTTTACAAAACAATTCAAGTTCAGTTAAGTTTGATGGTCACCGAGCATGGACAGCCCACTCTCAAATGATCTGAAAACAAAGATTGTTCAACATAGTTGTTCAGGGGAAGGATACAAAAAGCTGTCTCAGAGATTTAACCTGTCAGTTTCCACTGTGAGGAACATAGTAAGGAAATGGAAGACCACAGGGACAGTTCTTGTTAAGCCCAGAAGTGGCAGGCCAAGAAAAATATCAGAAAGGCAGAGAAGAAGAATGGTGAGAACAGTCAAGGACAATCCACAGACCACCTATAAAGAGCTGCAGCATCATCTTGCTGCAGATGGTGTCACTGTGCATCGGTCAACAATACAGCGCACTTTGCACAAGGAGAAGCTGTATGGGAGAGTGATGAGAAAGAAGCTGTTTCTGCAAGCACGCCACAGAGTCGCCTGAGGTATGCAAAAGCACGTTTGGATAAGCCAGCTTCATTTTGGAAGAAGGTTCTGTGGACTGATGAAACAAAGATTGAGTTGTTTGGTCATACAAAAAGGCGTTATGCATGGCGTCCAAAAAGAAACAGCATTCCAAGAAAAACACATGCTACCCACTGTAAAATTTGGTGGAGGTTCCATCATGCTTTGGGGCTGTGTGGCCAATGCCGGCACCGGGAATCTTGTTAAAGTTGAGGGTCGCATGGATTCCACTCAGTATCAGCAGATTCTTGAGAATAATGTTCAAGAATCAGTGACGAAGTTGAAGTTACGCCGGGGATGGATATTTCAGCAAGACAATGATCCAAAACACCGCTCCAAATCGACTCGGGCATTCATGCAGAGGAACAATTACAATGTTCTGGAATGGCCATCCCAGTCCCCAGACCTGAATATCATTGAACATCTGTGGGATGATTTGAGAGCGGGCTGTCCATGCTCGGCGACCATCAAACTTAACTGAACTTGAATTGTTTTGTAGAAAGAAATGGTCCAAAATCCCTTCATCCAGGATCCAGGAACTGATTAAAAGCTACAGGAAGCGACTAGAGGCTGTTATCTTTGCAAAAGGAGGATGTACTAAATATTAATGTCACTTTTCTGTTGAGGTGCCCATATTTTTGCACCGGTCAAATTTTGGTTTAATGCATATTGCGCATTTTCTGTTAGTACAATAAACCTCATTTCAATCCTGAAATATTACTGTGTCCATCAGTTATTCGATATATCAAACTGAAATGGCTGTTATAAACACCAAAATATTTAGAACTAAAAATGATTAAGATTAATAGGGGTGCCCAAACTTTTTCATAGGACTGTATATATAGACACTGCAGACTATTAACAGATGTACACATTGCATGGGGCAACACAGTGGCTCAGTGGATAGCACTTCAGCCTTGTAGTGCTGGAGTTCTGGGTTCGAATCCCGCCAGGAACAACATCTGCAAGGAGTTTGTTTGTTCTCCCCGTGTTTGTGTGAATTTCCTCCCATTCTACAAAGACATACTGATAGGGAAAAAAAAGTGCATTGTGATCCCTATATGGGGCTCACAATCTACATAAAAAAAAAAAGATGTACGCATTGCACATGTTTATGAAAACATCTATAAAATACACACATAACATTAAGCATATACTGTATATACACACATCATGCATATATAGATATATACAATACACATTAAACCAATACAGAATTTAAAGATAAACACAACGCACATGAATACACAAACATCTATAAAATACACATATACACACTATGCATATATGTTCACAAAAACAAGTATATGGTGTGTGTGTGTGTGTATATATGCAAATGTATACATTAAACAAACATACACATTACATGTATAGCAGATATAAACACAGAAACATACATGGACACATTACACTTACTTTTTCTCCTATAAACTAGATAAAAGAATTGTCAAGCGGCAGAGGCCATCATTCCTCTGCCCCATCGTAGTAGAAATCAGCAGCAGTGGGGGGAGGGCACATACCGTTAAATGTTTGCAGCAATTTATGATAAAATAACACATTGTTACCTTTATATAATCTTAAAAATGGACCCACATTGTTTCCATCTTTTTTACTCGTACGCTTTGTCATGTAAATGATCTCTTTGTTGCTGCTTACCTCTTTGGAGCAACAGCAATGCCCTCATTTCTCCAAAGAGCTCATTTGCATATTGACAAAAGAAAGCAAAATCTCAGCACCAATTCACAAGGGGAAAACACTGTTTGATTCCGGTGATCCTAACCTGTTTCCTTGGATTGATATGCTGATATGCTGGGTCTGGTGATAGACTCCCTTTAATTGGAGCACAAAAATGCACCCATAATATGTTTGTGTGAATCAGGACTTCCATTGGGGATTCCATGCTGGAGGCCTCTTCTTCCCATCAATATGACAAAAACCAGGGGAGAACCTTGTATTTGGAGATCCATTATTGCTCAATGGGATCCATCATGTTAAGGATCAGTAAGGAAACCAAAATGCAAGTGTAAACAGGATTAAGAAGTAACTGTTGTAGCAGAATGAAAAAGAAGTGTAGTCATATGCTTTATCTTTATATTCATGCAAATACAACCAGAGCCAAAGACTATTAATAAAACCTGATGTAGACTGATATATTTATATGCATTCGGTGTCCAATCGTTTTATACAGAAAAAAAAAACAACAAAAACCCAACTGCAAATCTAGTTTAATTTCCATAGCACGGTGGCACACAGTATGGCCGACTTTATCAAAATCCAATTAACCTACCAGCATGTGTTATAGAACTCTGATTATTCAATTTGCTTAAAGTGACTGATGCACCGAACTATTTTATATCAACTTTATTCGATTGTACCTTGCAATGATTGTATAACCTTTAACTCTACAAAGTAAACTTTAAGAAACACTTCAATCATATCTATACACTGTGACTATCCCTCCATGCTCAATGCATTGGGTAATAGTAATATACGTGTTTTTTAACTTTACCAGGAGTTCGATAAAGATGGTAAATGCAACAATTCCAAAAAATCCACAATTTACAAAATCTATTAGTGTTTATTATTAGAGATGAGCGAACACTAAAGTGTCCGAGGTTCGAAATACGATTTGAACAGCCGCACACTGTTCGAACCCCATTATAGTCTATGGGGGGAAATGCTCGTTTCAGGGGTAGGCAACATTCGATAAAATCATACTTACCAAGTCCACGAATCGGGCTGGATTCTGCTTGAAGTCTTCTCCCGGCGCAGGGTCCCCGCGTCCTCTTCCGGGTGGAATTCACTCTGCCTAGGCATAAATTACTATATTAAATGTTAAATGCTCACATTAAATGGTCTCAAATTGTGGAAAAATTAGCACGTACACAGATCGTATAAAAATGATTTAATTAATGGTGAAATAAATAGAATTAGCTCTAAAATTGTGAAAACATTAGCATGTACACAGATCATATAATTATTTACGTAATGGTAAAATAAATATTAAAATAAAAAAAATTAGCTGTAAAACTGTGAAAATTTTTTTGTTCCTGATCAAATTACTGAAAATTAGAATAAATTACTATATTAAATGTTAAAATTGCTCACATTAAACGGTCTCAAATTCTGGAAAAATTAGCATGTACACAGATCGTATAAAATTATTTACTAATATAAATAAATAAATAAATAAATAAGGAAATAGGTTACCTATGTATAAAACAAATAGTGAAAAATAATTTTTGTTTAGTTTGTCTAGTTTTTGTCTGTTTTGTCTATTTACGGATTGTAGATTTGTATTTTAGAATTATCTTTATAAGATAAGATAAGATAATCTTCTAATAGTCCCACAATGGAGACATTTCAGTGATCCAGTTTCATAGATGGTACAGTAGTATATAACAAGAGAGAAACACATAGAAGCTCATGGCAGATAGAGAAATCCTAGGAATCACAGCAACTAAAAAGAAAGAAACACAGACACACTGCAAGATCATTTAGTTCTCTGTGCGGAGTGATGTTAATAATACAGCCGACTGTGGTTGGAGGACATGAGGAGGGGGGTCACAGCATGTAGATATAACAGGCAAAAAAACGTTTTTTACAGAGGTGGGGGACATATGCAGCTATCATGGTAACATGTGGCAGTGCCTTTGGTAGGTAGTGAGATCTCCTGCTCACAGCTGATAGTTCGGTATCTTGCATCAGCACTATTGTCCATTAACCACAAAAAACAAAAAAACAAAACACAAAACCCAAATATCCTTCATCACAAGCCCTCCTCTTCCTTTCTTCTTACCACTGTGTTCTACTGCCCAGAGAGGTCTGAAGCCATCCAGGTATACATCGTGCTGCTCTCTTGCCAAGCTTCCATAAACACATGGATAGGTGGGTGATGGTAGATTCCCAGGTTGTAACAGAGTCCCACGTGTCCACAGTAAAAGAAAGAAATATCAGTCAGCTGTAGCATCTTCACACATCAGTAATAGACGCCAAAAAATCATCTCCTTGAAGAAGAAGTCCACACTTTTCCTGCAGGTCTCTCCTCCAGATTTCTCTTCCTCGTGGTGACCATGTGGTTCTTAGCTCATGGGGGGTGGTAACAGGCACATGTGCAAACAGGAAAACTCCAGGTCTTGAGTTATTGTCCATGCTTTAACAATAGCAACTCCACAGGGTCTTCCATTCGATTTATAGTTGCTAATTCATAGTGCTAGTTTGCTTAGTTAGAGGATTCTTGAAGATACAGACAAAAAGAGTGATTGTACATGATTATGAGCGTGACCATCTTATCTGAGCAGTAGCCACATGGATCAAGCAGTCTACTATTAAAGAGAGTCTCTGGGTATGTTCACATGGTGGAACTTGATTTCTGCATGTGAACATTCCGCGTGGCTAGCTGCGACGGGATTCCGATGCAGTACACCGCCGTGGCATTCCGCTACGGATTAGGCCTGAATGAATGGGCCTAATCAGGAGGGAGCCGTGGCAAAGTAGGTCATCTCGCTTCTTTTTTCTGCTACTAACTAGCGTAAAAAAGACTCCCATCAAAATCAATGGGAGCCGTTTTGGCAGGCAGATTTTGAAGCGGATTCCACGTCAAAATCCGCTGCCAAAAAACTCCATCTGAACACAGTCTACTACCTCCACCAAGCGTATTCTGGTGTCACCGCCATTTTACTGAACACATTACACTGATAAAAAAATACCTCTGTTATGTATGTCACTTTTGTAGATTTGGAGAAAGTTTTATGCAAATGTGTCAGTTGGTGCACTGGGGATGGGCCTTCAGCCCCCGGGAGCAATATTGTTACCAATCAGACCCCTTACATTATCTACCTGAGCCCCGTCATGCAGTGGGAGTTGATCTACTCATGGCTATGATATCACCCATCCTACAGTAATGATGTACATAGAAAAGTTATGTTTATCAATGTGATGTGCTGTGTAATGTGGTGGTAGCAGTTGAATATAGAGGGAGGTGGTAGACCTTTAACTTGAAGTCCAGAGTTGACTTCTCACTGCAGAGACCTTTGTAAAGGGAATGAGAAAGGTTATCTGTGATTATCACCTATTGCACATGAAGAGTCCTGTATTTTCTATATATTGTAATCCTGCCCGTGACGATAATGAGATGACTGCTGAAAGTGATCTCTACAGAGCAGGAAAAAAGTAATAGCTCAGGATTTTTTTGAAAATTGTAAATAATGGAACATGGAAGTAAAAACATCAATCAAAGATTCTTAACAAATATGTTTAATATAGAGAACACTTTCTCATGTCTACTGTAATAGCACAGCTAATACCACGACTTTAAATGTGGCACCCACTCAGGAGCTGGGCAGGTGGCATAGCTGCAGGGTCTCTTCTATATTACACAGGAGAAACCCTGCAGGCACTGTAGTCAGAGTCCTCTCTGATCATTGGCATTACTCCACTATATGCCTCAGTCAAATGTGACCAAGGTTTCTGAAGACCGGTGGTGCCATGATTTCCCAGATCGCTGTCCCCTGGAGCCAGATCCTAGGGCAGTGATACATTCTCATGACAGCCGGGAGCCTATTGAAGTCTCCTTGGCCTATCTATAGTGTGTTTTTATTACAGGCTGGCCGAGGCTAGACAGCCTGTAAAAGAAGTGTTATACAGGGGCAACACGGTGACTCAGTGGTTAGCACTGCAGCCTTGCAGTACTAGAGTCCTGGGTTCATATCCTGCCAGGAACATCATAGGCAAGGAGTTTGTATGTTCTCCCCGTTTTTGCATGGGTTTCCTCCCATTCTACAAAGACATACTGATAGGAAAAAAAAATGCACATTTGATCCCTCACAATCTACATTAAAAAGAAGTGTTATACATTATTACTGCAGTGTATTGTACTAATGTCTAGCAAGCCCCCAAAAGTCTAATATATATATATATATATATATATATATATATATATACTGTATATATATAATTTTATCCCTAAGAAAATGTCATAAATGCTGCTTTTTTTAATTCCACCCCATTCAGAATTTTTTCCAGCTTCCCAAAGTACAATTTGCCCCACAAAAAATAAGCCCTAATACATTCTGTGAATTGAAAAGCAAAAACATTATGGCTACTGGAAGGTTGAGAGTAAAAAATGAAAATGCAAAAATGAAAAATGGCTGCAGCGGGAAGGGGTTAAACAACAGGTTACTTTATGATGGAATATTCCCTATAGATGGAGCCAGACTTTGACTGAGAAGTCCTGGCACAAAAACTCAAGCAGTCCAAGTATCAGCTATCACTAATGTATGGGGACCATTATTAGAAGATGCTCCATTTCATTACAGTTCCACACGTACAATGGAAAAGAAGTGCCCAATGGGTTACCTGTACTAGAATCTGTCTAGGCAGCCTGTAATTGAAGCATCAGTATTTTTCAATGCACTGCAATTACAGACCAAAAGGGGTATCTAAATTTTTTTTTCACTTTTTGGATTTTTTAAAAGGGATTCTACCATTAAAACACTTTTTTTTTCTGGTTGACACATAAGAATAGCCTTAAGAAAGGCTATTCTCCTACCTTTCGATGTCTTCTCCGCTCCACTGTTCGGTAGAAATCCCGGTTTTCCCCGTCTTCTTCCAGAGTTGGGTTCAAACTTCTAGGCCTTGGGCAGCGCAGACTGCGTATGCCCATGGCCACAAGAAAAATGGCTGCTTACACAGTAAGTAAGCAGCCATTTTCTTGTGGCCTTTGGGCATGTAGTTTGAACTCGGCTCTGGAAGAAGACGTGTGAAAAGGCCGTTCCTGAAGAAGATGAAGGTGGCACTGGAGATTTTGAGTGCTTGAGCGTTTGAGCGCTGGGGATCGCTTCCAGTGCTACGAGAGAACTCATTTGCATACAAACGAAAATCGGGATTCTACTGAACGGCGGCGCGGAGAAGACATCTAAAGGTAGGAGAAGAATAGCCCCTTTAAGGGGTTTAAATGTCAAAACTATATAAACTTGGTATCCCTGGAATCAGACCAACCCATAGAATACAGGCGACATGTCATTTTTGCTGCACAGCAAACACCACAAAAGTGGAACCTGTAAGAAAGTTCTATAAATGCAGATTTTCTCCAATTGCATTACGTTTTTTTTTTTTCTACAGCTTCCCAGTAGATCTTATGCAATATTAAATGGTACCATTAGGAAGTACAAGTTGTCCTGCAAAAATGAAATGCTCATAGTTAAGGCTTATAAAAGTCAGGGAATGGCTGCTGTGGGTAGCTAGTCCTTTAACTATCTATCTGTTCACTTTTCATTAATCTTCTGCGATGGCTAAAATTTGGGAACCAAGATGTCTAGACCTTTAAGTGTTTTGCCCCCATAAACCTAGGTTGTCTTCTTTAGGGAGCCTTCACATGGAGTTTACGCTCCGCTCATTCAGACACGTAAACACGTGTCAAAGTGCCCGCTGTAAAATACAATCCCATAGACTTCAATGTGTGCCGGACTTATGCGCACTATACATTGAAATCAATGGGTTTAAAAGCCTCCCATTGATTTCAATGCGTAAGACCGGCACATATTGAAGTCTATGGGATTCTGTTTTACAGTGGTCACTTTGACATAAACTCCGTGTGAAGGCTCCTGTAGATGAAATCAACATTCACCTTCTGTTGTCATTTGAATTAAAAAGCTTCAGCTGTTTCTTTCATTCAGGAATGAAAAGACGGAATAGAGGTCATATCCATACATCATGGGGGTGAAGGAGCCATAAATACCTCCTATAGCAGTATTTCCCAAGCTGTTCTTTTTATGTGGATAACTCTATGGGAAAATGGGTTTCCTTAGGTCCTCCAGTATGTAGAAAAAACTAAAGTGCCATAAAGTATCATTGTGGCATATACATGCTAGGTGATATCCTAGTTTCTATCTAGTTACACAGCGGATATTTCAAATGTTTGTTTTTTTGTAACAAGTGGTTGTCTTTTCTTGAGTAGAATTGCCAGTTTCTTATATATGGCTGTATAACACATGACAATAGGCTCACTGAAGCGCACCAATGTCACACTATATTATAGCAGATGGTACAGTGCCAGTGGTTAACTATTACTGAGCCTTCCTTTAGTATTAGATAGGTGTAGGGTAGGTAATGCTTGGTAGGAGAGGGCGGACTTGTTAGTGGACTTAGAACATTTCTTTGACAGGATTACTCAAAGAAAATTTGGCTTTCAGGTGCTAGCAGAAAAAGTAACCCATTGAAGTAAATGGGAGGCTTTTATTTCAGTGCTGAAATTCCACACCAAATTCTTCACCATTTTCCTCTGTGTGAATGGGGTCCATTACCCACTAGATGTAGTTAGGGGGATATCGTCACTCCTTGGGGAGAGACCACCATATAGGTGTGTGGAGACTTATTAAGCCTTTAGCACTCCACTTTGCAAGGGACCATGGGAAGAATATGCAAATCTGTCTTCCATGATGTAATTAGGAAGTCAGGTGCCTCAGTGTTGCAAACCAATAGAGGGCGCTCACTGGAATGTGCAAACCTGTCTTCCCTGATGTAATTAGGAAGACAGAATCTCCAGGTTAGTCTTCTCTACACGGGGCTGACAAGATGCAATAACATCGAAACGGCTGTCCTCAGTTGAGAGACTATACCTGGTAATAATCCCAGCATCATTGCAAAACAAAGGCCTCTTGGAAGGTCGAGCATGATGATAAAAGGAACAGCCTTTATTGGGATATCTCACTGAGATTCTTTCTTCCTAATTACATCAGGGAAGATAGGCTTGCACATTCCAGTGAGCGCCCTCTATTTGTTTGCAACACTGAGGCACCTGACTTCCTAATTACATCATGAAAGACAGATTTGCATACTCTTCCCATGGCCACTAGATGTAGTAATCAATCCCTCTATCTCACCCCTCTTCTACATTCTGTGATGAGCTCTCAGCTGCTTTGGGTTTGATGTGGCAACCAGTACGCATAATAATGGCTTCTAGCCTATATGGATGCCTATTACGACCTGTCAGAAACAAGTCCTAATAGGCATCTTGTAAAATGTACATTATACTTCAATTCAATGTACATGCTGTATATTGTAAAGATAATCAACTGATCCGTTGTTCAAATCCCATCCGCTCCTCACACAACCGCCTCCAAGATTTCTCCCTCCCGTGCATCCCGCATACTCTGGAACTCCTTACCGGAGTAAGGAGTACCACATAAGACTGACCCCCACAATCACAGGCTTCAAGAAGGCCCTGAAGACTCACCTATTCAGGAAGGCCTACAACCTCCAATAACACTATCACCGCACCGCCATCTGTACAGTCTCCCCCTCTCCTTCTGTCTCTACCCCCTTCCCTCATAGATTGTAAGCCCTCGCGAGCAGGGCCCTCTACCCCACTGTGCCAGTCGGTCACTGTTAGTATTATGTCTACCTGTATATTCTGTGTATTGTATGTAACCCCCAAATGTAACGCACCATGGAATTAATGGTGCTATAGAAATAAACAATAATAATAATAATAATAATAATTGTGAACAGGTAAAGAAATAAGTGTAAAAAAATTGGATAAAAGTACAAACATTTAATAAATAAGCTCTTATACTGTTTGTCAACTGATAAGAACAAGTTATGACTAGGTGGCATCCTTAAAAGCTTAAAATAAGAATAATATGCTAGAAAACTGACATACAAATTCAAGAGAAAATACAAATACAAAGAAACAAATTGTGGTGCAAGACTAAATTAGGTATAAATTTTTGACTTTTGGCTGAGATTTCGTTTACTTGTGATCTTTTGTCATTCATTCTGGAATAGATTTTACTTGGATGTAAATTTTCCCTGCAGGTTACAGGTAGCACAATGTAATGTGACTGCAGCCTTTGCCATTATGTTTTTTGAATTACCATGAGAACAAGTTTGTTTATGACAAGTTATTTCCCGGACGTGCTTTGTCTTGGTTGAGTTATATTGATGATGTGTTTTCAGTCTGGCAGGGTGCCATTGAGATACTCATGGAAACTCACAAAGATCTTGACAACTCCCTTCCTTCAATCTCCTTTCATCTAAAACATAGTGGCTTCAACATCGATTTCTTTTACAGTACACTTATTTGATAACAAGCATAGGGACCATTACTTAGACACTTAAACTGTATACCTGCCATGTTTCTGCAAAAAATAAGACAGGGTCTTATATTATTTTTTCTATCCAAAAAAGAGCTTATTCTTGGGGTAGGTCTTCATTTTTTCCATGAACAACAGTTGCACATTTGACCAATTTTTATTTCGGTTTTTATCAGAGGAGAAACTGTGAAAACACGGCAGCTTGGCGCTTTTAATTTTTTTTTCCCCCGCTATGGTGTTCAATATGCAGGAAAAAAAATTATCAGTTTGTAGCCTGGTCAATTTCGGATTCAGGGATACCTCATGTGTATGTGTTTCACAGTAGTTTTTTAGTTTTATATTTATTCAAGTGAAAGTGGGGGGGACTTGAACTTGTATTTTTTTTTAAGTATTAACTCCCCCTAGGGGGCTTGAACCTGCAATCATCCCATAGACTGCAATTCAATGTATTGCAGTTTATGAGTCTCCACATTACTGTTGAGACTGGTCTATGACAAGCTTCAATAGTAAAAGCTATATGACAGGCCTGGGAGCCTTCATTAGGCTCCCAACTCTCAAAGGAACAGGTTAGCTCAGGGACAGTTTTCTGGATTTGGGGGATTATGAACTGATCCAAAGCAGGTGTACTACTTTGGGGGGGGGGGGGAGGTCACATTCAATAATGCCCGCGATTAAAGTCTACTCTGATCACGGACATAAACTCCAGGTCTCTGTCATACATTACAGTTTAGACCCGGTACAGTTGCTGTTGCGGACGGGGTTCGGCCCTGGGTCAGTTATGCTACTTTGGGAGGTTCACACTCATCAATGCCCGGGATCAGACCATACTCGCTGGCATTAACTCTGTAACGCTGTAAATTAGCGGAGACCTGAAACAGTAGCTAAGGCATAGGGGACTTTGGGATTTGGGAAGGAGGGTGGAAGGAGGTCACAGACCAACCCCGGACAGGACTCAGGAATTTGTAATACTTTGGGGAGGGCGTTCATGCTTAACGATGCCCGTGATCAGAGTAGACCTTGATCATGGGCATTAAGCTAGCTAGGGTTTATTTTTGGAGTAGGTCTTATATTTAAAGCCTGCCTAAAAAACCTGGAAAATCTAGGTAGGGCTTATTTTTGGGATAGGTCTTATTTTAGGAGAAATACAATAACAGGAATAGGCTGCTATGGTTTGGTCAAATTATCCCTGTATATCAGGGTCAAGTGCATTGTATCCAATGATACTAAATGCAAATGAGTTCTGTGTTCAGACATGTTAGTTGGAGTTACCTGCATTGTACTCATGTTGACTGTCTGTTCCTCTGAGCAATTCTTAAAGAGGTTGTCCAAGCTAAAATATTATTTTTTAATTGGGCTGGGAAGGTGAAAAAAAAAACATACTCACCTGTCCCCAGTGCTTCAGTGTCCTTCCAGCATAGTCCAGTCCACTAGCTGTGATGTCCTTGAGTGGCAGAAAGGACCTGGGGGTATCAGCAGTCACATGCAGGGGGTACTTCTGCTGAAAGACCACAATGAAGCTGCAGGACTAGACAGTGTTGGGACAAAAGGGATAGGTGAGTATGTTTTGGGATTTTTTCCGCCTCCTCTGGCCCAATTAAAAAATTGAATTTTAGCCTGGACAAGCCTTTTAATATTCTCCTCTGACAATGAGTTATTTACATTCACAGAATCTAGCTTTACCTTATGGGTTTCCTCAATTACTCCATTCTGTATAGTCCTAATGCTGCTGCATTATAGGAAGAATATGCAAATCTGTCTTCCATGATGTAATTAGGAAGTCAGGTGCCTCAGAGTTGCATCATGGAAGACAGATTTAAATATTCTTCCCATAGTCCCTTGCAAAGTGGAGTGCTAAAGGCTTAATAAGTCTCCACTCACCTATATGGTGGTCTCTCCCCAAGGAGTGATGATACCCTCCTTATGCTGCTGCATTATGCAGTTTAGGAAATCCTGGCCTTGGCTAGTCTTTTTTTTTTAAATGTATTTATTTTTTTTTAAATGTAGATTATGAGCCCAACATAGAGCTCACAATGTACATTTTTCCCTATCAGTATGTCTTTTTTGGAATATGGGATGGAAATCCATGCAAACACGGGGAGAACATACAAACTCCTTGCAGATGTTTTTTTGCCCTTGGCGGGATTTGAACACCAGGACTCCAGTGCTGCAAGGCTGCAGTGCTAACCACTGAGCCACCGTGTGGCCCCCTCCTTGGCTAGTCTTGAACCATACAACGTATTTAGAAAAAAATTAAACTGGCCAAACTGACATGTGTTTTTAACAACTCCTTCAAAAATTATAATAAAAAGTGATGAAAACATCAGACATTCCCCAAAACAGTATGTATAAAAAGTGCACATGGCCCAGCAAAAAAAAAAAAAAATCTTAAAGTTATAGGTGTCAGAATATGGTGGTGTTGTTTTTTTTTTTTTTTTTTAAAGTTTACCATTTTGTAAAACTTTTAAAACATAAAAACTACATTAATTTGTATCAAGGTATTCATAACAACACACAGAATACAGGTAAGATGTCATTTTGACTACACAAAATCTATAGGCTGGGTTCACACAGTGTTTTTTGGACTAGATTTTGAGGTGGAGGCCGACTCCGAATCCGGTCCAAAAAATTGTTATCCATGACTGGATGCCGGTGCAGTGTATACAGTGCACTGACATCCAGTCTCGGCATTCTGCTCCAGATTATGAATGGACCTAGTTGGGAGGGAGTGTCGCGTGGCGGACGTCCACTGAATACGCCGCAGAATACGCCTGAAGAAAGGACATGTCGCTTATTTTTTATGCAAGTGGGAACAAACTGCTCTTGGAAAAAGGAACCCATTGAATTCAATGGGAGGCAGTTTTTTTATCTGGATTCTGACGCAGATTCCACATCAAAATCTGGCCTGAAAAACCCTGTGTGAACCCAGCTATACGTTGCTCAAGTGCAGTTTTTCTCCGTGTAGTTAGGGTGCAGAAAAAAATGTACCAAAACTTTGTTGTGTGAATGTACACTTTTAGGCGATCCCGAGCAACTAGATGAGAAGATGGTTTTTGCAACCTGTTCAAAAGGAGCTAAGTAGTCCCGAAAGCTCGAAATATGTCATCAAAAACTTTTTGAGTTAGCCATTAAAAAATGTATCAACTACTGAGGACTTCTCTCAGAAAATTTCTTTCATTTTAAAAGCTGTGAATGATGCCATTCCAAAAGTGGCTGCATGTTGGCGCTACATACCAGTATGGCAGATCATGATAAATTAGCAACCAGAATGATCTGTTACAGAAATAGATCTGATGTCCACTGTGGGTGGCGTGTTCATAGATGAACCATGTCTAACATTCAAAGCTAACACTCAGCATAACATCATATGCCGGCGGATTACTCCTCACAGATCACATTTCCTGCTCCTTTAACATTCTATACTGCATAGGTTTCTGACATTTACTAACTCATTAGCCCATTTTTAGGCCATACATTTTGGTTGAAGCATTCATCTTGTCGTAGGATCTTGTCTAATGCTGTATTTCCCCATAAACTCAGATGTGTCTTAGCAATCTCTGTTTTAGTAAAGCTGGATATAGACCAATATATTCATCACATGATTTTTGCCCCCAAGTTTTTTATTCCTGGTAACCTAAAATGCAACCAAATCTGGTGCTATGTTCACATCTGTGCCAGTCTTCATTGGAGTGTCCACCAAAATCGGAAGAGAAAAAAGACCTACATGCTGTCGCCGGTTCCAGTTTTATAATGATGGACCCTATTAAAGTCAATGATGGACCTGAACAATAGAGAGGCGACACTAGGATCAACATAGCATAAGAACAAATTTTTCCAACTTGTCCAAAAAGGATGGAAGACTTTATGGAAAAGGGTACGGTTTACCCAGGAAAGGATGCGGCTTAACAGAGAAGTTGAAACAACATTTTTAAGTAAAAATTCTGATCCAAATTAAACCAATTTATAAACTAGACAGTCTATAAGATACACCAGATTTTTTTCATCTAGCATCAGCTGCTGTGATAAATCTGGAGTATTTTTTGATTCCTAAGGGTAAGTTCAGATGGGGTTTTTTGGACCGGAACCTGAGGCGGAGGTGCACTGCATTGGCATCCATTCGCGCACTCTGCTCCGGATTAGGCCCAATGAATGGGCCTAGTTGGGAGGAGGGACTGTCTTCAGGCCGAATCGCGAGGCGAAACAGCCTGAAGAATCAACTTCTCACTTCTTTTTTCGGGAGCCAGAACAAGTCAATGGGATCTGTTTTGAAGCGCCTCACTCTGACACGTGTTTACGCGTCAGAATGAGCGGCGCGTTACTCCGTGGGAACGGGGCCTAAGTCCTCAGTTCAAAAGGGCCTGTGGTGGTTTAGTCCTAAATTACTCTGACAGGTGCTATGCACATTACACAAAATTGGCCATTTTGGCCTCTGCACTCCTAGCCCTGCCAGTGCTGTCACTTGAGGAGACAGTGGCAGTATTTCCAAATGGAAAACTGGAGAAGGTAAAAATAATTTTTTCTATTTTACCCCACCCCCAGATCCCTGTTTTTCCAGTTATCCTTGAAAGCCAGTTTAACTGTCCTGGCTCATTGTTGTCAGTCTCTGTTTCTCTTTCGATTGCTCTTCTTCCTTCCTCCTTCTTCCATCTTCAAAGACTTTTATTGCAGGCTCTAATTTGATACTTAAGTGTTTACAGTTCATTGTGGTAGACCAAAATGGATTCAGTGAGAGATTTTAGAATAAATATTGGTGTAGTAGTGAGAGGATATAAGAAAAAACCTGATAAGTGGAGAAGAAAGCATTTTTCTCCAATAAGATATATTTGAAAGTGTCATATATTTCCATGTAAATGTTTGTTGACCATTAAAGCAAATTCAAGCTAAGATTAGGGTTGGGAAATCTTGGATTTCAGGATCGATTTTAAAATCCGATTTCCGATCATTTTCCAGCCGATCCCGATCGCAAAATTTGCTCAATCGCCTTTTCTGATCCCGATCGCTCAACCCTAGTCAATGCTTCTCTATGGGAAAACCCACTTTTAGGGTTGAACCAATCTTGAGATTTCAAAATCCGATTTCCAATCATTTTTCAGCCGATCCCAATCGTGATCGCCGATCGGAATCCAATGTTTTCTGATTCCGATCGCTCAACCCTAGCTAAGATACATTGTGGGATTGCCGCCCCTTTATATAAAAATAATAAATTCCAATATAAGCTGACTAAGATCTGAAGGATTATTGGTTTTGATGTTAATAAGTAACTCTTTGCTGGTCATCTTGTATTGGGATCAGCGTTAGACCTAAAGAGTTATTCTAAAGAGAATCCTCATCTCATTTGCAGGTTAGACAGTGGCTGTGTATTGAGATTGTCTCCCCTGCAGACCGTGTCTTTATTATAACTGTCATACTGTAGGCAACATACACCTTTCCTCTATTATCGCAGGTGGTGTCTGCAGTAATCCTGCACTGCTCTATCCACCCCCGCTGCCCTTTCTACAGTGATGCCAGCTATTCTTTCTCTTCAATAGCTTCAAAATTGCTCAGAGCAATCACCGACAACTGAGCCATCACTAAAGAACTCCTTTTCATCTCCAAGTTTCAATTTAGATCAGTCATTAAAGCACGGAAGATACATTCAGGGACTCATTTGTACCCCCCATCCAAAAAACGTAATTTTTTTTGCCACCGTTCCTAAGAATCCGTGTGGCAAGACATCCTAGCCGACCGTATAGACTGTATAGTTAATAGATCTAGGCAAAGTATGAGTCACTTCTTCCCACCGCTGCTCAGAGTTTACAATCTTGGTTTTGGTGCCTAAGGTGGAGACAAGCCGCGCAAAAAGTCATCACGGTGAGCGACGTAGAGTTTATGTGTTTGTCAAGATCAGTCCCAGAGGCAGTACAATATAATAAATGCTCCTGTCCGCACAGATGTAGCAGAATTTAACCTCTCGTTCGGCATTGCATTGGGATATCTTATCACCAAGTTAACATTCCGTGTCTTTTTTGCTAACAAATTAAGTGTCGTGTCAAACTGCACAGACAACATCTACAAAACCCCCCCGAAACATTTAGGGGTCTTTGTACACTTCAGTATGCATGGCATACTATCAGACACACCATTGCTATATACTAATTAATTCTGGGGATAGATTTAATGATCAGTTATTCCATGCACATCGATATGACTCAGATGTGGCTATGTGCTCCAGCTGAAACACTAGCTCAATAAATCTATTTTCTTTCATTTTTTTTAATTCTACTTATGGATTGTTGCGTTTGCTACTGGGGAATAACCAGAATATATCTATTGAGATTTTGGGTTTTGGGCAATTTAAAGTGGTTGTCCAGCTGGTAAAATGTTTTTTAGGATGACATAATAAAACTGAACAAGTGATACTCACCGATACTGATTCCCTGCTGTTCTGGTGCTTCCGGGCTCCCTGCTGGTCTCTATTTCGTAGTTCCTCTTCACATACAGAAAATTTTATCATATACTGGCTTCAGATTAGGAGGGAACAGGATAAACCTAGCAGGGACCTGGGACAGCCATACAGCTAATTTAAGCGCATCCAACTCATTTTTACTCCCCCCTGCCCCAGTGTTTTAAAGATTTCTCCATTTGTAGTATTGGCTACTCGATGCTTATATTTCACTACTACTGGCTCAGGTCAGCAGTGACGTTCTGAATGAGAGCAGGACCTTCACAAGCACAACGTGACGTGACTATATCTATAGTGAAGAGGTCACTGCTGAAGCCTGTGATTGGCTGTAGTGGAGGCCCACCCTAAATCGTGACATCACTGAAGATGTCAGCCAAGACCTGCAAACAAAACACAGGATATGGAGCCACATTTCATAATAGCCTTCGGCTTCCAGAGTAGAGACTCCATGTCTTGTACTTTCCAAGACCACTGCATAAGAACAATATATATATATATATATATATATATATATATATCATATATATTTTATAATATAATTTTATTGTATTAAACAAAGTAAATACAACATTTTAGTAACATTATAATGTTGTCATTAGTCAGAAGGTTTAGATCACAATATATTGTAAGGAACAGAAAAGCATATCTGAAGAAAACCAAGATGGCAGAACAGGTCCTGTGGATGTGGGTCATGATGAAACAAATGGAGACATAGACCAACATACACAGTATGAGACCTAAGTTAACCAGGAATGGAGGAAGTTCTAATATCCCATACCATATATGACATATGGCTATTACAGAAATTGGGATATGGAGGTTAGACAAGGATGACATCAACAACACAGATAGAACAGGAAGGCGAGAGAGTGAGGGAGAAAGAGGAAGAAAAAGGTGAAGAGGAAGAAAAGGGGGGAGTGGAAGGAGTTATCTCCGACAGGCTCTAAGACCAAAGGGGAAGCCACATGGCCAACATGTCACAGCAGGGCTACTTTTGAAGGAAAAAAATGAAGGCATGACGGTTGGAGTGGCCATTTCATAAAAAATTGAGAGTTTCTTCTTTTGTAGCGTACCCTCACCACTTTCCTGAAAGGGTATGGCGAGAGTTGTGGAGTTGGCATGGTCACTGGTCCCATCAGGTTTATCATCATATACACCAGAAAATTGTCATAAATGATGACTCTAATCTATGCCAGTTATCAGCTGGCATAGGTCTCTTCATGGTCTGGAGGAGGGTATACCTGATCTATGAGTAGATGCACCACCAATACAAGAGATGTGAAGACCACTAATAAAAATTGTAGTAAGTACACCCACAAGCACACAAACATATTTCCCATATAGCACACAGTAAATTGACCTGTATACTTTCAAATGTTACGTCTCAATATATCAATCCCAATCTGGTTCCACAGTTTTAACTGCTTTCATAGACATTTTATGGGTTAGTATTCAATTTAAAAGGGGGTTTCCAACCCAAATGGAATTGTCATACCAATGACTTATCCTCAGGATCTGTTGGGGTCCGATATCCGAACCCTGCACAGGTAATCTGTTCTAGAAGCCTCCAGGCATCGGAAGCTTCTTGTGGACAGCAGGTATATTCACTATTGCTCCTATTCAAGTAATAGGAGCAGCGTGGCAGCCTCATCCACTGCCTACTGGTGGTTCCAGTGAACGTCAGTGCTGCTCCTATTACTTTAATAGGAATGGTGCTGCACACTTCCTGCACATGAAGACTGATATAACAGATGATCTATCAGGGTCTGGATGTCGGACCCCGACAGACCACTTACTGATGACCTATCCTGTGGAAAGGTTATCTGTATGAAAGTTCAATTTGGGTCCAGAAAATCCCTTTAAGGATGAAGCGCAGTTCTACATATTTATAGAAAAAACAGAAAAACAAGCCACTATATTAATAGTCACAGACTACGGAATAGAATAATGAATTTCAGTGATGTCGGTGTGAAGCAAAATCTCTAATTATGGATTTGACATCAGAGTCTGTTTATGAAAAACTTAGAACTGCCATGACCCCAAACTTTCGCTTTTTATAGAACGGAGGCTTTTTTACTACTACCGCTCCAAAAATCAGTATCCATGGCAACTAAACCGAATGCGCAATGTACACTTACAACAGTTTACATGAAGAATACTTCTCCAAATCCCTGCATTCATCATTACATGTGGCTTCACTGCTCAGCAGATGTATTATATATCCATAGATCATGGTGACGTCTTGGCGTTAGATCATTGTACACTAGGTCATTATGTCATATATTACACTGGAGCTCATATATCAATCACGAAGCAGCTGAAAACATGACAGAATACAAAGTATTTGTATTGAGATATGCATGAATGTAGTGTCATATGGAGCAGTGGTGGTTTCATTGTACTATTGTACCTTAAGGCAGTGGCGTAACTAGGAATGGCGGGACCCCGTGGCGAACTTTTAACATGCCCCATCCCCCGACCGACGCCAAAGATCCCGACCAACAACCCCCCCACACACATTCCTATGCCCCATAGTGGTAACTGCTACCCCTAATGTTCCGGTAGTTAAACCACTGCCTTAAGGGTACGTTCACACGTAGGTATTTGTTGTAACAGACCAATAAAATATAGGTCATGTCCTATTTTTATCTGTTTTCACGGATCCCTCCATACACTCAAATGTATGTGAGATCCATGGAATGAATGCGCTTCAGATGTAAGGGGGCATTCTGTCCCAGGGTTTCCGTCCAAATTCCCAGGGACACTGGACAGGGGACAGCTTGCCGGCAGTCAGTTTTAGAACCCATTCATTGGAAACCGTTGTTTTTGTGTGCATGGACACAAAGTCATACTTGCAGGACTTTGTGTCCGTGCAAAAATCCTGGTTTCCAGGCGGAGAGGTCGCATATCGACACCGGCGGTTACCTTTAAAAACCCATTCAAATAAATGGGATTTAAAGCTGACCGCCGGCAAGCCGTCTACTGTCCAGTTTCTACGGGGTTTAGGATGGAAACCCCAGGGAAACTAGACAGGGGATGGCTTGCCGGTGGTCAGCTTTAAATCCCATTCATTTGAATGGGTTTTTAAAGGTAACCTCCAGTATCTGCCTCCCTGGGGCTTCCATCCTAAACCCCAGGGAAATTGGACAGGACATGACAGCGGCGGTAGTGTGAACTCCCCCTAAGAAAGCCATGAAAAATTTGTGTTTTCCATGGCCATTTTGCTCCTCGGTTGTGTGAATGTAGCCTTGGTGTCCTTCACATGACCCATCCATGCAAAACAGTCTGTGTGTGGGCCGTACTACCCAGAATGATTTGGTCAGTTATGATGTAGGGAGGTCCGATCCCTACAGTAATAAACTAACGCAATGCTATCAGTTCATTACTGTAGCGATCTGGCCGTTCAGGATTTCCCTGTATCATAGCTGACTATGATGGAGTGACTCCTATGCGCATGCACATGGCCAAGTTCTGTCTGGGAAATACGGCCCTCACATGGAGGTGTGAAAGACGAGGCAAGTTTGCACATTGAGGGCCCCTTCACACGGCATAGGCGCGCCGCTCATTTAGACTCATACACGTGAGCGCTTCAAAACACATCCCATTCACTTCAATGGGAGCGAGTGTAAACCCCGGCTTCATGCGCGCTCTCATTGAAGTGAATGGGATGTGTTTTGAAGCGCTCACGTGTACGGGTCTAAATGAGCGGCGCGCTTACGCCGTGTGACGGGGCCCTGAGTCAGGTAGGGGTCAGAGATGTGAATGGAAGAACCACTGTCAGGAACAACAATGTTCCAAATGCAGTTGCCTTCTACTGGACCTTTGGGCCCAATAATTGTATCAGAGTTTGGCCTAACCGGGTTCTCCCCTGGTCCTCTATTGGGTACATTTTACCTTACTTAACCACATTAACCAGTACCATAGAGAAAATCTCGCTGTAGTTTCAAATACGTTTCGGAAACTGCAACAAAGTGACAAAACTAATGTATGAAGCCAGCTATACTACTGATATGTGACCCCATTTGGGAAGATAGGGGGCATCTGTAACTGTAGCATCAGCTTTTCAATTTACCTGCAGTTACTTGCCAGAATTATGGATATGTTTTATTAGAATACCGCGTATCACATCACCAAAGTGTTGTAAAATATGTCAGCACCTTCTAAATAAATGGTAATTACTATAGATGAGATGCCCTGAGCAGTAAGTGACATTCACTTCTGAATATAAAGGCTGCTTTATTACCGAAAATCATCTGGGAGCCTTCAAATAAAGAATGTGAAGGTTAAATGGATGTATGTAAGGACACAGTCATCTCCAACAATGGCGCTAAATACAGTTCTGTGTTTATGTCTGTGTTCACATCTGCATTATGTTTTCTTTTTTCCATCTGGGATTCTAACAGTCTGTTGTTCCTGCAAAAAATACCAAAACCTCCATTAGAAACCACTTCATCCAGGACATCACTGTGATCACACGGACACAGGATCTGTACCGGGATCCATGACTATGACTGACAGCTGAAGTGATGTTGCAATGGCGCAGATGAGCGATCATTCTAATCCCAGCCATTTAACCCCTTAGATACCCCAATCAATAACTCCCACAGGATCTAAGTATTCTGTCACTGCTGCAATGTATAGAATAATGCAGAGTATTGCTACTAACAACTGCTCCCCCTGGTGTTCAAGTCACAAGCTAAAAGTAGTAAGGATGTAAAAAAAAAAATGAAAAATTGTAGTTTTAAATAACTATTAACAAACAATCCCAGCAAAATTAGCCCTTTTTACATTAATTTTTCCCTCCAGAAAAAAGTAATATTTGGTATTGAAACGTCTGTTTCAAAAAAATTTATCAAAAAAGTTGCAAATAACCCAATATAGTACCAATAGAAACTACAGCCTATCCTGAAAATAAATAAGCCTTCATACGCTAAGTTCACACTAGTGTTTGGGTTTCTGTTATTTGAGTCCACTTAAAAAGTGGTCACCCATGACCCCATAGACCCGTAATGGTGAACCTATGGCACGGGTGCCAGAGGTGGCACTCAGAGACCTCTCTTTGGGCACCCACCTGTGGAACAGATTATACTGTGTGGGGCCACCGTGGAGCAAATTGTACTGTGTGGGGGCCACAGTGGAGCAGATTGTACTGTGTGGGGGTCACTGTGGAGCAGATTATACCATGTGGGGGCCACTGTAGAGCAGATTGTACTGTGTGGGGACCACTGTGGAGCAGATTGTACTGTGTGGGGGTCACTGTGGAGCAGATTGTACTGTGTGGGGGTCACTGTGGAGCAGATTATACCATGTGGGGGCCACTGTAGAGCAGATTGTACTGTGTGGGGACCACTGTGGAGCAGATTGTACTGTGTGGGGGTCACTGTGGAGCAGATTATACCATGTGGGGGCCACTGTAGAGCAGATTGTACTGTGTGGGGGGTCACTGTGGAGCAGATTGTACTGTATGGGGGTCACTGTGGAGCAGATTGTACTGTGTGGGGACCACTGTGAAGCAGACTGGACTATGTGGGGCTCACAGTGGAGCAGAAAGCTCTATAAATCCCCATTCATATGACCATATTTTGCAGGTCTGTAATGGTCTGCACATTATTAAGGTTAAATTACCGTGTTGGCACTTTGTGATAAATTAGTGGGTTTTGGGTTGAAGTTTGGGCATTTGGTCTCTAAAAGGTTCACCATCACTGCCACAGACTATAATGGGGTCCACCAGGTTTCCACCAAAGTCCTACTTGCAGGACTTTTCTCTACTTTAAGAGGAATGAGACCCCAAACACTAGAGTGAACCAACCCATACAACTTCTGTGACAGTTCATGGCTTTCAGAATATGATGAAAACAAATGATTTTTGGCAAATAATTGTTTAGATTGTGCAAAGGAAGTACAATATAAAAATTATATTTTTTTATTGCTGTAATCAATAGGGAGCCATAAAGTTAGCATGTTATTTATATTGCACATGCAGACATTTAGAGTGGAAAAAATACAATGGCAAAATGTTTTGGCTTTTAAGATGTGACAATTGATAAACCAATTGAGTTGTGTTAATGTGAACATCAAGAAGCTTATGACAAACTGTTTACCTTCTGTAGGATAAACGAAATGCAAGGAATTTACCCGAGACCTTCTAGAATTAAAGGAACATCAACTATACAATTTTGTGGGTTATCAACAAAAGTAGAACTCAATACGTTACCCCAAACACCATAAACTGTGTCCCTATTTGGTGGCATCATCTTCCACCACCTTAAGTGGACTGCCATAGTTCCTGAACTCCCAATTGTGTTTAAAGCAATACAAGGACCAAATTGTGGTGACCTCTTGCCTCGTCTTATGGGCGAGATATGTACTGTAGATCATAGTTACACAGTCCAGTCATATTAACCCTGCTGTTCTGTTCGCATTTGCTATACACTTGTACTGTTCCCGGGTCAATATGACCCGACCTATTAATTCTTGATTTTTAGCTACTCTAATTGTTTTATTTGAATACTTTTTTCATTGAAATACTGAATGTGAACATGTTTGATCATAAACAAAAGAAAAATTTAAATTTAAACTTTATTTTTTTTATTTTTTTTCATAAAAAGGTTACACAGGCTTTTTGCAATTATCTTCGATTGTTGACATTCTGCACACAAATAATAAAGAAGCTTTACATTACTATTACTAAAACATGAAATTTATCTTTTTGAAAGCAAATTTTATAAATCAACAAATGAAAAATCATAAAAACTTCAACCATTTTAGAAAGAAAAAAGAAAAAAACTGAACACGTTCATGCGTTTTTACACTAAGCACAATAAGGCCGGGTTCACACGGAGTTACGTGCCGCGAGATTTGGCACATAGACGCCGCGTGACCCTTTGCGTGCCGTACACGCTCCCATTCATTTCAATGGGAGCGGGGAGCGTATGCGCCGCGCTAGTTTGCGGCCGTGAATAAATGCACGGCCGCAAACTAGCGCGGCGCATACGCTCCCCGCTCCCATTGAAATGAATGGGAGCGTGTACGGCACGCAAAGGGTCACGCGGCGTCTACGTGCCAAATCTCGCGGCACGTAACTCCGTGTGAACCCGGCCTAATAAGACACATGTCCTTTACACAGATATTTTGAACATCCAGCACATGTCAGATTAGTCTTATTGTCACAGGAAGATGGACAGAAGCTCCATCTCTTCCTTGTTTTGCTGGTAGCTGTGCTGGTGGAGGCCGTGGATGTGGAGTCTCTTTCTTGAGCATGCTGGACACTTTTTACAATGGCTGCTGCTCCATCACTTCTGGGGGTCACTTTTCTGCTCTCAATATATGGCCTCACCAGGGATTTTCCCAATTCCTCAAGAAATAATCTTCTTTTATGCAGCTTATTCTGGTTCCAATCGGGGACAATTTCTCTCCATAAGACAAATGCATTGTATGCAGAAACGTCCAGTATGTTATAAAATAAAATCATTGGCCACCCATTGGTTTTGCGTTTGCATGTATATGTTGATATTACTTGGTCTAAAGTATCAACTGCTCCCTTTGTGGCATTATAATCCAAAATAATGTCAGGCTTTCTGTCTTCTCTATCACTTACGGCATTGTCATGGTGCATTGTGCTCATTAGAATTACCTGTTTGTTTGTTTTTGGAACATAAGAAACAACAGTTGTATTTCCAGAAAAATAAAAAGTTGAACTGTCCATCTCTCTCTTGCTAAGGATACCTTGCGGTAGTTCAGGTTTGTTTTTTCTCATAGTACCCAGCCTGGTAAGTTGTTTTTTCTCCAACATCTGGCCTAGTTGATAGGATGTAAAAAAGTTGTCACATGTGATATTTTGTCCTTTCAGTCCATAAGTCAAATCTAGAACAACACGCATACCCTGATTTTTTTCAGGTCTTTCATCAGGGGCTTTTCCTGTATACACTTGAACATTTAGAACATATGAACGTTTGCTGTCGCAAAGTGTCCAGATCTTGATGCCATATTTTGCTGGCTTACTTGGTATATATTGTCTGAATGGGCACCTACCTCGGAGTGCCACCAGTTGCTCATCAACAGTTACATTTTCACCACTGTTATACAATTTTGGTAGAATCTCCACCCATTGATTCCAAACATTTCTAATAGGGGCTAGTTTATTGTTAGCTCTTCTTTCCATTCTATCTGTTTTAGAATCAAACCGCAGTACTCTCGAAATGTCATGAAACCTTTCAAGACACATTGTAGCTCTAAATATGTGGCGACCGATTTCGCAATTCCACAAACTTTTACCCTTTGAATGATAGACAACCAGTCTCCTCTCTCACAAACAGACTAGATAATTACTTGCTTACTGATAAGAACAGTGAAACCACCACCATTTGGAGATGAAGAACACATAAAAAAACATAACTTTTGCAGTCAGAAATAATCAGAGAGCTGTAGAACAGTATAAAATGCTATCGGGTCATATTGACCCGAACAGTACATGTGTAACAATCAGTGTGTAGCAAAAAGTAAACAAAAAAACAAAACAAAAACAAACAAAAAATGTAGAGCTCCACAAATGAGGAAAAGTCAAGGAACCACTAGTTTCAAATCCTCATTAAAAAAAATCTGCAGGGTCTCAAAAATCATTTCGGGTCATATTGACCCGAACAGAACAGCAGGGTTAATGTGACCACCACCTACTTTTGACGTCAACGTTAAATAACCAATCACAGAAGGCGCGTGTCATCAGCCATCTGGTGCACTCATCATTGTGGAAGGCACGATGGATCAACACAAGTATGCATCTATCCTTGTGGACCATGTTCACCCCTACATGCAAAATGTTTTTCCTCAGGAGGATGGCATCTACCAGCAGGACAATGCGACGTGTCATAAAGGTCACAGTGTACGTGTGTGGTTCGAGGAGCACCAGGATGAGTTTACCGTACTCCCTTGGCCAGCAAATTCCCTGGACTTGAACCCCATCGAGAATCTCTGGTCCACCTCAATCGGTTGTTTGTGTCGTGAATGCTCAACAATGTAACCTAGCACAGCTGGCCACGGCACTGGAGTCGGCATGGCTCAACATCCTAGTGACATCATCACAACATCCCCTCTTTTCCTGCACGTCTCACACCGGTCCGCTCTGCCAAAGGTGGTTATTCTGGATTTTGACAGGTGGTCACATTAATGTGACTGGACTGTGTATATTCTTTGGGTGTCATAATTCTTCCTGCTTGCTCAACTTTTTTGTATTTCACTTTAAGATAAAGAAAGAGTCTGAATCATGATAACACATTGGGTGGGGTGTCAAGTTCAGCCCCTAAAAAGAAGGATCCTATAGGAAAAATACCTATATCTCATAAAGCATTGTTCCAATTTTGGGGACTTTCTAGAAAAGCCAAAAAAATTATATTACAGATTGATCTACTTGAATGCCATACCTTCGAGAACTTCTTCACATGCACTTTCTTTCACAAAACAGGGCAACAAACAAAATGTCTTGATGTTAAACGTGAACACTTAGAATTAAAACTGGAATTGATGCATTTTATCCACATCTGCAAAAAAGCAACCTATCAAGCATCTGGTGCACAGTCACTTTAGGGAACAAACTGTGCATACTACATGGCTAACACAAGGAGGTGTTGGCACAATCATATTTGGCACTTGTAAGGAAAGTACAGGAAATTCATCAATAAGAGAGTCTCATTTGTCATGGATGCACCTGGGCAATGCTTTAACAACAGGGATTCTGCCAATTGTTCCTCTCCCCATGTTGTTCAACTGTGTCTTATCAGCTTTGGCTCTTGTACAGCTGTTTTTATCATTTATTATTTTTTCAATTTTGTATAACGCTCTAAATCTAGGATTGTATATTTTCTGTACAATTTCAATTGGGGTTCTCCTCTTACCAGGGCTTCAATGTGCTGCTGAATTTGTGTATGGAGCCATTGATGGAATGGCAGGGTAATCGGAAGCCAGTGATTGAGATACTTACCTTGTATTGACTTTAATTACTCAGGGCCCTTGCACACGACCCCATCCCATCCATGGAAAGTGATGTCTGTGTGTGGGCTGTAGTATCCAGACTGAACTCGGCCATGTGCATGGAAGTCGCTGTGTCATAGTCAGTTATGATGCAGAGTTCCCGAACATCCCGATTGCTACTGTAATGAATGACATAAATCTGTCAGTTCAGTCCTGTAGTAATGGAGCCATTTGGGCCAGGTTCTATGTTCCACACATGGAACTTTTTCCATGGACGGGACTCATCACGTCCAAGGGTGTGGATGTGGAATCATCAGTACTACCACTTGATGCCAAGTGCTGGAATCACGGTATATCTCCCCCAGATTTCTGACTTATGTGTGATCCAGGGTGGGTCTTGAATAGGCTTCAGCTCCAGGTATGGGTCCTTGGCTCATTACTGGGCCAGAAAAGACTACAGAGCCTGCACTTCAGGGCAGATCCTGGGAGCGAGAGGAAGTGCCTGAGTCTGTCCTGACACTGTGAGTCTGCCAAGATGGTATTGTGCTCATGCTCTAAGCTCCAAATACAGTTAGAACTTATTGTTTAGTTAGTGCTCAGACGAGCAGGGTTTTGTTTCACATTGTTTTTTGCCTGAAGTTAAGGCTGTATTTTATTTTGCTCCTTTTGTGCCTGAAGTAAAGATTTATGTATTTTGCTGTTTTTTTTAAATAAACCTATTTGCTACAGTTTTTGTGCCCCTGTCTCTGAATGGTTAGGTCCACACCATAGCTGCTATCGAGCTATCAATTGCTGATCAAAATCCGACTGTTCTCCTTGGTTTATCACTCACCATACATGATTTTTGTTTAAGCCTCTCTGCAAATAATCTATGTTATCTAGTCTTTTTTTTTACCAGTTGCCTACCTAAGAAAATTGCAGTAGTTTCCTTTAAAAAAGTCTTGCGTCTTATCTCAGAACTGCGTACTTTACCTAATCTGTCAGAGTGCCATCACATGCTAATGGAATTGATCATTTGTTTGTTATTTTTATCTTCTTTTATCCATCTACTTTTTCGGATTATGACTGTGAGTCATTAGCAGAACTGAATTAGAGATAAAACACGTAGGGCTTATGTAAGGTGCACAGTTTGTAATATCGCCTGCTCATCATCAGAAATTCCTGTACTGTCGACCACACAGATCCGTCTCTTCAAACAGTCAAGACGAGAACACAATCTTCAGTTAATGATCTGGTACGGCACCTCGGCAGGACTCCTCTATACAGAGGCAACTCATCCTTAAAAAACTGAAAACACATCCAAACATAGCGTAACACCGTACAATACATGTGATGTACAACAAGAGGTTTTATTATACTCACAGAGTGGTGATAAAAGCAAGCATGTCCCGACAGATCACAGCATATCACGGGTCCTTGTGTAAGGTGCGTTCAGATTGCCCAAATGCAGATTGTCGGATAACTCTGAATTAACCATATACAGTTAGGGCCAGAAATATTTGGACAGTGACACAATTTTCGCGAGTTGGGCTCTGCATGCCACCACATTGGTTTTGAAATGAAACCTCTACAACAGAATTCAAGTGCAGATTGTAACGTTTAATTTGAAGGGTTGAACAAAAATATCTGATAGAAAATGTAGGAATTGGACACATTTCTTTACAAACACTCCACATTTTAGGAGCTCAAAAGTAATTGGACAAATAAACATAACCCAAACAAAATATTTTTATTTTCAATATTTTGTTGCGAATCCTTTGGAGGCAATCACTGCCTTAAGTCTGGAACCCATGGACATCACCAAACGCTGGGTTTCCTCCTTCTTAATGCTTTGCCAGGCCTTTACAGCCGCAGCCTTCAGGTCTTGCTTGTTTGTGGGTCTTTCCGCCTTAAGTCTGGATTTGAGCAAGTGAAATGCATGCTCAATTGGGTTAAGATCTGGTGATTGACTTGGCCATTGCAGAATGTTCCACTTTTTTGCACTCATGAACTCCTGGGTAGCTTTGGCTGTATGCTTGGGGTCATTGTCCATCTGTACTAAGAAGCGCCGTCTGATCAACTTGGCAGCATTTGGCTGAATCTGGGCTGAAAGTATATCCCGGTACACTTCAGAATTCATCCGGCTACTCTTGTCTGCTGTTATGTCATCAATAAACACAAGTGACCCAGTGCCATTGAAAGCCATGCATGCCCATGCCATCACGTTGCCTCCACCATGTTTTACAGAGGATGTGGTGTGCCTTGGATCATGTGCCGTTCCCTTTCTTCTCCAAACTTTTTTCTTCCCATCATTCTGGTACAGGTTGATCTTTGTCTCATCTGTCCATAGAATACTTTTCCAGAACTGAGCTGGCTTCTTGAGGTGTTTTTCAGCAAATGTAACTCTGGCCTGTCTATTTTTGGAATTGATGAATGGTTTGCATCTAGATGTGAACCTTTTGTATTTACCTTCATGGAGTCTTCTCTTTACTGTTGACTTAGAGACAGATACACCTACTTCACTGAGAGTGTTCTGGACTTCAGTTGATGTTGTGAACGGGTTCTTCTTGACCAAAGAAAGTATGCGGCGATCATCCACCACTGTTGTCATCCGTGGACGCCCAGGCCTTTTTGAGTTCCCAAGCTCACCAGTCAATTCCTTTTTTTCTTAGAATGTACCCGACTGTTGATTTTGCTACTCCAAGCATGTCTGCTATCTCTCTGATGGATTTTTTCTTTTTTTTCAGCCTCAGGATGTTCTGCTTCACCTCAATTGAGAGTTCCTTTGAGCGCATGTTGTCTGGTCACAGCAACAGCTTCCAAATGCAAAACCACACACCTGGAATCAACCCCAGACCTTTTAACTACTTCATTGATTACAGGTTTACGAGGGAGACGCCTTCAGAGTTAATTGCAGCCCTTAGAGTCCATTGTCCAATTACTTTTGGTCCCTTGAAAAAGAGGAGGCTATGCATTACAGAGCTATGATTCCTAAACCCTTTCTCCGATTTGGATGTGGAAACTCTCATATTGCAGCTGGGAGTGTGCACTTTCAGCCCATATTATATATATAATTGTATTTCTGAACATGTTTTAGTAAACAGCTAAAATAACAAAACTTGTGTCACTGTCCAAATATTTCTGGCCCTAACTGTATATATATATATATATATATATATATATATATATATATCTATATATCTATATATCTAATTATTAGAGATGAGCGAACAGTAAAATGTTCGAGGTTCGATATTCGTTTCGAGTAGCCCCTCAATATTCGACTACTCGAATCGAATATCGAACCCTATTATAGTCTATGGGGGGAAAATGCTCGTTCCAGGGGTAGGCAATGTTTGATCAAATTATGGATCCTCCGAGCAGTCTTCTCCTTGCAGCGTCCCCGCGGCGTCTTCTGGCTCTGAATTCACTCTGCCGCACTACAAGCGGACATGCGCAGTCGGTTCTGCCCAGGCCCGATGCCTGGCAGAGTGAATGAAGAGCCGGAAGACGCCGCGGGGAAGCTGCACGGAGAAGACTTCTAAAGGTAGGAGAAGAACCAGCGTTCATAGGCCAACTGTATAGTATTTGGCAAATCAATGCTGGTTCTGCATCGAACTTTTACATTGGAACAGCGAGTGGTACTTGATCGAGTACAAGTATTTCGAATACCGTAGTATTCTATCGAATACCTACTCGATCGAATACTACTCGCTCATCACTAATTATTATTTCTTCTTGCTCTCTGTTTCTTTCTCACTATCCCAAGGAAAGAGAAAATTAAGTCATGAGGCAATAAGGCAAATTCACTATTGTAAATGCTGCAGAATTCTGGTGCAGTTTGCAAACAATACTGTTTTACACGCTTTACACCGATGGCGGGTTCACACCTGTGCCCCATCTCCGTTTTGCAGCTTTCCGTTTCCTGCCCGAGAAACTGGACAGAAGACGGAAACCGGTAGGCAGTTGCAAACCCATTCATTTGAATGGGTTTGCAAAGTGTGCACCCGCGAGCGCGCGTGATCGACTTCTGCTCTATGCGGCAAAACCTTTTTTTTTTTTTAACTGGACACAAAGTCAGACATGCAGGACTTTGTGTCCGGTTAAAAAAAAAGGTTTCGCCGCGGAGAGCAGAAGACTCTCATGGGTACTCACCGGCGGACACTGAATGTCGGGTTCCCGTCCTCTGCCAACAGAAAACAGAAACCTGCAAAACGGAGATTGGGCGCTGGTGTGCACCTGCCCAATAATGATTTTAGCCACTTTCTGACAGTTGTTGCACCTTGTATGATGACTGGGTGAGAATGTTTGAAAAGGGGTTGCCCTGAAGGGAAAAGGACGTGGCTTAAAGGGGTTATCTGACTTGAAATAGGTCATCGGTATAAAAATTCTATCTACAGGGTATGTGATCAGTATGTGATCTTTTGGGGTGCACAGGTGCCAGAAACTGCTAGTGGATGGACAGCACATGCAGCGATGCTCCTATACAACTTATGAACCAGGCTGAACATCCCAACCATCCAGTACCTGGAGGCTGCTAGAACAGATGATCTCTGCAGAGTCTGGACAAGAATTTAACTTGGGGCTGGAGAACCCCTTTGAGTCATGACTCAATGCTACTCGATGCTATTTTTTGGCATAAAAAGCCAACTCCTAGAAGGTGAAACTTTGACTAGGCAGTCTAACAATGCACCAATTTTTTTTATCCAGCATCAGTTACAGTTAGAGATGAGCGAGTAGTACTCGATTGAGTAGGTATTCGATCAAGTACTACGGTATTCGAAATACTCATACTCGATCGAGTACCACTCGCTATTCAAATGTAAAAGTTCGATGCAGAACCAGTATTGATTGGCCAAATGCTATACAGTCGGCCAATCAACGCTGGTTCTTCTCCTACCTTTAGAAGTCTTCTCCGTGCAGCTTCCCCGCGGCGTCTTCCAGCTCTGAATTCACTCTGCCAGGCATCGGGCCTGGGCAGAGCCGACTGCGCATGCCCGCTTGTAGTGCAGACATACGCAGTCAGCTCTGCCCGGGCCCGATGCCTGGCAGAGTGAATTTAGAGCCGAAAAACGCCGCGGGGACGCTGCACGGAGAAGACTTCTCGGAGGATCCAGCCCGACCCTCACTCGTGGGCTTAGTAAGTATAATTTGATCGAATGTTGCCTACCCCTGAAACGAGCATTTTCCCCCCATAGACTATAATGGGGTTCGATATTCGATTCAAGTAGTCGAATATTGAGGGGCTACTCGAAGCGAATATCGAATATCGAACATTTTACTGTTCGCTCATCTCTAGTTACTGTACTAAATCTGGTGCATTTTCAAGCTGTCTAGTTTAGTTTTGCCCTGTCTAAAATGTGGACAGTATTAGTAAAATGTGGCATGTGCTGTATCCAGATATTTTTTTCTGTCGTGTTGGTTCATTTGGGGTGTACATATAGGCGCTGGATACCTCACCTGATCCACCAGTATGGGTTCCAGTAGACAGCCAGCATGGTGCACCACACATACCTGTGACTGGCACCCTATGGAAGCCTCATCTTGGGTAAATGTGCCCTGTTTATATTTTTTCCATGACATTAATACAGTATATACCTTTGCTTGTGTGCAAATGGTCCATCTTTGTCATCAGTTGTGTTTTGTTCCAGAAAAATACAAGTGGTCCAATACTATTGATTCACTATATGTGAAGCCAATCTCAACTTGGACCGTCGCTCCTTTATCTTGCGGATGAGAGGGGTTTGTGGCAGTCATACTTACATCAATCAGTAACTGACTGCATGTACCATTACTTCTAATGATATAAATGCCCCTTTAAATCTGACATGAAAAAGCTAGTCTGATCCTTGCATTGACTGCTAGTATGGAATTTTCTTTATAAACTTAAGCCTGGGATAATATAATTGAAACGTATTAGTTCTTGTCTAGTAAAATTAAGTCATTTTATTGTAATGTAGTGCAGGTGTAGTGATGAAAGATACTGGAGACATGTAGCTGTGGTTTATAACTGATATGGAATTGGCTTTCAAGGAATACAGAAATAGGAACTTATAAGCAGCAAACACAACAACTGGTTAATCCTACTATACCATCCAGTCTTTGGTGGCACACCTGTGGGGAGGGAGTCTCCCTATCCTACCACATGTAGTCTCCAAGGGATCTCTTGGCAGATAGAATATATAGAAGAATGTCTCTTAATTGAACGAGCTTGATGGACTATATGCAACAGAAATACTTCAATAGCAATTATACAGTGTCTGGTTTCACAACAGACAGGAATCCTTGGCACACAATGCGGCAACGTTAGGATTATACTCACATTAGAATTAGTACTCTAAGTCTCCTAGTCACTAGTGCAACAACAGAGCTATCTTTGGCTAGTCAAGCTGAATGGAACACAATTCTCCCTGGTTCTCCTTCAGTAGCCACGATCTAACATCTTTGCTGAACCGGGGTAAGATATCATCTTCCACATCTTTTTTTTTCTTATGTAGATTGTGAACCTTATTTTATTATTTTATGTCTTTGGAGTATGGGAGGAAACCCACACACAACACAGGAAGAACATACAAACTCCTTGCAGATGTTGTCCTTGGCAGGATTAGAACCCAGGACTCCAGCGCTGCAAGGCTGCTAACCACTGAGCCACTGTGTTGCCCCCATATTCCACATCTATGAGGGCTTACTGTGGGATTTGTGCTGAATCTCTCCCAACTACTAACAGGTATCTTCTTTTGTCTATGTTTTTGTTTTTTTGTCAATCTGTCTGTAGAACTTTTACCCTTGTCTGCGCTCCGAGCCCTTCTTAATTTCCTGGAAGCTGTGGAACTCCGACCCTGTCTCTTCTGTTGGTATTAGAATAAAGTACCTGCCCCTTTATTGGCAATTACTTCGGGACTTCCTGCCACTAACATACTGGTTTGCACTTGTGACTTTAGAGAAGTCTGCTATACGACATCATGAGTTCATCTGTTGCAACCTGACCAAGGACTATATCTTTATGGAGATGTTATATTCTTCCCATGTTTGCATGTTTTTTTTTAGGGTATGCTGGTTTCCCTCCGCACTCCTATACAACAATATAGGTAATATTGGCATCCTATGGAATTGACCATAGTAGGTGATAGGAATGAGTATTAGAGATGAGTGAGTAGTGAAATATTTGAGATTCGATATTCGTTTCGAGTAGAGCCTCAGTATTTGACTGCTCGATTGAATATTGAATCCCATTATAGTCTATGGGAAAAAATACTTGTTCAGGGGAAACCACTATTCAACTAAAGGAGAGTCACCAAGTTCATGAATAGCAGGAGGAGAGTGTTTAGGAGGAGCGGTGTGCAGTTAAAGTGCACGGAACCCATTATAGTCTATGGGGTCCATGCCCTTTAACTGCACAGCGCTTGCAGTTGCGCTGATATTCCTTTCAGGGGGTCCTCCTGCGGACTCCTCCCGGACGGAAGGCAAGGGCTAATGTGAACCAGCCCTTACTCATCCTGAAGAACCAGTATTGATTGGTCAAATGCTATGCACTGTATAGTATTCGGCAAATCAACGGTGGTTCTGCAGCAGACTCGTCCTTGCTAGTCGGGAGAGCTGGCAGCTTGCGTTTATGTGGCAGCTTACTTTTTCTCATAGGAATGCATTGACCAGCGTTGATTGGCCAGTGTACAGCATTCGGCCAATCAACGCTGGTTCGATCTTAGACTCCGCCTCCTCACAGACGAGCCTCCGGCAGAACCAGCTTTGATTGACCGAATGCTGTACACTGGCCAATCAACGCTGGTCAATGCATTCCTATGAGAAAATCAGCTCCCGCATAAACGCAAGCTGCCAGCTCTCCCGACTAGCAAGGACGAGCCTGCTGCAGAACCAGCGTTGATTTGCCGAATGCTATACACTGTATAGCATTCGGCAAATCAACGCTGGTTCTGAATCGAATCTTTACTGCGAATAGCGATAGTATTCGAACGGGTACGAGTATTTCAAATACCATAGTATTCGTTCGAATACCTACTCGATCGAATACTACTCGCTCATCTTTAATGAGTACCTATATAGCAGTCACTGACTTCCACAATGATGTGCAAAGTGTTATTACATCAGAAATAGACAAACAGGAACATTATAAATTGATACATTTTTTACATTGTTAAAAAAAGCAGATAAATGGATAAATATTCCTCACTGTGTGACTCCGCTCTACTAGTTGCTGGGGAAATAATCGGACGATCTAATATAAAATTCATCTTTTAAATCCCATTGTACCTGAAAACCATGAGCTTAGCACTCGCTGAACATAGCGCAGGCACTGAGCAACCTTGACAAGATGTTTGACTTTTGATGTTGACCTTTAGATGAGAGCATATAACCTTCACTGATTACCGCGTTCTCCTGGTCTTGTCAATACTTCAAGATCGTCTGTAGAAATTAGGATCCTCCTTATTTGTTGTCTTATACTGCATAATATAGTTTTCCTTATTAATCTCAGCCACTGCAGGATGTCATGTAGTTACACGTCAGATAAACTCATCTGTAGCTACTGATGTGAAAAACATAGCAGCCACCGGAGAAAGAAATAACATGATTGGCGCTGTGGTCATGTGATCTCTCCCACCCAATTAGCCAAGAGTAATCCACTGATTAAGGGATATGCTATAATTTATGTATACACCATCAGACTGCTATGTCCACCAGTTCCTTACAATGAAGATTACAGTTTTGACCTCATAGCGCCATGATGCTGTGCAGGTAGATATCACATCAAACTCTTGTTCCTTGGGCCCCCTAGAGGAAATAATTTTGAGGGCCCACCTTCTCTACATACAGAATGTGTGCACATCATTTTTAAAGTAATTTTTGTTATGATTGCATATGAAGGAAATATCATACAGGACTTGTCATCGATAAAGTTGTGGATTGCAAAGTCCATTATTGTATCAGACCTTGTTCCCATGGAGGATTCTCCGGTAGACTGGTGGGCCATTCCCACTGAGCATGTAGTGATGACGTGTCCTAATTACTCCAAACTTTTGCACCCTGGTATTTACACTTTATGGTCAAAGGTATGTGGACACCGCTCTTAGTTAGATGTGGAGAACAGAAGACCTGAATTACTGCAGTCCTTTTACTTTCTCACTGTTGGTGTCATCAGTAGCATAGAATGAGAAAGAGATGGGCAAGCAAAAAGTAGCTTAAATATCCAAGCAGTCATGCAAAAATAACTGCTGGCTACAAGCCTGCCCTGCAGTGTTCCTATGGGTCTGTGATAGACTATTCTCTCCCACATCACGTCCTATCCAATGCAACTAGTAGGGTTATTAGATCAGGCCTTGCTTAGTAGGACTTTTTACAATTACATGGTGTATTCCTGCTGCCTTATTATGACTACAGCACATTGTGCATTTCTGTCTAAGGCAGGTGTCCCCGATCCATTACTACTACTACTTGCAGTAACTGGTTTCTGCCAGGAGTAACTGTAAGATAGCAAACAACTAGCTGAAAAAAGTAGGACTTGCTTTGCCCTTCAGTGTGTCCTCATGCTCACATGCCCCAAGGTAACCCAACTACCTTTGGGTGCAAGCATGCAATGTGTACCATGCATATATGTTACACAACAGTGAAGCATGGCTTCCACACCATAGAGTGGTTAACATAGTCCAATTCCTATTTTTGGAAAGAGATTGCTATCTCAATGATACTTACAATAACAATACAACTTTAGCACAGGATTCTTATTGTTTTATAGCTCTTGAACTTTCACTTGATATGCAGCAGACAGAAAAGCTTACTTGGGTTACTGTTCATCTTCTCCTATAGTCCTCTCACTACTGAAATAGGAACTATCTAGGAATTGGCTCTTCAGTACAGCTCAGGCAACTAGTCTCTGTCCATCATCTTCATCATCATAATGCACTAACGCTAGGTATAAGGAAAATATTCGTTCTTGTACTGTTAGCCAGTGGGTTTGAAATATAAAAAACAGAAAAACTTGATAGTTTTCAGTAGTTGAAAAGGTATCAACTACTGAAGACTATCAAGTTTTTCTGTTTTTTATATAACGCTAGGTAGGCACATGTACAGTCCACATTTACTCGAGCAATGACTCCCAAAGTCTCTCAGGGTATGCCCACTGGCATATCAGCTTGTCTTATGGCATCTGTACTCAGAGCTGCTTCACAATACTCCATAGGGTCTCAAAGTCTCTCGTAGTCTCTATCTCTAGCCTACCAGCTTGTCCCAAGACACTCAATGTAAGCCTCAAGCCCCCTTGACTTGTCTCATTGTGGTTACTCAGTCTCTCCCTCTAGTCTAACAGAGGATATACATGAGACTGTTGATTAGCAGTCACTCCGCAGGGCCTCTGAAACTATATTTGGATACTCCGGCACTTCTGTACTTTATCCCTTTCAACACTTATCATTGTTTTTTTCCTATGCAGCAACATGACAGTACAACCCTCTGCACTATCATATTGTTCCCTATGCCAGCAGTATGGCCTGTGTGAACCCAAACTGGCACCGGAGTCTTTCTCCAGCAAGCTGACCATCTGAAGACACAAGGAAAACTGTCATGATTCGGCAGAGCTTCTGTACACAGCAGCCCTCCAACCATTACCAACAAACCGGCAACCAGGAGCACCAAACAAGTGGGGGAAGCAATGGGGATACAACAAATTGAAAGGTGAACAAACACGTTTACCATGGGGAAGGGGGGTATGATACACTTAAAGGGGCTCTATCATTGGGAAAAATCATTTTTAACTAACCTCTTTCTTGCATAGTCTTTAGAAAGGTTATTCCACACCTACCTTTAGTATGTAGATTGCCTCAGTGGTTTCTGAATAAGTCCGTTTTTATTTATATGCTAATTAGACTGGTGCACGATGCATAGTGCACCCCCTTTGATTTTGTTTCCTATGGGTGTATACAGCACAGGCTGCTACTGATGATAATGACTCAGCTTCCTGCTTGCACACACACATAGGAGATAATAGCAGAGACAAGTGCTGCTGGGAACTTCCTGTGCTGGCTGGAGGCTCATTAGCATATGAATAAAAACAGGCTTCTTCAGAAACCACTGAGGCAATCTACATACTAAAGATAAGTGTGGGATAGCATTTCTTTTCAAATCCAAAGTTTATTTGGTTTTTCAATACATTTGTAAAAGAACAAAACAACTACAGTTCCAGAAATAGTATGTCAGGTAATAGGATGAACAAACATCATTTCTCGCTAGAGGTCAGGAGTAAATCTAAACTTGCAAAAACAATCACCCAATACTCATATAAGTAACAACAATTTAGAAGAGGCGAATGAACAGTATATCCCGCATACAAGCGGGGTCTCTATACACTACCAAAAATAGGAATGTTAACCGATGGCCAACGAGTTACAGAAAAAGCAAACTCTTTCTAAGACTTACAAGGACGGCACAGAACAGAGAAGAAAAAACAGAGGAGAGAAAAAGATATGGGACAAGAAGTAGAGGAAAGGGAAGGGAAAAGAAGGTACAGATGAGAGTGGGGAAAAGACTAGAAGCGACAATAGAAAGGAGGGCAAGTCCCAAAAGTTGAAAGTAGACATAGCCGAAGGGGGAAGAATGAGGAAGAGGGATAAGGAAAAAGGAGAAAGGAACTAGATTGTAACCAAAGATGAGTCACAGTACTACAGATTCTAAGTTCGATATTCTCAATGCTTATGTAGGAACCAGGGGGTCCAGGTCTTCACATAGCGATCATGAGAACGCGCGGACCAACACATGAGTTCGTCAAAACGTGCTACTTGATTTATCCTGTCAATCCACATCGACAGTGGAGGTGCAGCTGGATTCATCCAGTATAAGGGGATGAGTAGTTTCGCAATTGCAAGCATGTGGGTTACCAGTCTGTCTTTAGCAGGCTTGTAGTCACCCGAGGGCAAAAACAGGAAGACTGTCTCAGGGGTTAATTGGAAGTATGGATAACTGACTGCCCTAATCACGTCCTGAACCTTCCCCCAAAAGTCCTGAATCACGGGACACGACCACCATATATGAAGGTAAGTACCCCTTTCCGACTGGCACCTCCAACAAGCGTCAGATTCGTGTAGACCTTTACGGGACAACCACTCCGGAGTCCTATACCAGCGCGTGATCAGTTTATAATTATTCTCCTGAAGTTTAATACAGGGGGAGAATCCGTGTGATTGAGCCAATATTGTGTCCACCTCATCATCAGAGAGCGAAAGTTGTAGCTCCCTCTCCCAGTCTGAAATAAATGAGGGTTTGCAAGGTCGATGTGGATCAACATAGTGAGAGAGGCAGCGCGAGATATTCCGCAACATCTTCATTTGGGAGAGAAGCATCTTCTCAAAGTCATTCAGAGAGTCCCGGAGCGGAAAACGTTGTTGCAATAGGTGAAGGGCATCGGCCAGATGTCTTTTATGCAGAAAGGTGAAGTGCACTTCCGGAACAAGAGCACAGATCTCTTCAATCGATTTCAGTCCGGAGGAGGTAAGTATATCCTTAAGTGAGAGACCACGAAACCTGCTCCAGAAGTCTCCATAGGCATCTTGATGTAAACCAATCAGGCGGGGCAGTAAGACCAAGGGGAGAAGAGGTGAGGGGGGCGGGAGCAATCTTGACATCAAATCCATCCATGCACCAGAAGTGTCTGGGACCAGCGGGCACACAGACGACAGCCGCAAACCACAGGAGCGAGGGAACCACAACACAGTATCCAGAGAAGTATCCAATCCAGCACGGAGTAAAGCGGCAGGTATCACAGATGTAAGTGGAGACGCCAGGTCCGCCCACCAGCTCAAGCGAATGGAAGTATGGTACTTCCGTAAATCAGGTAGACCTATGCCACCCTGGCGTTTTCGTTTAGACAGCTGTTGCCATGAGATCCTAGGCGTCCTATGCCTCCAAATAAACCCTGTGAATAGACGCCTAATTGATTGGAAGAACGTCGCTGGGAGGGTGATAGGAAACATTGCCATTCTGTATAGGATTTTGGGTGTAAGGTAAGTCTTTACCAGGTTCTTCCTACCGAACCACGAAAGAGGTAGATTTTCATACCCGGTCAGAGTGCGTTTCAAGTCCTCTATGAGAGGAGGGAAGTTGGCCGCGTAAAGATCATCCAGTCTTGAAGTCAAGTGCACTCCCAAATACTTAAGCGGCTTGTCAGACCAGTGGAAAGGAGTAGCATTCTTTAAAGATGAAACTGTGGCAGGAGGCAACGTTATATTCAATACTTCTGATTTTGTGAAATTTGTTTTATACCCTGACAATGAGCCATAAAGTTGTAAACTGTTGACCAGGGCTGGGAGACCTTCTGTAGGATTTGAGATAACGAACATCACGTCATCAGCGTATGCAACAGACTGGAACAACTGACCATCAACCTGCACGCCAGATATCAACTCATCCTGTCTCACAGATTGAAGGAGAGATTCCAAGACAAGAACAAAAAGCGTGGGAGATAGCGGACATCCTTGGCGGGTGCCATTAGATATAGAAAAGCTGCTCGAGAGGGTGCCATTTACTTTCAGCTTTGCGGAGGGTCGTGAGTATAAGGACAGGATTGCCTGGATAAACTGTTCAGGTATGGCAAATCGTCGAAGCGATTCCTCCATAAAGTCCCACGCCACCCTGTCGAAGGCCTTCTCAGCATCCACACTGAGAAGGACCAACGGAAAGCCACGTTTACGAGCCAAGTGGATCAAAGGCAGAAGTTTGGCAGTATTGTGCCTCCCCTCTCTCCCCAGAACAAAACCAGACTGTTCCTCGTGGATCAAGTGTGGGACCAGCGGCTGGAGTCGTCTGGCCAGTATCTTGGCCCATAGCTTTATGTCCAGATTGATAAGAGAGATTGGGCGATAATTGCCGCAACAGGTAGTGTCCTTATCTACTTTTGGAATCAGGGCAATGTGTGCCTCTTGGGATTGCGGTGGCAAGGGCTTACCCGCAAGTAGCGAATTACAGAGGAGGGAGAGGTGAGGGAGCAGGATTTTAGCAAATTTTTTGTAATAAAGCAACGGTAGCCCATCCGGACCAGGGCTTTTACCAGTAGGGACACTTTTCAGGGTCTCCTCTACTTCCTCAATCGAGACAGGGCGTAGTAGGGTTTCTGTGGCTGACTCTGGGAGTTTGGGTAAGACGAGATTATCAAGAAATGCACGTATTCTTTGTGGTCTATCAGTATCAGCAACGGAAGCAGATTGTAGGTCATACAGATTCTTGTAGAAGGAAACAAATTCTGATGCTATAGCCTCAGTGGAATCATAACTGTTTCCGTCACGGCCCTTAATCGAGGCGATGAACGCCTTTTGGACAAGGCGTGACATCAGTTTGCCACTTTTGTCACCGTGAACATACATAAGTTTTCTATACTGAAGGTATTGTTTCGCTGCCCTAACATTCAGTAAATCTAGTAATTTTCCCCTTAGAGTGGTAAGCTCAGCCAGGTGTGATACCACGAGGGTCTGTTTATGTAAACGCTCTAAGAGCGAGATACGACTAAGTAAGACGTCTAGTTCCTTTTGACGCTGCTTCTTGACTTTTGAGGCGAGGGAGATGAGCACACCCCTCATGTATGCCTTATGCGTTTCCCACACAATCGGGACACTCGTTTCTGGGGTAGAATTAATGGCAAAGAACTGCTCTGGATGGCTAGCAAGAAACTTAACATTATCATCAGAATCTAACAATGTTTCGTTTAATCGCCATGTCCAATTGGGTTTGGGTAGCCGTTGGAGACGAACTGTAGCATGTATCGGAGCATGATCAGAGATCGTAGATGAACCTATAGAGGAATGAAGCACCTGGGGAAGCAGACTAGCAGACATAAGAATATAGTCCAGTCTATGGTAAGTATTGTTAGGGATAGAATAAAACGAATAGTCCCTTACAGATGGATGTTGCAGGCGCCAGACATCTAGCAATCGAAGTTCCTGAAACGAGAGCAGTAACCTCCGAATGGCTCGTTGCGAAACTTGTGGGCGAGAAGAAGAAGATGAGTCCAGTGCATGATTAAGGGCAATATTGAGGTCCCCACCCAGTATAATCAGACCTTCTGCAAAAGTCCGGAGAGTCTCCAGGGCAGAGAGTAACCAGGCAATTTGACCACTATTGGGGGCATAAAAGTTGGCAAAGGCATACGTTTCTGACACAACAGTCCCTTTAAGGAGCAAGATCCTGCCTTCAGAGTCCATGTAATGACCGGTACAAACAAAGGGCAAATCTCGGTGGATTAACGTTGAAACTCCTTTAGAAGCTGAGGTAAGGTGTGGATTATGAAAGCATTGTGAGTATTGAGACTTCGGTAACTTAGGAAGGTTGGAGCCTTTAAAGTGTGTCTCTTGCAAAAATATCAATCCCGCTTTTGCGCGACGGAGGAACAGCATGACATGTCTTCTCTTCTGTGGAGAATTCAGTCCTTTCACGTTATAGGAGATGCAGTTCAATTCCGCCATCTTCAACTAAGAGCACGGGAAAGAGAGGGGAGGGAGGAAAAGAAGAGAGGGGGAAAAAGCAGGTGGGAGGTAAATGAGAAAGAAGAAAGAGGCAAAGAGAAAATACGGAAAAACCAAAGAAAGCAGGTGTGGGACTGCACAAAGAGCACGGACAGGGGCGAAGTGCCTATCCAACAGACCTTATACAGCCTACTATGACTACTGTCGCAACAATAGAAAAGTAAGAAGAGTGCTAAAGCTACAACACGTCTTTGTCAAGACAGATATAGAAGACCAAACTACCACGTAGACACACAGCCACCAGAAACAATCTGAAGAAGTTTCACTTTCGTAGTGTATGAGAACAACAGGGGGTGGGTTCAAGCCTGATCGGGAAGGGAAAGTCTACCGCCCGATATAAAAGAAACAATGAGTCGGTCTAAACTAAACAATAGGCCAGGGGGACAGGCACGAAATGTACGCCAGGACCTCCCACAGGTCCGCGGAGCCAAAAAAGGGGGGGGAAGACCCAACTGGGCGAGCTGAACTATGAAATCAGAACACAAAGCCCCCAACATTACGACACATCCGAATGAGAAGCTATGCTAAGAAATTATAGTTCCAACCTGTGGAATCATGGGCAGGAAAGGCACCGGAGAATTCCAGAGACCAACATGAGAGTACCAGCCGTTTCGATGATAACTCAGGTATAGTACGTGGGAGGAGAGCTGAGGGGTGGAGCAGGGAAGACGGGAGGAGGGAACAAGCTGGAACTGGAGGGTCGACAACTCACATTAGCAAATCTCCAAGGCACAAAAATACAGCTGATCACTGACTAAGGGAGAGGGGGGGGGTGAGGGGGGGAGAAGATAGGAGAATGAAAGAGAAGAAACGAAACACTGGGGATGGTAAATAAAAGAGTAGGGAGCAAACATAATAAAGAGCGTAAAATCGAGAAAAGGAAGGGGATAGGGGAAGAGGAAAAAGAAGGAGAGCAACAAGAAGAAAAGCAACAAGAAGAAAAGAAGAGAGAGGAGGAGGAGGGAGAGAGTAGGCGAACCTGGTCAGCGAAAGTCCAGCATGAAGGAGATTCCGGAGATCAGAAGGAGAATAATGCTCAGTCCTTTGCAGGTGTGGAGTGAAGAGAAGAGGCACCAGTGTGGCGTAATAACGCTTTCTTGGCCTTCGGAGTTCCGGGTCGATTCATTATAGAGAGCCCAAAGGGGAATAACCAGGCGTAATGTATGCCCATAGATTTTAGCTGGTCCAAGAGTGGTTTAAGAACACGTCTCTTCTGTAAGGTGGAGGGGGCCAGATCCTGATAGAGACGGAGAGCATGTCCTTCATAAGACAGGTCTGCCCTATCTCTTGCAGCATTTAAAAGTTGTGTAGTGTGTGCCGAGGAAAGCAGAGCGCACACTATGTCCCTTGGTGGTTCATCAGGACCGGGTTTAGGCCGCACCGCCCTATGCACTCTCTCCACATTCATCCCAACCGAGGCATCTGCACCAACTAATAAAGTGAATACCTCCGCAACGACACCCATGAGCTGCTCCGACAGGTAGGACTCGGGAAGCCCTCGGATACGGAGGTTCCGGCGCCGATTGCGATTTTCGAGATCTTCTAATGCCAAATACGTGTTATTCAGGTGAGCGGTATGTGTGTCCAGGCGTTCTGACATGCTGGAAACCGACTGTAGCAGATCATTATGGCTCTCTTCTACTGCATCCACTCGCTTGGTTACACTATCAAAGTCCGCTCTCAATGCAGCTAACTCCGCAGAGACCGGGGCCAGAGCTTGGGTAAGTACCCGTTTTAGATATCCTTTGGAGATTGGTGCGGGATCATCGTCATACGCTGAGTCCTCTTCCTCAGACGGGAGATTAGAGTCGTCCCGCCTCCTGGCCTCCTCGGGCGCCATCTTTCTCTGCCGGGCAGGGGAGCCGGCCGTAGTCTTTTTCAAGAATTTTTGCATCCCCGCCTGTTGAGATTGCGAGCTTCTATGGTCCGGGAGGTCCCTCGATCTGTCCCCGCCAACTTTGACCATGTTTCGGCTTGTGAAAGCTAAAAATAGACGGTTTAACTAATCCCAGAGACGGAGCTCTTATTCTAAGCAGCCATCTCACAGCGCGGTCAGGCCACGCCCCGGGATAGCATTTCTAAAGCCTATGCAAGGATGTGATTAGTTAAAAAGGAATTTTCCCCATGATAGAGCCCCTTTAAGTAAGTGCTGTGTGCAGAAGTATTCTAAGAGGGGGTTGCAGAGGAAAGTCAAGAATGGTTCAAGCTCGCAGCCTTGCAAAAGCAGTAGACTGAAGCTTTTCTGTATCTGTAACATGGAAGACAATGAATATAGAAAATGGAGGGGTCTGCAGCAATGGCTAAGTTTGAAATTGAAATATGAAATTTGTTAACCCAAGGACATGGCAAGATGGAACAACCCACTTACATCAGAATATGACTCCTATTGGACTATATAGAATCCATCATTAGACATAAGGCGATGGCAACCACTTAGGACTTGTGAATGTAATTTTATGGGGAATCTATAAATGAAATGTCAACCCTGAATTCCCTGAATGTATACACTGTAATGTACGAAGACTAGTGAATGGCTACTTGCAGAATGTTGCGGAATTAAATTGGATGACAGTGGCTGAAATAAAGTGACAGCTTCGTAGATTAGATTGCAATTTTGCACCTCCTTTTAATAAGATGGGAAGACTTGGTCCTTCTTCATAGAAATCTCATTTACTAAAATGGATAAACAAATCATGGCGTGGAGTAGTTTGTTGATAGACCGCTATTAAGTTGTGCGGCTTCTGTAATGACATGCTGCCGCTGATCTGAGCTGACCCTAGTGATACATGGAAGCAGCTGTGATCTAAGCTTCTGAGACACGGGGCACCAGCTGTGTGCCTGGATACTGGGGTGAACCCTGCAAAAGGAAGTCACTACGTAGATGTGAACTGGAATGTTGTGCGCTCCTAATATTGTCTGCCAATAGACTTCTAATGTATCGCTTAATAAAATTGTCATATTTTAACCCACGAGATGCCATCTGCTCAGATCAAATGTCATTGGATAATATTAGTTAATAAACATATAACATATGCGTGAAATACAGATATGCCTACCGCTTACAAAGCTTGAATTTCGTTAAAGTAAAACTATTATTTCATTTTTTTACTATTGTGTAGAGAGGGGTTTGCTGAACGTTTTTGTAATTAACCTATTGTACTTTTATTTTAGCAGAAAATGAGTTCTCGAGTTCTCTCTAGCTAGTGTTGTTAGTGAGACCTGACCTGTATTCGCTCTGTATTGTCAGTGTATACACAGCTAGCTGCCAAAGTGTGGGGGAGTCACTTTGTATGTCCGGGTTTATACCACCTAAAAAGTGTTTCTGGTGTCATTTATAAGCTTACAGCAGGGTTTCCCAACCTTTTCAGATTTTTTCTAGCCCTGGAAAAGTTGGTTAGCACTATAGCCTTGCAGCGATGGAGTCCTGGGTTCAAATCCTGCCAGGAACAACATCTACAAGGAGTTTGTATGTTCTCCCCATGTTTGCGTGGATTTCCTCCCATTCTACAAAGACATACTGATAGGAGGAAAAAGAAATGTACAGTGTGAGCCCTATATGGGGCTACACAATCTACATTAAAAAAAAAATATGCATTTTTCTGTAGCAGTTTTGATGCAATTGTAACTGCATCACAATGTGAATGCACCCTTAAAGCTACACCATCCTGTATGTTCCACCTAGCACATACAAAAATTTAGCTTTTGACATCACCAAGCTCCCTTAGTGGCCCCACATAGTGTCATGTTCCCCAGTGACCCACCACACAGTCCAGGCTCCCAAGTGGCCCTCAAGAACATTATAATGCTTCCCAATGGCCCCAGACAACAAATAATGCTCCCCAGTGGCCCCCGGACATCTAATAATCCTTCCACTAGCTCCCATATGTCTAATAATGTAGTGACCTGCAGACACCTAATAATGCTCCCACTGGCTCTCAGTGGGACAGAAGATGGAACCCAGCATTCAGTTTTCAAACCCATTGGGTTTGCAAAGTGTCCGCCCGTGAGCGCCTTCTGCCTCTCCACGGCCAAACCGTTTTTTTTTTAACCGGACGCAAAGTCGGACATGCAGGACTTTGTGTCTGGTTAAAAAAAAAATGGTTTTGCTGCGGAGACCAGAAGACGGTCACGGGCGGACACTGACCACCAGGTTTCCGTCTCCTGTCCAGTTCCTCGGGCAGGAGACTGAAACCCACAAAGCGGAGACCGGGACCCTAATTTTAGCATTAGTAGGGAGAGATATAGAACCTGTTTTCTGCTAAAAGCAAGTACTATAGGTTAATAAAGTATTACAGAAATGATCAGCAAATCCTTTCCTATACAAAACAGGGGCAAGAAAGGAGTTATAATAATAAAAATAAATTGCTAGCTTTCTTCTGCCCTGCTGTACACAGACAGTGCATTGGTCCAGTTTTTGACCCTCCATGTTGTTGCCAGTCATTGGGCGATAGTTGACTATGTGACAGCTGCAGGAATGTTGTATATAAAGTCATATTTGCATAATGGACTGAGATGATAAAAGATTATTTAATGTGCCTGGCTTCTGAAAGCATCTAGCATCTCTGCTATAGATAATGTAATGGTTATTTATAGAGATGACTAATCATTGGCATTAAAGTATGGCGTATCAGGGATCTCTGTGATGAACAAACACCTAATATACACATTTCTCCCATTACAAGGAGGAGGTAGCGAAGTAATAAGGGAAAGCACTTGCAAGAACATTAAAGTCCATTTAGTTGTTTTGTTCTTGCCTTCAGCAGAATATACTCCAAAAACACACTGATAGGTAAATATGGGATTCACATTATGAGTTGTAATGGGGGTAGGTGAGCAATTGCGAGCAGTGGACAGCACTGAGGAATAGGTTGGCATATAAGGAGTAGAGATGAGTGAACAATATTCGGAACAGTCATTCCGAACAGCACGCTCACATCACGCTCCCATAGAAATGAATGGAAGCGGCTGGCCGCCAGCAAAGTCTGCGTGCCAGGTGCTTCCATTCATTTCTATGGGAGCGTGCTGTTCGGATCGGCTGATCCGAACAGTGTTCGCTCATCTCTAATAAGGAGGATCTGTCACGGCTCTTATGTAAAAATGTTGGAGTATCTTTGCTCAAATCTCTGTGTCATGCCGTTTCTCTGTTATTCCTCCTGAATCTTCATGAATAAATTGACAACGGGGCGTTACCCTTCTCCTTGGCAATGGGTCGTGTCTGATGGGAATGCATTAAACGGTTCATTCTACTATTAGCTAGAGTACAGTCCTATGAAAAAGTTTGGGCACCCCTATTAATCTTAATCATTTTTAGTTCTAAATATTTTGGTGTTTCCAAAAGCCATTTCAGTTTGATATATCTAATGGACACAGTAATATTTCAGGATTGAAATGAGGTTTATTGTACAGAAAATGTGCAATATGCATTAACCCCTTCCCGACATGCGCCGTAATAGTACGGCGCATGTCGGGTGTGTAACTATGGCGACAGCCCGGGAGTCGGGCGGCCGCCATAGCCGCTTTAAGCAGTAGACAACTGGCTCTAATGCCTCCGATCGGTCCCCGGACCGATTGGAGGCATTAACCCCTCCGGCGCCATGGTCAAAGGCGCTGGAGGCGCCATTTTCCCGACGTCACATTGGCATGACATCTGGGAGCCTTTACAAGGCTCCCAGGCTTGTCTGCAAGCTCTTTCTTTTGCAGGCTGGTCTATGCAGCCTGCAAAAGAAATGATGATTTTTTGCAATGCATTCAACACCCCTAGGGGGTCTAATAAATGCAAAAAAAAAAAAAAAAAGTAAAAAAATATATTAAAAAATATAAAAAGTATTAAAAATTCAAATCACCTCCCTTTCCCTAGAAAACATATAAAAGTAGTTAAAAACTGTGAAACACATACATGTTAGGTGGTACCCCCGTGTCCGAAATCGCCCGCTCTACAAATCTATAAAAATATTTTTACTGTTCGGTAAACGCCGTAGCGGGAAAAATAGTCAAAAGTACCAAACCGCCGTTTTTTACTGTTTTTGATTCTGATAAAAATTTGAATAAAAAGTGATCAAAGCAATAACATTTCCCGAAAATGGTAGAACTAAAAAGTACACCCAGCCCCGCAAAAAAAGACGCCCTATGTTACGGCTGTCGGAATATGGTGACTTTTCGAAAAAAAAAAATTTAACACAGTTTTTTTTTTTTTTTAAGGGGTCAAAATGTAAATTAAACCATATAAATTTGGTATCCCTGGAACCGTAGTGAAACACAGAATACAGGGGACATGTCATATTGGCTGCACAGTGAAAGCCGTAAATACAAAGCCCGTAAGAAAGTCCCAGAAATGAAATTTTTCTTCAAATCCACCCATTCTGAATTTTTTTCCAGCTTCCCAGTACATTATATAGAATAATTAATGGTGGCATCATGAAGAAAAATTTGTCCCGCAAAAATTAAGACCTAATATGGCTCTGGGAGTGGAGAAATAAAAAAGTTATGGGGTGTAGAAGGAGGGGAGTCAAAAACGAAAATCAAAAAATGCCATCGGCGGGAAAGGGTTATACCAAAATTTGACCGATGCAAAAGTATGGGCACCTCAACAGAAAAGTGACAGTAATATTTAGTAGATCCTCCTTTTGCCTCTAGTCGCTTCCTGTAGCTTTTAATCAGTTCCTGGATCCTGGATGAAGGTATTTTGGACCATTCCTCTTTACAAAACAATTCAAGTTCAGTTAAGTTTGATGGTCGCCGAACATGGACAGCCCGCTCTTAAATGATCTAAAAACAAAGATTGTTCAACATAGTTGTTCAGGGGAAGGATACAAAACGTTGTCTCAGAGATTTAACCTGTCAGTTTCCACTGTGAGGAACATAGTAAGGAAATGGAAGACCACAGGGACAGTTCTTGTTAAGCCCAGAAGTGGCAGGCCAAGAAAAATATCAGAAAGGCAGAGAAGAAGAATGGTGAGAACAGTCAAGGACAATCCACAGACCACCTCCAAAGAGCTGCAGCATCATCTTGCTGCAGATGGTGTCACTGTGCATCGGTCAACTATACAGCGCACTTTGCACAAGGAGAAGCTGTATGGGAGAGTGATGAGAAAGAAGCCGTTTCTGCAAGCACGCCACAAACAGAGTCACCTGAGGTATGCAAAAGCACATTTGGACAAGCCAGCTTCATTTTGGAACAAGGTCCTGTGGACTGATGAAACAAAGATTGAGTTGTTTGGTCATACAAAAAAGCGTTATGCATGGTGTCCAAAAAAAGGCATACAGTGATGTCACCATAAAGGGATAAAGCATACAGTAATGCCACAATACAGGGATATTGCACACAGTAAATATAGAAAAAAAATATATAGAAAAAGTAATAAAAAATAAATAAAATAAAATAAAATTATAGAAAAAGTATAAAATAGAGGAATAGTGTATGGAACAGTGATGTTGCAATATTGAAATAAAGCACAGGTAAAATGATGTCACGGTAAAGCATGATCAACTCAGTAATGACTGACACGGTGATGTCACAGTACAGGGATACTGCTTACTATAATATGAGAGGACAGGAATAATGCAAACAAAAAAAGTTTACTATGTTCCATGTGACCTCACAGCTTGCCTATGATATCATAGGCAGGTATAGCGTAGACATGATGTCACAGTGTATGATGGATGCAGTGATGTCATAGCAAAAAATAATGCTGCATATATATATATATATATATATATATATATATATATATATATATATATATACTATTGCTACAGCATGGTCATGCCCTATTGCATTGTCATAGTCATCACTAATGCTACCTTATGTCTGGGTGTATAGGAACCCCTCTAATTTCTGGGTGCAAGAGCAATGGCTATGCTGTCTATCCTGGTAATGGCACCCATGCAGAAAGGTATAGTCCTTACACTCCTCATATATAACCAGTACAAGACTATGTAAATTCAATGTCCGTGTTTGCAATATAGTTTTATATATCAACATATACAAGTGCAGATGTCTTGGATCTGCACATGGGTAAGAAGTAGCAGACTGTCTTCTTGATATGAAATTGCCAGATGGCTCTGGCTGCAGCATAACAATACGTTACAAGAGCCAGAGGCAGTGAAAGGGTTTCCTCTTCTGGAAGGTTTACAAAAATCATGTGAAATTCTCCAGATTTAACTGAGCCAGCACAATTTTGGAGCTGTATCCTCAGACATCACTCTGTTTTATGACGTCTCCATCAGCCTCTCCACAGCTCGCTCTGCGAGCAGCTGTCATTAACCTTCATATTTATGACTCCTACAAATGACGCTCCATTGGCTGAATCCATACAGCATGGGGACCCGGCGAAGATGGACATCATCTGCAGATTAGAGATACTGAAGGACGACATATAGGGGAGGGGAAGGGATGGCAGCTGGGTGAAGGTGAAATAAGAGGTATATTCCAGGAAAATGGAGGCTGAAAATGGTCAAATAAATCAGAGCAGTCCAAGACAATCTCAAGTGAGCTACGAGGAGGTCTGAAAAGAGAAAAAAGCCTAGGTAAAAGATAAACTTATATATAGTGTGCAGGTACATGCGGACTAGTCGTAGCTGGAAGGTTCTAGTTGCTGCAGAGCTGGTACTGTCAATGATATATTCTTTCCTCCACTAGGTGAGTGCCGTCAATTGCCGAGATTTTTCTTTCCAATTAATTTCCTTACAATAAAAACTAATGTATTTTCTTATACTATGTAATGGTTGCATCCTGCTGGTTTCCTGGCATGTTCTGCATATTTTATAAACCAAGAATATTTCTAAAATTCAAGGGTCTGAAATATTTGCAGCACTCCTAAACAAACAACATCTTAAAGGGAATCTGTCATGTGTTGTCCTTGTGTAGTTGGGGTTTAGGATCCCCGGCCAGCCATTTGTCCCTCGATTTCTGTGTATAATAATGTTTTATTTTCTGAAAATGTATCTGGGCGCATCTACGGAGGCTCCGGGTACAAGTGTATTGTGATGTTAACTATAAGGACAGTAAATGTTCCTTTATTATTATTTATACTGTCCGTGGTGAGCTCCATGCTGGAGAACAACTCCCATTGCATGTATGAGACCATGATAGCACTGGGCAGTACTGTCAGTGACCGACTGCTTCCCCCCAAGTGTGATAAGGAACGATATTGAAGACCCTTCTTCCCAACCGTGGTCAGGCTGTATAATCAACATCAGGCTAAGCGAAGATCACTCCGCACAGAGAACTAAATGATCCTGAGTCTTTCTTTTTCTTCTTAGTTGCTGTGACTCCTTGTATCTCTCTATCTGATATGAGCTTGTATGTGTTCTTTCTTGTAATATATTACTGTATTATCCAGGCTGCTGTAACACACTGAATTATCCCATGGTGGGACTATTAAAGGAATATCTTATCTTATCTTATTTTGCATGTACAGTGAAGTGAGGGGTACTGTTCTGGTGACTGGTTCCCTCTAAAGTGGTCTAAAGAACAGAGGTTCCAAGCCATTGGTCAACAATGCAAACTACTTCTCCATTCACTGGCTATGGAACTGATGGAGACAGCCATAGTATAGTATTGTATAGTGTAGTACAGGATAGTATAGTACAGTATAGTATAGTATAGTATAGTATAGTATAGTATAGTATGTGTTATAGTTAGTTCTACAGGAAACAAATAGTGTTGGGTGAACTGTTTTATAACAAGTAGAATTTTTTATGAAGTTTTCCTTGAAGAATTCCGGCAAAATGGTGGCATGATGATGCTGTAGCAATGGAGCACCATGACATTGTCACCCGTCATGTCACTGCTGAGACCCAATCACAGGCCTTAGCGGTAATGACCTGGAAGCTGAAGAAGTTGGCTGAGAATGCCCTGGTGGTGCCCAGAAAAGTGGAGTAAATGTTTGAGGTTTTTTTTAACTTATTTTTGCACACCTTCCCTGGCCTGAAGATAATCCAGTGTATACTAACAAACTTTTCTCTTCACTTCCATCTTGGACCCAAATGCAAGGATGGACCAAGTTGCCGATTTTGCAATTACAAATCCGGAACAAGAAGGACCCGCGCTGAATGGTTAGGTGAAAAACGACTTTTTATTGAACAACACACTATGCGTTTCGGGCATACACTCTGCCCTTCCTCAGGTGCAATAGTTCTCTCCAGTAAGCTGGTAGATGATCTCTAGGGTGAGATGTAATAGACTTTCCGTCATCTTGTTCCTGTCTCTTTCCATCCTTGATGGGACAAACAGAAATATTCTCTTATATAGAAGATACTGAGAGGATTCTGTATTGTAGGAAAAACAAAACACCTCACTGCTTTCTGTTCTCCATCTTGGACCCAACAAATTTGATCTGAAACAAATTTTATTGGTTAACCTTAAGAAAATTTGTAGAATGAAAGTTAGAGAGATTTTCCGTTCACCAGTGGCCATTGGAGTGGTGACATCCCAGGCCTAGAACTTGGACAGGACAGATCCACCAGAGCAGGTGCGATTCTATAGCTGACCATATACAATATATTCATGTTGGCCGAGCCTACTAGGATTAGGCGGCCGTTGAATATGTACATGGATGTCATCACTTTACTCTGATGACAAGGGAAAGAAAAATCACTCTCTTCTCCAGCTAGTGATAGGGGTGTGCCATAAGAGAGCCAAAACCCATTTAATAACGCCAATTTCCTATTTATATCCAGTCCTGAAAACCCCCAGAAATATTTGTATACAGATGTATAAATGATAACAACACTATTGTGATCCTTGCACTTTATTGTCTGGCAGTGAAACAGTTACCTCCAGGACTGCAAGAACGTCACGTAACATTGCATATGGTCTTTAAATACGCTCCGTTTTATGCCAAAGAACTTTCCAGGCTCCATTTATTCTCGCTGAGCACTCACATATATTGCAAGCGTCCCACAGGCTATTATTAAATGACATGAAAGTGATTACAGCTCTTCATGCAGCCGACCAGAATATTGCCTTTCCTCCTCACCTCCTTGCAATTTGTTTAAATAAACCCTTCCTTGTATCCCCGGCATTGAAAGGGCACAGGAAGGTCCAGGGCGTATACATATCTTACCTAATGTATCATATTGAATTAACTGGCTACAATTAATAGGGTAATTAATATGTAAGAATTGTCAAAAATCTAGCTAATTTAAAAAAAAAAAAAAAATCATAAATATGCATTATCACTGATGATGTCACATCATGTCACTTTTCATAACCTCTTGCGTAACCTGCTGTAGTGAGGTGGTGACCCTGCCGAATATTCAACCCTTTCCCAATATCACCTTATGTAAGCAATACAGTAGGTTTGTATATTCAGAATGGATAAATGAAGTGCAGAGATTAAAGCCTTATTCACACAAATAGCTTTGACGGCGGTCACACGGCTGATTCACAAACAGTGAGACCGAATATGTATATTCAAATGCCCGTTTTTCAGTTAAAAAACCAGGAATGTTCTATCATCGTTCATTTTGACGGACAATAGAAATCAATGCATCTGCTTTTAACTGATATAAAATAGACTGACTTCTGAATTACCACCATGAGAATAGAGGAGTGGGTTGGGTCTAAAAACAAGACTCTTGGCAAAAACGGATGCAAAAAGGGTCAACAAAAATGATGTTCAAGGCTATTTTTTTTTTTCTTTTTTTTGTTTTATGTAGAATGTGAGCCCCATATAGGGTTCAAAATGTAAATTTTTTCCTATCAGTATGCCTTTGGAGTATGGGAGGAATTCCACGCAAACACAAGGAGAACATACAAACTCCTTGCAGATATTGTTCCTGGTGGGATTTGAGCCTAGGACTCCAGCGCTGCAAGGCTAACCACTGAGCCACCGTGTTGCCCCATGTTCAAGGTCATTTATAATGGACGTTAGATTTGTCAAAAAAGACACTGTTGTGTGATAAGGTCCTCCAGGAACAGGCCAAAAAATAAAAACTACCGTATATACTCGAGTATAAGCCGACCCGAATATAAGCCGAGGCCCCTAATTTTACCACAAAGAACTGGGGAAACTTATTGACTCGAGTTAAGCCGAGGGGGGGAAATGCAGCAACTACTGGAAAATGTAAAAAATTTAAATGGTGGGAGTTTTTGGGTGCAGTAAGTGCTGGGGAAGGGGAAGGGGAGGGGGTGTTTTGGTTGTCTGTCTGCCCCTTCCCTGAGCTTGAGGACTGGTTTTTTTTCCCCCACTTGGAATTCAGTCTGGCTGAATATAGGGGATCTGCAGTGCTCCCATTAACCCCTTCCCGACAGAACAGGAGCACTGCAGATCCCCTATATTCAGTAGACCGGGCACTGTCAGATACAGGGACACCTAATGTGTTTGTGTTTCACAGTAATTTTCTACTTTTATATGTATTCTAGGGAAAGGAGATTTAGAACTTTTATTTATTTATTTTTTTTTATTTTTTTTTAATGGGAGATTCTATACATTGATATTTTGGCTGGTCATAGACCCCCCCCCCCCCCCTCTTAAAATAAAAATTCTAAAAAAATTATTTTTTTTTTTTTTTGCTGACTTGAGTATAAGCCGAAGGGAGCTTTTTCAGCACAAAATCTGTGCTGAAAAATTCGACTTATACTCGAGTATATACGGTAAGTGAAATTTCATAGTGCCTGGTACCTATTTGCATTGTCTTAGAAATAAGCAGGAGCTTATATCATTTCTAGGGGTATGACTATGGAAAAAATATGGCCGCCACTGTTCTTCTCTAGGTAAAATCCATCCTGGATACTTTCCCTGCCCCTGGAGGGGAGAAGGTGGAGTGGTGGAGCCAGGAAGAATGCTGGCAGGCTTGACACTATAGTTACTTTTCAGGTTTTATATCACATTATAAAAGCCATAACTTGATGTAGATTTGAGTACTTGTTTTTTGCAAGATGACTTGTATTTTTCAATGACATTATGTTGGAGTGACAATAATAACTTATTGACTATTTTTATAATTAAAAAAACACCAATTCTGCCATTTGTTTTGCTATTTAGAATTTTCCACCATTTACCATATGCCATAAATAAAATGTTATATTTTGTCTATTGAGGGTCACTGCTGCAATACCTAATTTATACAGTACAGTAAAACCTCTCCAAGAGACCATGTCCTCGAGAACACCGATGAATTTTCAGTTTTCCATATTAACCATCTTCTTTGATAAGATCACCTCCCTAGAAGATCAAATTTTAATGCATTTTTTTGGGGTTGTCGTTATAAAGAGGTTTCACTGTATTTTTATATTTTATATTTATATGTTTTTTATATTTTATATGTTTTTATTAATGATTTTGAAATAATCATTCATTTTTTCATTGCCATTTTTTATATTTCCATCAATTGAGCTAGTTTAGGGCATGTTTTGGTTCCATTCTGGAGTGCATACAGTGTTTATAGCATTTTTATTTTATCTCCATGGAGACAATATGACAAATAAATGCATTTTATGTAGTTGTTTTTAGCCTCTTTTTGTATGTCGTGATAATGTTGTTTTATGGTACAGGGACAGCTGTACTACTTATATACTTTTAACAGTTTTTTTTTTATTTTTTACATGATAAAACAATTTTTAGTGAAAAAGAAGAATTTGTCTTTTTTATTTTTATTTTTTAAAATATTATTACATTATTTTACTTAGTTTTTCAGTTCCAGTAAGGAACTAGGCAATCTTCTGAACTCTGATATAATGCATTGCAGTACTAATTTACAGTAGTGTATAATGGCTGTCAGTATAAATGCGGACAGTCAGCCTATTAGGTCCTGCTGGAGGTACACAAATAGCAGATCCAGGAGCCTTGAACTGGTGACTAGATGCCCTAACAACACATTAGCATCCCCCAGTTGGGGCACAGAAGGGTGATAAGGGGGAACATACAGTGGGGGACCCTTAGGTGCTGAGGAGTATGTGAGGTAAGTGCCTAAAGAGGACCTTTCATGGTCCGGGGCACAGGCAGTTCTATATACTGCTGGAAAGCCGACAGTGCACTGATTTCAGTGCACTGTGGGCTTTCCCGATCTGTGCCTGGGGTGAAGAGCTAGTGGTCCCGGTACTGTAGCTCTTCACAGTCAGAAGGGCGTTTCTGACACTCTGTCAGGACCGTCCTTCTGTACAAGCAGGGCCAATAGCGCTGTGCTCTGAGACCGGGGAGGAACGCCCCCTCCCCTCCTGGTAAAACTCGTCTATGGACGAGTACTGTGAGCAGAGGGAGGGGGCGTTCCTCCCTGCTCACACTGTACAGCGCTATTGGCGCTGCTTGTAGAGAAGGATGTTCCTGACAGAGTGTCAGAAACGCCCTTCTGACTGTAAAGAGCCACAGTACCGGAACCGATAGCTCTTTACCCGAGGCACATATTGTGAAAGCTGACAGTGCGCTGAATTCAGCGCACAATTGGCTTTCCAGAAGTATATAGAACTGCATGTGCCCCAAACCATGAAAGGTCCTCTTTAAGTTCACCTTAGCTGGTTAACCCCATATAGATATACATTGAACTCAATATTTTGGCAGTATGCAGTAATTTTCCTCTGCCCTCTCTAAAGGTAGCCATCGTATAATTTTTTTTTTTTTAATTTACTGTATGTCTATGCAGGTGATTTGGTGCTCTATCTATCTATCTATCTATCTATCTATCTATCTATCTATCTATCTATCTATAGATCTATCTATCTATCTATCTATCTATCTATCTATCTATCTATCTATCTATTCTATCCTACTAATATTATAAATGTAAAAGTTTGTGTGTTTGGATGTTTGTTCCTCAATCACACAAAAACAACTGAACAGATTTGAATGAAATTTGGCACATAGATAGTTTGTAACTTGGATTAAAACCTAAGTTACTTTTTATCCCAGTAAACGACATGGCTTCACGACTGTTATGAATTTATGTTCACATACTATATTACACTGCTCTTGCAGCAGCTTATCTCAGCTTCTGATAAAGCCAGGGCTGTTATCTCTCTGTATAAACACTCAGCTAACCTTCAGTCCATTCTGTACATGCATTTGCACATTATCTGATCTGCTCCAGGCAGTGCTGACACACTGGATGGGAAAACACCTTTAATCTAAATTGGCAGTTTGTCAATTTTAACATGCCGGGAAAAAGAAAATCTAATTTGTCCCAAAATTCTAAAACAACGAGAGCTATGAAGGTAGTCTCAAGTCACAGAGTTCTCCTCAAGCGGAGCACAGAGGGATCATCAACGCCAACAACACACTCATTATTTGGCGTCCCAGTGTGCTGCTGAGATGCTAAAACAAAAACAGGCATGGTGTGAGGAACAAGTTCTGCGGCAGGCCAACTTGACAGTTGCCAAAACGCTGAAGCAGGCGGATCATCAATGCCAACAACATGCTCATTATATGGCGTCTCAACAAGCTGAGATGCTGGAATAATCATGGGCTAAGCGTGAGGAACGAGTTCAGCAGCAGGGCAGCTTGACAGCTGCCGAAACGCTGGAGCAGGTGGATCATCGACGCCAACAACACGCTCATTATATGGCGTCCCAGCGAGCTTCGGAGATGGTGGAACAATCACGGGCATGGCATGAGGAATGAGTTCAGCAGCAGAACAGCTTGAGAGCTGCTGAAATGCCGGAGCAGTCAAACCATCGATGGCATCAATTTGCTGTATATAGGCGGATCATCAACACCAACAACATGCAGACGAAGTCGCAGACAGAGGCTAGTCTATCTATCTATCTATCTATCTATCTATCTATCTATCTATCTATCTATCTATTAGAAATACACTTTAAATTACAGTAGATAAATTAGATTAGATACTGCAAATACATTAAAATATTGATATTGCACATTTTTATTAAATCTACATTTTAAGATCAGTATCAGATCAGTGGGGTCCAAGTGCCAGGACTAGTTTTGTGCTGTAATTTCCTTGTTTTTCTCAGTCTATCTGCCCGCACACTGTCTACTTAGTAATGGCAGTGCAAGGACTTGCTGATATGTCCCATCCAAGTGATTCTGCAAAATGTCAGAAACCAGCCCGTGTCCACTGACTGATGTGAAGCTTTCCGACTTTTACATTCAATTTCCTGACCTTCTTTTGGAATGGTCAGAACACAACCCCGCTGCTTTATGCACATATATTTTTCAGCATTAAATTATATGTAATTATCTGTTCTATAAACTTAATGAATTCAAAGCAGATATTTAATTTTTTCAGAAATTCAAAATTTTAAAAGGAAAACCAGATAAAATCTTTTATTTTGCTGATTCTTTCACTTTATCTTCGGTTTACAGATGCACAGAAGCCATTTAAAAGAGCAGTACGTATGGAAGACTAAAGCTGGTAAAGCAAATATGCTAAGTAATCATTTATAGAGATGTCTGCCTTTAGCAAAATATTTTTCTTAAATGGGTCCCCTGGTAAACAGCTGATCCTAGGGAATCCCACTGTTCAGATACTCATTGATCAGCTGGAATCTGTGGAGAAAACCAACAGTAAGTCTTCAGTATCCCTACAGTGCCTCCGCAGGTATAATGAAGTATTACACCGTTCCTACTGAAATTACTGAGCTGTCCAAGTAATGCATTTACCTTTTGTATGCTCGTAGATGAGAGTTCTACTAACTTAGAATCCTCTAATAGGGTATCTGAAATTGGGTTTTCTAACCCCGACACTTCCTGTAATCCTTCATTATTAGAGATGAGCGAACACTAAAATGTTCGAGGTTCGAAATTCGATTCGAACAGCCGCTCAATGTTCGTGTGTTCGAACGGGTTTCGAACCCCATTATAGTCTATGGGGAACAGATACTCGTTAAGGGGGAAACCCAAATCCGTGTCTGGAGGGTCACCAAGTCCACTATGACACCCCAGGAAATGATGCCAACACCTCTGGAATGACACTGGGACAGCAGGGGAAGCATGTCTGGGGGCATCTAACACACCAAAGACCCTCTATTACCCCAACATCACAGCCTAACAACTACACACTTTACACACTCAATACCACCTCTCTGACAGTAGGAAAACACCTTGAAACATGTGTATTTGGCACTTGCAGTGAGGAGAGCTTGTCACCAGCAGTGAATTTGGCCCTTGTAGTAAGTTGAGGTTGGCACCAACATTTGTTTTGAAAATCAGGGTGGATTGAGCCTCTAACCAGCAGAGTTTGGGCAAATTCATGGTGGAGGGAGCCTCTAAACACCCCAGTTTGGGCAAATTCATGGTGGAGGGAGCCTCTAAAAACCCCAGTTTGGACCAATTCATGGTGGAGGGAGCCTCTAACCAGCCCAGTTTGGGCAAATTCATGGTGGAGGGAGCCTCTAAAAAACCCAGTTTGGACCAATTCATGGTGGAGGGAGCCTCTAACCAGCCCAGTTTGGGCAAATTCATGGTGGAGGGAGCCTCTAACCAGCCCAGTTTGGACCAATTAATGGTGGAGGGAGCCTCTAACCAGCCCAGTTTGGACCAATTAATGGTGGAGGGAGCCTCTAACCAGCCCAGTTTGGACCAATTCATGGTGGAGGGAGCCTCTAAACAGCCCAGTTTGGGCAAATTCATGGTGGAGGGAGCCTCTAAAAAACCCAGTTTGGACCAATTCATGGTGGAGGGAGCCTCTAACCAGCCCAGTTTGGACCAATTAATGGTGGAGGGAGCCTCTAACCAGCCCAGTTTGGACCAATTCATGGTGGAGGGAGCCTCTAAACAGCCAAGTTTTGGGAAATTCATGGTGGAGGGAGCCTCTAACCAGCCCAGTTTGGACCAATTCATGGTGGAGGGAGCCTCTAAACAGCCAAGTTTTGGGAAATTCATGGTGGAGGGAGCCTCTAACCAGCCCAGTTTGGACCAATTCATGGTGGAGGGAGCCTCTAAAAAACCCAGTTTGGACCAATTCATGGTGGAGGGAGCCTCTAAACAGCCCAGTTTGGGCAAATTCATGGTGGAGGGAGCCTCTAACCAGCCCAGTTTGGACCAATTAATGGTGGAGGGAGCCTCTAAACAGCCCAGTTTGGGCAAATTCATGGTGGAGGGAGCCTCTAACCAGCCCAGTTTGGACCAATTCATGGTGGAGGGAGCCTCTAACCAGCCCAGTTTGGACCAATTCATGGTGGAGGGAGCCTCTAACCAGCCCAGTTTGGACCAATTCATGGTGGAGGGAGCCTCTAAACAGCCCAGTTTGGGCAAATTCATGGTGGAGGGAGCCTCTAAAAAACCCAGTTTGGACCAATTCATGGTGGAGGGAGCCTCTAACCAGCCCAGTTTGGACCAATTAATGGTGGAGGGAGCCTCTAACCAGCCCAGTTTGGACCAATTCATGGTGGAGGGAGCCTCTAACCAGCCCAGTTTGGACCAATTCATGGTGGAGGGAGCCTCTAAACAGCCCAGTTTGGGCAAATTCATGGTGGAGGGAGCCTCTAAAAAACCCAGTTTGGACCAATTCATGGTGGAGGGAGCCTCTAACCAGCCCAGTTTGGACCAATTAATGGTGGAGGGAGCCTCTAACCAGCCCAGTTTGGACCAATTCATGGTGGAGGGAGCCTCTAAACAGCCAAGTTTTGGGAAATTCATGGTGGAGGGAGCCTCTAACCAGCCCAGTTTGGACCAATTCATGGTGGAGGGAGCCTCTAAACAGCCAAGTTTTGGGAAATTCATGGTGGAGGGAGCCTCTAACCAGCCCAGTTTGGACCAATTCATGGTGGAGGGAGCCTCTAAAAAACCCAGTTTGGACCAATTCATGGTGGAGGGAGCCTCTAAAAAACCCAGTTTGGACCAATTCATGGTGGAGGGAGCCTCTAAACAGCCCAGTTTGGGCAAATTCATGGTGGAGGAAGCCTCTAACCAGCCCAGTTTGGACCAATTAATGGTGGAGGGAGCCTCTAAACAGCCCAGTTTGGGCAAATTCATGGTGGAGGGAGCCTCTAACCAGCCCAGTTTGGACCAATTCATGGTGGAGGGAGCCTCTAACCAGCCCAGTTTGGGCAAATTCATGGTGGAGGGAGCCTCTAAAAAACCCAGCTTGGACCAATTCATGGTGGAGGGAGCCTCTAACCAGCCCAGTTTGGGCAAATTCATGGTGGAGGGAGCCTCTAAAAAACCCAGTTTGGACCAATTCATGGTGGAGGGAGCCTCTAAACAGCCCAGTTTGGGCAAATTCATGGTGGAGGGAGCCTCTAAAAAACCCAGTTTGGACCAATTCATGGTGGAGGGAGCCTCTAACCAGCCCAGTTTGGACCAATTAATGGTGGAGGGAGCCTCTAACCAGCCCAGTTTGGACCAATTCATGGTGGAGGGAGCCTCTAAACAGCCAAGTTTTGGGAAATTCATGGTGGAGGGAGCCTCTAACCAGCCCAGTTTGGACCAATTCATGGTGGAGGGAGCCTCTAAACAGCCAAGTTTTGGGAAATTCATGGTGGAGGGAGCCTCTAACCAGCCCAGTTTGGACCAATTCATGGTGGAGGGAGCCTCTAAAAAACCCAGTTTGGACCAATTCATGGTGGAGGGAGCCTCTAAACAGCCCAGTTTGGGCAAATTCATGGTGGAGGGAGCCTCTAACCAGCCCAGTTTGGACCAATTAATGGTGGAGGGAGCCTCTAAACAGCCCAGTTTGGGCAAATTCATGGTGGAGGGAGCCTCTAACCAGCCCAGTTTGGACCAATTCATGGTGGAGGGAGCCTCTAACCAGCCCAGTTTGGACCAATTCATGGTGGAGGGAGCCTCTAACCAGCCCAGTTTGGACCAATTCATGGTGGAGGGAGCCTCTAAACAGCCCAGTTTGGGCAAATTCATGGTGGAGGGAGCCTCTAAAAAACCCAGTTTGGACCAATTCATGGTGGAGGGAGCCTCTAACCAGCCCAGTTTGGACCAATTAATGGTGGAGGGAGCCTCTAACCAGCCCAGTTTGGACCAATTCATGGTGGAGGGAGCCTCTAACCAGCCCAGTTTGGACCAATTCATGGTGGAGGGAGCCTCTAAACAGCCCAGTTTGGGCAAATTCATGGTGGAGGGAGCCTCTAAAAAACCCAGTTTGGACCAATTCATGGTGGAGGGAGCCTCTAACCAGCCCAGTTTGGACCAATTAATGGTGGAGGGAGCCTCTAACCAGCCCAGTTTGGACCAATTCATGGTGGAGGGAGCCTCTAAACAGCCAAGTTTTGGGAAATTCATGGTGGAGGGAGCCTCTAACCAGCCCAGTTTGGACCAATTCATGGTGGAGGGAGCCTCTAAACAGCCAAGTTTTGGGAAATTCATGGTGGAGGGAGCCTCTAACCAGCCCAGTTTGGACCAATTCATGGTGGAGGGAGCCTCTAAAAAACCCAGTTTGGACCAATTCATGGTGGAGGGAGCCTCTAAAAAACCCAGTTTGGACCAATTCATGGTGGAGGGAGCCTCTAAACAGCCCAGTTTGGGCAAATTCATGGTGGAGGAAGCCTCTAACCAGCCCAGTTTGGACCAATTAATGGTGGAGGGAGCCTCTAAACAGCCCAGTTTGGGCAAATTCATGGTGGAGGGAGCCTCTAACCAGCCCAGTTTGGACCAATTCATGGTGGAGGGAGCCTCTAACCAGCCCAGTTTGGGCAAATTCATGGTGGAGGGAGCCTCTAAAAAACCCAGCTTGGACCAATTCATGGTGGAGGGAGCCTCTAACCAGCCCAGTTTGGGCAAATTCATGGTGGAGGGAGCCTCTAAAAAACCCAGTTTGGACCAATTAATGGTGGAGGGAGCCTCTAAACAGCCCAGTTTGGACCAATTAATGGTGGAGGGAGCCTCTAACCAGCCCAGTTTGGACCAATTAATGGTGGAGGGAGCCTCTAACCAGCCCAGTTTGGACCAATTAATGGTGGAGGGAGCCTCTAACCACCCCAGTTTGGACCAATTAATGGTGGAGGGAGCCTCTAACCAGCCCAGTTTGGACCAATTCATGGTGGAGGGAGCCTCTAAAAAACCCAGTTTGGACCAATTCATGGTGGAGGGAGCCTCTAAACAGCCCAGTTTGGGCAAATTCATGGTGGAGGGAGCCTCTAAACAGCCCAGTTTGGGCAAATTCATGGTGGAGGGAGCCTCTAACCAGCCCAGTTTGGACCAATTAATGGTGGAGGGAGCCTCTAACCAGCCCAGTTTGGACCAATTCATGGTGGAGGGAGCCTCTAAACAGCCAAGTTTGGACCAATTCATGGTGGAGGGAGCCTCTAAAAAACCCAGTTTGGACCAATTCATGGTGGAGGGAGCCTCTAACCAGCCCAGTTTGGACCAATTAATGGTGGAGGGAGCCTCTAACCAGCCCAGTTTGGACCAATTAATGGTGGAGGGAGCCTCTAACCAGCCCAGTTTGGACCAATTCATGGTGGAGGGAGCCTCTAAACAGCCCAGTTTGGGCAAATTCATGGTGGAGGGAGCCTCTAACCAGCCCAGTTTGGACCAATTCATGGTGGAGGGAGCCTCTAAAAACCCAGTTTGGACCAATTCATGGTGGAGGGAGCCTCTAAACAGCCCAGTTTGGGCAAATTCATGGTGGAGGGAGCCTCTAAACAGCCCAGTTTGGGCAAATTCATGGTGGAGGGAGCCTCTAACCAGCAGAGTTGGTGGAAATCAGGGTGGAGGGAGCCTCTAACCAGCAGAGTTGGGGGAAATCAGGGTGGAGGGAGCCTAGTATTAGCAGAATTGTGCAACGCTTATGGTGGATGAGTATGAGGATGCGGAGGAATTGGAGAGGTTGAGTACAGACATGGAGTTTCATGTTGGGGTGCTTTACACAGGTGGGCACAAAAATGACGGCTCTACCCAGTGGTGGTTCATTTTTATCAAAGTGAGCCGGTCGGCACTCTCAGCTGACAGACGGGTGCGCTTGTCAGTGATGATGCCACCGGCTGCACTGAACACCCTCTCAGATAGGACGCTGGCGGCAGGACAGGACAGCACCTCCAAGGCATATAGGGCAAGTTCAAGCCACAGGTCCAACTTCGACACCCAATACGTGTAGGGCGCAGAGGGGTCGGAGAGGACAGGGCTGTGGTCGGAAAGGTATTCCCGCAACATGCGCCTATACTTCTCACGCCTGGTGACACTAGGACCCTCCGTGGCGGCACTTTGGCGAGGGGGTGCCATCAAGGTGTCCCAGACCTTAGACAGTGTGCCCCTCGTTTGTGTGGACCGGTGAGAACTTGGTTGCCTACTGGAGGAACTGCCCTCCCTGCCGCCAACGTCACATGCTGGAAACATCTCCATCATATTCTGCACCAATTGCCTGTGGCAAGCATTGATGCGATTGGCCCTCCCCTCTACCGGAATAAAAGACGAGATGTTGTTTTTATACCGGGGGTCAAGGATAGCAAAGATCCAGTACTGGTTGTCCTCCATGATTTTGACAATACGCTTGTCGGTTGTAAAGCACCCCAACATGAACTCAGCCATGTCTGCCACAGTGTTAGTTGGCATGACTCCTCTGGCCCCACCGGAAAGTTCAATCTCCATTTCCTCCTCATCCTCCATGTCTACCCATCCGCGCTGCAACAATGGGACGATTTGAAGTTGCCCGGAAGCCTCCTGTATCACCATCACATCATCGGACAACTCTTCTTCCTCCTCCTCCTCCTCCTCCTCCTCCATTAAACGCAGTGAAGCGGACAGATGTGTGGACCTACTCTCCAGCTGTGACGGATCGGATGCTATCCCTAACTCCTCTGTGTGATCTGAGTTATCCCTGATGTCAATCAGGGATTCTCTCAGAACACACAAGAGCGGGATTGTAAGGCTCACCATCGCATCCTCAGAGCTCACCCTCCTTGTGGACTCCTCAAAGACCCGTAGGATGTCACAAAGGTCTCTCATCCATGGCCACTCATGGATGTGAAACTGAGGCAGCTGACTTTGTGGCACCCTAGGGTTTTGTAGCTGGTATTCCATCAAAGGTCTCTGCTGCTCAACCACTCTATTCAACATCTGAAACGTTGAGTTCCAGCGTGTGGGGACGTCGCACAAAAGCCGGTGTTGTGGCACATGCAGGCGTTGCTGGAGAGATTTTAAGCTAGCAGCGGCTACTGTCGACTTGCGAAAGTGGGCGCACATGCGCCGCACTTTCACCAGTAGCTCTGGAACATTGGGGTAGCTCTTTAGGAAACGTTGCACCACTAGGTTGAAGACGTGGGCCAGGCATGGAACATGTTGGAGTCCAGCAAGCTCCAGAGCTGCTACCAGGTTCCGGCCGTTATCACAAACGACCATGCCTGGGCCCAGGTGCAGCGGCTTAAACCATATTGCCGTCTCATCGAGGAGGGCATCCCTCACCTCGGAGGCAGTGTGCTGTCTGTCCCCCAAGCTGATCAGCTTCAGCACAGCCTGCTGACGTCTACCAACGCCAGTGCTGCAACGTTTCCAACTCGTAGCTGGGGTCAATCTAACAGCGGAGGAGGAGGCGGTGGCGGAGGAGGAGGCGGTGGCGGAGGAGGAGGCGGTAGAGGAGGAGGAGGAGGGGGGTGTTCTTCTCGTGTCCCTGCCAGGAATGTTAGGCGGGGAGACGAGGTACACCGGGCCAGTTTGGGAAGCAGTCCCAGCCTCAACTACATTCACCCAGTGTGCCGTCAGTGAAATGTAGCGTCCCTGTCCGCATGCACTTGTCCACGCGTCGGTGGTCAAGTGGACCTTTGTGCAAAGCGCGGAACTAAGGGCCCGCCTGATGTTGAGTGACACGTGCTGGTGCAAGGCGGGGACGGCACACCGGGAGAAGTAGTGACGGCTAGGGACGGCATAGCGAGGTGCCGCAGTTGCCATCAGGTCCAGGAAGGCGGGAGTTTCAACAAGCCGGAACGCCAACATCTCCTGGGCCAGCAGTTTAGCGATGTTGGCGTTCAAGGCTTGCGCGTGTGGGTGGTTAGCAGTGTATTTCTGCCGCCGCTCCAATGTCTGAGAGATGGTGGGTTGTTGTAAAGAAACGCCTGATGGTGCCTTTGATGGTGCAGGAGAAGGAGATAAGACAGGACCAGGGGAGGATGAGGTAGAAGTCAACAAAGTGGCGGAGGCAGATGAAGTGGTGTCCTGGCTCGTCCTCTGGAGTGCATCGCCAGCACAGTCAGCAGTGGCAGTGGCAGAGGCAGTGGCAGAGGCAGTGGCAGTGGCGTGAACGGCAGGCGGCCTTTGTCCTGCCGTTGCTGCCTGCCACTGATTCCAGTGCTTGGATTCCAAATGACGGCGCATTGAAGTGGTGGACAGGTTGCTCTTCTCAGAGCCCCTAATCAATTTCGAGAGGCAAATTGTGCAGACAACACTATATCTGTCCTCGGCGCATTCCTTGAAAAAACTCCACACCTTCGAGAAACGTGCCCTCGAGGTGGGAGTTTTTCGGGGCTGGGTACGAACTGGAACATCTTGGGAGATTCCGGGTGTGGCCTGGCTTCGCCTAAGCTGCTGACCTCTGCCTCTGTCTCTAGCTACCCTTTTTGGTGCTGCACCTGCCTCAACATCCACACTACTTTCCCCGCTTGACATCCCCCCTGTCCAGGTCGGGTCAGTGTCCTCATCATCCACCACTTCCTCTTCCAACTCCTGTCTCATCTCCTCCTCCCGCACAATGCGCCGGTCAACTGGATGCCCTGACGGCAACTGCGTCACATCATCGTCGATGAGGGTGGGTTGCTGGTCATCCACCACCAAATCGAACGGAGATGGAGGAGACTCTAGTGTTTGAGCATCTGGACACAGATGCTCCTCTGTTAGGTTCGTGGAATCGTGACGTGGAGAGGCAGGTTGAGGGACAATGAAAGGAGCGGAGAACAGCTCTGGGGAGCAGGGACAGTTTGGGTTATTGTTCTGTAAAGCTTCGGAATTTTGGGAGGAAGGAAGACAAGACTGTTGGGTAATAGGAGGAGAGGAGGCAGAGTCTGACTGGCTGCTGGACAATGTGCTGTAAGCGTTCTCTGACAGCCATTGCAAGACCTGTTCCTGGTTCTCGGGCCTACTAAGGTTTGTACCCTGCAGTTTAGTTAATGTGGCAAGCAACCCTGGCACTGTGGAGTGGCGCAATGCTTGCTGCCCCACAGGAGTAGGCACGGGACGCCCTGTGGCTTCACTGCTACCTTGCTCCCCAGAACCATTCCCCCGACCTCGCCCACGGCCTCGTCCACGTCCCTTTCCGGGAGCCTTGCGCATTTTGAATTCCTAGTTAGAAATTGGCACTGTATACCAGTAGTAAAAATTGTGGGTGCACGTAACCCCAATATATTCTTTGAATTCCCAGTCAGACAATGGCACTGTATACCAGTAGTAAAAATTGTGGGTGCACGTAACCCCAATATATTCTTTGAATTACCAGTCAGAAACTGGCACTATATGGCAGTAGCAAGAAATGAGGGTATTTGTATTCCCAATATACTCTTTGAATTCCCAGTCAGACAATGGCACTGTATACCAGTAGTAAAAATTGTGGGTGCACGTAACCCCAATATATTCTTTGAATTACCAGTCAGAAACTGGCACTATATGGCAGTAGCAAGAAATGAGGGTATTTATAACCCCAATATATTCTTTGAATTCCCAGTCAGACAATGGCACTGTATACCAGTAGTAAAAATTGTGGGTGCACGTAACCCCAATATATTCTTTGAATTACCAGTCAGAAACTGGCACTATATGGCAGTAGCAAGAAATGAGGGTATTTATAACCCCAATATATTCTTTGAATTCCCAGTCAGACAATGGCACTGTATACCAGTAGTAAAAATTGTGGGTGCACGTAACCCCAATATATTCTTTGAATTACCAGTCAGAAACTGGCACTATATGGCAGTAGCAAGAAATGAGGGTATTTATAACCCCAATATATTCTTTGAATTCCCAGTCAGACAATGGCACTGTATACCAGTAGTAAAAATTGTGGGTGCACGTAACCCCAATATATTCTTTGAATTCCCAGTCAGACACTGGCACTATATGGCAGTAGCAAGAAATGAGGGTATTTGTATTCCCAATATATTCTTTGAATTCCCAGTCAGACAATGGCACTGTATACCAGTAGTAAAAATTGTGGGTGCACGTAACCCCAATATATTCTTTGAATTCCCAGTCAGACACTGGCACTATATGGCAGTAGCAAGAAATGAGGGTATTTGTATTCCCAATATATTCTTTGAATTCCCAGTCAGACAATGGCACTGTATACCAGTAGTAAAAATTGTGGGTGCACGTAACCCCAATATATTCTTTGAATTACCAGTCAGAAACTGGCACTATATGGCAGTAGCAAGAAATGAGGGTATTTATAACCCCAATATATTCTTTGAATTCCCAGTCAGACAATGGCACTGTATACCAGTAGTAAAAATTGTGGGTGCACGTAACCCCAATATATTCTTTGAATTACCAGTCAGAAACTGGCACTATATGGCAGTAGCAAGAAATGAGGGTATTTATAACCCCAATATATTCTTTGAATTCCCAGTCAGACAATGGCACTGTATACCAGTAGTAAAAATTGTGGGTGCACGTAACCCCAATATATTCTTTGAATTACCAGTCAGAAACTGGCACTATATGGCAGTAGCAAGAAATGAGGGTATTTATAACCCCAATATATTCTTTGAATTCCCAGTCAGACAATGGCACTGTATACCAGTAGTAAAAATTGTGGGTGCACGTAACCCCAATATATTCTTTGAATTCCCAGTCAGACACTGGCACTATATGGCAGTAGCAAGAAATGAGGGTATTTGTATTCCCAATATATTCTTTGAATTCCCAGTCAGACAATGGCACTGTATACCAGTAGTAAAAATTGTGGGTGCACGTAACCCCAATATATTCTTTGAATTACCAGTCAGAAACTGGCACTATATGGCAGTAGCAAGAAATGAGGGTATTTGTATTCCCAATATACTCTTTGAATTCCCAGTCAGACAATGGCACTGTATACCAGTAGTAAAAATTGTGGGTGCACGTAACCCCAATATATTCTTTGAATTCCCAGTCAGACAATGGCACTGTATACCAGTAGTAAAAATTGTGGGTGCACGTAACCCCAATATATTCTTTGAATTCCCAGTCAGAAACTGGCACTATATGGCAGTAGCAAGAAATGAGGGTATTTGTATTCCCAATATACTCTTTGAATTCCCAGTCAGACAATGGCACTGTATACCAGTAGTAAAAATTGTGGGTGCACGTAACCCCAATATATTCTTTGAATTACCAGTCAGAAACTGGCACTATATGGCAGTAGCAAGAAATGAGGGTATTTATAACCCCAATATATTCTTTGAATTCCCAGTCAGACAATGGCACTGTATACCAGTAGTAAAAATTGTGGGTGCACGTAACCCCAATATATTCTTTGAATTACCAGCCAGAAACTGGCACTATATGGCAGTAGCAAGAAATGAGGGTATTTGTATTCCCAATATACTCTTTGAATTCCCAGTCAGACAATGGCACTGTATACCAGTAGTAAAAATTGTGGGTGCACGTAACCCCAATATATTCTTTGAATTACCAGTCAGACACTGGCACTATATGGCAGTAGCAAGAAATGAGGGTATTTGTATTCCCAATATACTCTTTGAATTCCCAGTCAGACAATGGCACTGTATACCAGTAGTAAAAATTGTGGGTGCACGTAACCCCAATATATTCTTTGAATTCCCAGTCAGACAATGGCACTGTATACCAGTAGTAAAAATTGTGGGTGCACATAACCCCAATATATTCTTTGAATTCCCAGTCAGAAACTGGCACTATATGGCAGTAGCAAGAAATGAGGGTATTTGTATTCCCAATATACTCTTTGAATTCCCAGTCAGACAATGGCACTGTATACCAGTAGTAAAAATTGTGGGTGCACGTAACCCCAATATATTCTTTGAATTACCAGTCAGAAACTGGCACTATATGGCAGTAGCAAGAAATGAGGGTATTTATAACCCCAATATATTCTTTGAATTCCCAGTCAGACAATGGCACTGTATACCAGTAGTAAAAATTGTGGGTGCACGTAACCCCAATATATTCTTTGAATTACCAGTCAGAAACTGGCACTATATGGCAGTAGCAAGAAATGAGGGTATTTATAACCCCAATATATTCTTTGAATTCCCAGTCAGACAATGGCACTGTATACCAGTAGTAAAAATTGTGGGTGCACGTAACCCCAATATATTCTTTGAATTCCCAGTCAGACACTGGCACTATATGGCAGTAGCAAGAAATGAGGGTATTTGTATTCCCAATATATTCTTTGAATTCCCAGTCAGACAATGGCACTGTATACCAGTAGTAAAAATTGTGGGTGTATATAGCCCCAATTCTATTGCTAGGGGACTTGCAGGGTATTTCTGGGGTGAAGGTGGGGGGGCACACCGTTGGAACGGGTATCGGGGTATATATCGGGTATACGGGAATACACTGACAGTGTATTCCATTCAGGATCCTGGGAAAGCTGGGTTGCGGCGATTGAGCCCGTCAGTGCCACGTTACACTGACAAGCTTCTCCCTGGAATTTAGCTCTTATAAGAGCTGTTGGTTGTCTTCTCCTTCCTATCCTAGCCTGTCCCTGCCTACCCAGAATCTAAGCCCTAGCTAGCTGGACGGAAACCTCCGTCCTCGGTGAATTGCAAGCTCAGAATGACGCGAAGCTGGGCGTCGCTGTTCTTTTAAATTAGAGGTCACATGTTTTCGGCAGCCAATGGGTTTTGCCTACTTTTTTCAACGTCACCGGTGTCGTAGTTCCTGTCCCACCTACCCTGCGCTGTTATTGGAGCAAAAAAGGCGCCAGGGAAGGTGGGAGGGGAATCGAGTAATGGCGCACTTTACCACGCGGTGTTCGATTCGATTCGAACATGCCGAACAGCCTAATATCCGATCGAACATGAGTTCGATAGAACACTGTTCGCTCATCTCTATTCATTATCCTCATGACCAGGTTCTTGAACTCAATCTCTCTTCTGTGCTCACTGAGCTTCATGTCAAGAAAAGGCACATTGCAATATTTCAGTGACCATGTTTCCTGTCTCTTACCAAAAACTGCTTAACCTCACATGGTGTATTTTATTATGACTCACAATATAAAAAATGGGCTTCTGCTTCAACCCATCAGGCCCAAACAAATATTGATCTTACATGTCTTGGTTTATTTTTGCAATCTCTTTTTAATGTATAGGTGCCCTAATAAGTCATACAGGTTGTACTGCTTGCTGGGAACCACGGGAAAGCACAGGTAATCTACAAGGAACCTTGTCTTACGCAGAGCTACGAGAACGAGAATGGAGTATGAGAGTATTTTATTGTGGTTTTTTTTAACAAGAACTTCAAGTATATTAGTCCACCAGAAGTCACCTAAATTTGAAGGGTACCATGGTCTGGTTCCTAGGGGCTGTTGTAGGTTGGGTCCCCAGAATGATTTCATCCGGTAGACCCAAGAAACCTCAGTCCAAAACTGCTAGAGCCTAATACTACGTGATGCATGGATGCATGGCATGTATCTGTCCTTTATGTACAATTACAGCAAGGTTCAGAAACAGAATACTAATAACGCTAGGTTCACACTAGCGTTCAGGTTTCCGTTCTCAGCTTTCCGTCTTCTGCCCTTAGAAGACAGAAAGCTGTCAGACCGGGTCCGGCCGTGAGCGCAAGTGAACGTTTTATGCTCTCCGCAGCAAAACCGGCTTTTTAAAACCGGACACAGAGTACTGCATGTCCGAGTCTGTGTCTGATTTAAAAAAAACGGTTTTGCGGCGGAGAGTATAAAATGCTCACCGCCGCTCACGGCCGGACAGCTTTCTCACCCATTCAAATGAATGGGTATGAAAGAGTCCTGCAGGTTTCCGTCTCCTGCCTCTGTTTTGTGCAGGAAACGGAAACCTGCAGAACAGAGACCGGGCGCAGATGTGAACGAGCCCTAACTCTGGCATTGGTTTTATAAATATATATGATATAAGCATACAGCACAAGTTACACCCGTTAGTTATATATTTTCTAAGTGCTACTTTTCTGTACTGTAAACTTTGAAATGAAATAATAGTAATAAATCTGTCACTTCCTTATGCTCAAATCTACTTATGTTTCTTACTTTTCAAAAGTTCAATATTCTCTAAAACTTGTAAGATCTATTTACTTTCTTCTATAATATATTTTGTTTTTCCACAAATATAACTTATCAGATTGATTTTTTACCCAAGGTGTGAGATATTCTTTGGAGTTCTTAAATTATATATGAACCCCATAAGATGAAATACTGTAAACTTCATAATTTATTTTGTATTTTGTATACATATTCTTGAGATTTGTTCACATCTTAGTTTGAGGTTCACTTAAAAGCCTCTGTTGCAGATCTCATCAAATCTAGTAGAAAAATGGCAGCATGCAGCATTAATGGTGCTGTACATTATTATATTAATTCCATGGTGCTGTACATTATTATATTAATTCCATGGTGCTGTACATTATTATATTAACCCCTTCCCGACATGCGCCGTAATAGTACGGCGCGTGTCGGGTCTGTAACTATGGCGACCGCCCGGGCTTTAAGCAGTAGACAACCGGCTCTAATGCCTCCGATCGGTCCCCGGATCGATCGGAGGCATTAACCCCTCCGGCGCTGATGTCAAAGGCGCCGGAGGCGCCATCTTCCCGGCGGCCGGCCGCCATTTTGGCAGGGATCGCCGGCTCCTGGAGCATGCTCCAGGGCCGACCCCCCGTTGCCATGACAGCCGGGAGCCTTGTTAAGGGCTCCCAGCCAGTCTGCAAATTCTCTCTTTTGCAAGCTGGTGTATACAGCCTGCAAAAGAGATGATGATTTTTTGCAATGCATTGCAATGCATTAGCATTGTAATGCATTGCATTAGTGATCAGACCTCCTGGGGTTCAACACCCCTAGGGGGTCTAATAAATGCAAAAAAAAAAAAAAAAAAAAAAGTAAAAAAAAATATAAAAAAATATAAAAAGTATTAAAAGTTCAAATCACCCCCCTTTCCCTAGAACAAATATAAAAGTAGTTAAAAACTGTGAAACATATACATGATAGGTATCCCCGCGTCCGAAATCGCCCGCTCTACAAAGCTATACAAATATTTTTCCTGTTCGGTAAACGCCGTAGCAGGAAAAATAGTCAAAAGTGCCAAACCGCCGTTTTTTCACTGTTTTAATTCTGATAAAAATTTGAATAAAAAGTGATCAATGCAATAACATTTCCCGAAAATGGTAGAACTAAAAAGTACACCCGACCCCGCAAAAAAAGACGCCCTATGCATCCCCGTACACCTATGTATAAAAAAGTTACGGCCGTCGGAATATGGCGACTTTTAGTAAAAAAAATTTTTAACACCGTTTTGGAATTTTTTTTAGGGGTCAAAATGTAAATAAAACCATATAAATTTGGTATCCCTGGAACCGTACCGAAACACAGAATACAGGGGACATGTCATTTTGGCTGCACAGTGAATGCCGTAAAACCAAAGCCCGTAAGAAAGTCGCAGAAATGCATTTTTTCTTCAAATCCACCCCATTCTGAATTTTTTTCCTGCTTCCCAGTACATTATATAGAATAATTAATGGTGGCATCATGAAGAAAAAATTGTCCCGCAAAAATTAAGACCTCATATGACTCTGGGAGCGGAGAAATAAAAAAGTTATGGGGTTTAGAAGGAGGGGAGTCAAAAACGAAAAACAAAAATCAAAAAATGCCATCGGCGGGAAGGGGTTAATTCCATGGTGCTGTACATTATTATATTAATTCCATGGTGCTGTACATTATTATATTAATCCCATGGTGCTGTACATTTGAGGGCTCACAATACACAAAATACACAGAATAAATACAATACTACATATGTAATACAATAATATCGTTAGTGACCAACTGGCACAGTGGAATAGAGGTTCTTGCCTGCAAGAGTTATTTTTTTTTACTACATTGTTATATGATAGTCACCATCTAAAAGCTTCCTGTATGCCATACATGTGATATAGGGGCATGAGGTTACACAAGTGGTTATGTATGAGCCATAATACATGTAAACTGTGTATACTCAAGCACATGCAGTTCAAAGTGTAATCAGAGTTGCAGAGTTTTCCAATTTTGCCTTAAAAATCCCTTTGGGTAAATTTTTTAAAACCAAAATATAGACGTATTTTTTTAAGAGAACTGGTAGATAGCAATGCTGTCCTGTGGCTGTCACTAGGAGCAATAAAGATGTGTTTTTGTAGAAAAATTTTAATCCTGTAGGATTTTGAAAAATCTTTTAAAAAATTGTGCATTGTACTTTTTATTTTTTAAAAAAATCTTTTTCAATTTTTTTTTCAACAAGTTTTCAACTGTGTTTACCATGATAGTATAATTCCAGCAGAAAAAAAAGTAATATTTTAACCCAATAGCATGAGCACAATAACAAAATGTCAACATTAAAATAACTTAAAAGGAAAAGATAGCAGAATATTTTTTTTTAGTCGGATGGTCTTCACGAAAACTGAAATGTTAAGATGAAGAAAAAGAAGAATGTACTTCATTTATTTTCCCTCTAATAACACTGGTGACTTATCCACAGAATAGAGAGTCTGATCACTGGGGGTCCAACCTTTGGAACCAGGGGTGAACCTAGCTTTTTTGCCACCTGAGGCGGATGACAGAAAGCCGCCCCCCCCCCCGGGAGGAGGGGGCGGAGGGGGCGGAGTACGCAGGCAGAGAGCAGGCAGGGAGAGGACCTGCTCTCTGCCAAGCGTCAGGGGAGGCCGCTGGAGCAGCGCTGCGTCCACAGGGCCTCCCCAATCCACCGCTCGCTTCCCGTGCCCGTGGACTGGCTTAGGTCAGCAAAAATGCCGCACCCCCCAACCCCCCCGGGGCCCTGGCATAGTGTGGTTGCTTCAGGTCGCCTCATGAGAGGTGCGGCGCTGTTTGGGACCACCTGTATGCAGAGAGCGGGGGTCCCAGAGTTCTATGTGAATGGAGCAGTGGTATATGAGTGACCACATTTCCATTCATGTTTATTGGAGTTCTGGAATGGTGATCTCCATGAGCTGAATAGGAGTGAATGGACTTGTGGTCATGCATATGCACTATCATATAACGCATGGGCTGCTCGAAGAAACCTGTTCTCATCCCATTGATCATACACTTATTCTCTATCATGTGGATAGGCTAGAAGTGATGCACGTGGCAAAATTCCTTTAAAGATAAACTGGCATAATGTACAATGATATAGCATATAATGATACCTAAATGTACAGTAGTAGTCGCTCCATGACACTTTTCCCTTTGTGCATGCAAAGTAGGTAGCAAATTATTCCTCATACACCTTAGGCTGTGTTCACATGTAATAATTTGCCTTGGATTTGGGGGTGGATTTCGCTCCCGAATCCGATGAAGATTCCTCCCGGAATCTGCCTCCCAATGGGAGGAAGAGATGGCTGCAGGACGCTGAAAAAAGAAGCGTCCTGCTCGATCTTGCCGCAGATTCTGAGGCTGACTTATCCGTGGTGTCTGCGGCTCGAGACTCCCTGCTGATTAGGCCCGTTCATCTGGAGGAATTCTTCTTCATTTTCTGACATGTGAACAAACCCTTAGGCCGGGTTTACACGGGGTCTTTTGGTCCGGAACCTGAGGCGAAGGCTGCCTCAGGTTCCGGTCCAAAATACAGCTAGCTGCAGCTGGATGCCGGTGCACTGGCATCCAGCTGAGCACTCCGCTCCAGATTAGGCCCAAATGAATGGGCCTAGTCGGGAGGGAGTGTCTTGAAGCGGACGTCCGTGGCCGAACCAGCCGTGGCATCCGCCTGAAGAATGAGCATGTCACTTCTTTTTTCCTGGAGCCGGAACAGACCGTATACGTATAGTATCGTCTGGGATTTTTTTACTAGTGGATTTATCTGTCTTCACTACTTGATCTACCACAACTACTACAGAGGACATTGTCCAAATATTGGAGACCTGTCTTGCATTATGTAAAACCATTGAATCCCCTAAATGCAGATGATATGACATCTTTGGTAAGAGATATTTTATGACCTGATTCACATGTACAATGATCTTTCCATCTGTATAACAGCAACACTGTATACAAATACTTGGGGTAGTCCAGTTTCTACCAAGATGTGTGGAACTGCATCGCTATCTCCTCTAATACCCATTCATCATACGGGCATGCTGTAAATCACTTTGCAACCACACATACAGATGAAAGGGAAAAAAAGGAAGGAAAAAAGTCAGTGCACAGCTGTTGTGCAGACGTTTACCTGAGAGTCACAACCAATCTTTCTTCTGGTAGAACATTTTTCTTGAAGTAGGTGTCTTGAATTCATCTATTATGTAGCCTGGAAAACTCCTTTAGGATGGGGTGTTTTAGGGAATCCCATCCACACACTGTGAAACATTATGTGCAACGGAAAGCGGACTGTGTCTATTACATCTACGGAAACGCCGGCGGTTTACCTATTAGTATAATGGACTAATAGACTTGCTAAGGGGGGCCTTAGCCTTATGTAGAATATTTTACTTTGTTGCAAATTATGATACTGAACAGTCAATCATTAGTGTTATATAATGTCATGTGATACAAAACAAAAGCTGATTTTTTGTTAAAGCTTTAGCATAGAACCTGACCTGTAGACAGCTCAGCCATTTTGTACCAGTGTGCCGCAATAGATAATAAAACTGCTTGTGTACTTTGGTTCTTTTCATCTTTTCTGGTCTGGAGTGTCACCAAGTTACCGCCTAATACTTGAAAATCAGAAAGAGTTCTCTCATGGCTATCAATGTAATTGTCAAAAGAATAGAACATCGGATTCTCAGCGTGCTAAAACCCTGTTTTTATTGCATCTATTATTAACACGGCTGGAGAAGAGAGCAGTCTGAGCAAATAGTACCGGAGCTGTCCTCTCCATTCATGAAGCACCGTGCCACCCTCTCTCCATATAGTTTGCCACTTTTAGTTTCTTCACTTTTGAGAACTCTGAATTATGTTTCTTGCAGATGAACATTAAATTCAATAATTGAATGCAGGTTGACTTGCCCTTATATAGGTTGTAGAAAGATGCCAGATTCTTTTTTTAACTCCAGAGGTATATGGAAGCATCCATCCAAAAAAGATGTACATTCAGTCAAGCCAAGGCCTGGTTCAAATCTGCATTCGGTATTCCGTTAGGGGAGTCTACTTTGGGATCCCCAAACGGAATACTAAACACATTGACAAACGGAGAGCAATGAAAGCACATGGACCCCATAGACTATAATAGGGTCCATGTGTTTTCTGCATGGTGTCCGCATGAGTCATGCAGACAGGAAAGTAGATCATGAATAGAGATGAGCGAACACTAAAATGTTCGAGGTTCGAAATTCGATTCGAACAGCCGCTCAATGTTCGTGTGTTCGAATGGGTTTCGAACCCCATTATAGTCTATGGGGAACAGATACTCGTTAAGGGGGAAACCCAAATCCGTGTCTGGAGGGTCACCAAGTCCACTATGACACCCCAGGAAATGATGCCAACACCTCTGGAATGACACTGGGACAGCAGGGGAAGCATGTCTGGGGGCATCTAACACACCAAAGACATTCTCTATTACCCCAACATCACAGCCTAACAACTACACACTTTACACACTCAATACCACCTCTCTGACAGTAGGAAAACACCTTGAAACATGTGTATTTGGCACTTGCAGTGAGGAGAGCTTGTCACCAGCAGTGAATTTGGCCCTTGTAGTAAGTTGAGGTTGGCACCAACATTTGTTTTGAAAATCAGGGTGGATTGAGCCTCTAACCAGCAGAGTTTGGGCAAATTCATGGTGGAGGGAGCCTCTAAACACCCCAGTTTGGGCAAATTCATGGTGGAGGGAGCCTCTAAAAACCCCAGTTTGGACCAATTCATGGTGGAGGGAGCCTCTAACCAGCCCAGTTTGGGCAAATTCATGGTGGAGGGAGCCTCTAAAAAACCCAGTTTGGACCAATTAATGGTGGAGGGAGCCTCTAACCAGCCCAGTTTGGGCAAATTCATGGTGGAGGGAGCCTCTAACCAGCCCAGTTTGGACCAATTCATGGTGGAGGGAGCCTCTAAACAGCCCAGTTTGGACCAATTAATGGTGGAGGGAGCCTCTAACCAGCCCAGTTTGGACCAATTCATGGTGGAGGGAGCCTCTAACCAGCCCAGTTTGGGCAAATTCATGGTGGAGGGAGCCTCTAAACAGCCCAGTTTGGGCAAATTCATGGTGGAGGGAGCCTCTAACCAGCCCAGTTTGGACCAATTAATGGTGGAGGGAGCCTCTAAACAGCCAAGTTTGGACCAATTCATGGTGGAGGGAGCCTCTAAAAAACCCAGTTTGGACCAATTCATGGTGGAGGGAGCCTCTAAACAGCCAAGTTTGGACCAATTCATGGTGGAGGGAGCCTCTAAAAAACCCAGTTTGGACCAATTCATGGTGGAGGGAGCCTCTAACCAGCCCAGTTTGGACCAATTAATGGTGGAGGGAGCCTCTAAACAGCCAAGTTTGGACCAATTCATGGTGGAGGGAGCCTCTAAAAAACCCAGTTTGGACCAATTCATGGTGGAGGGAGCCTCTAACCAGCCCAGTTTGGACCAATTAATGGTGGAGGGAGCCTCTAAACAGCCAAGTTTGGACCAATTCATGGTGGAGGGAGCCTCTAAAAAACCCAGTTTGGACAAATTCATGGTGGAGGGAGCCTCTAAACAGCCCAGTTTGGGCAAATTCATGGTGGAGGGAGCCTCTAACCAGCCCAGTTTGGACCAATTAATGGTGGAGGGAGCCTCTAACCAGCCCAGTTTGGGCAAATTCATGGTGGAGGGAGCCTCTAACCAGCCCAGTTTGGACCAATTAATGGTGGAGGGAGCCTCTAAACAGCCAAGTTTGGACCAATTCATGGTGGAGGGAGCCTCTAAAAAACCCAGTTTGGACCAATTCATGGTGGAGGGAGCCTCTAACCAGCCCAGTTTGGACCAATTCATGGTGGAGGGAGCCTCTAACCAGCCCAGTTTGGACCAATTCATGGTGGAGGGAGCCTCTAAAAAACCCAGTTTGGACCAATTCATGGTGGAGGGAGCCTCTAACCAGCCCAGTTTGGACCAATTAATGGTGGAGGGAGCCTCTAACCAGCCCAGTTTGGGCAAATTCATGGTGGAGGGAGCCTCTAAAAAACCCAGCTTGGACCAATTCATGGTGGAGGGAGCCTCTAACCAGCCCAGTTTGGGCAAATTCATGGTGGAGGGAGCCTCTAAACAGCCCAGTTTGGGCAAATTCATGGTGGAGGGAGCCTCTAACCAGCCCAGTTTGGACCAATTAATGGTGGAGGGAGCCTCTAACCAGCCCAGTTTGGGCAAATTCATGGTGGAGGGAGCCTCTAAACAGCCCAGTTTGGGCAAATTCATGGTGGAGGGAGCCTCTAAACAGCCCAGTTTGGACCAATTAATGGTGGAGGGAGCCGCTAAACAGCCCAGTTTGGACCAATTCATGGTGGAGGGAGCCTCTAACCAGCAGAGTTGGTGGAAATCAGGGTGGAGGGAGCCTCTAACCAGCAGAGTTGGGGGAAATCAGGGTGGAGGGAGCCTAGTATTAGCAGAATTGTGCAACGCTTATGGTGGATGAGTATGAGGATGCGGAGGAATTGGAGAGGTTGAGTACAGACATGGAGTTTCATGTTGGGGTGCTTTACACAGGTGGGCACAAAAATGACGGCTCTACCCAGTGGTGGTTCATTTTTATCAAAGTGAGCCGGTCGGCACTCTCAGCTGACAGACGGGTGCGCTTGTCAGTGATGATGCCACCGGCTGCACTGAACACCCTCTCAGATAGGACGCTGGCGGCAGGACAGGACAGCACCTCCAAGGCATATAGGGCAAGTTCAAGCCACAGGTCCAACTTCGACACCCAATACGTGTAGGGCGCAGAGGGGTCGGAGAGGACAGGGCTGTGGTCGGAAAGGTATTCCCGCAACATGCGCCTATACTTCTCACGCCTGGTGACACTAGGACCCTCCGTGGCGGCACTTTGGCGAGGGGGTGCCATCAAGGTGTCCCAGACCTTAGACAGTGTGCCCCTCGTTTGTGTGGACCGGTGAGAACTTGGTTGCCTACTGGAGGAACTGCCCTCCCTGCCGCCAACGTCACATGCTGGAAACATCTCCATCATATTCTGCACCAATTGCCTGTGGCAAGCATTGATGCGATTGGCCCTCCCCTCTACCGGAATAAAAGACGAGATGTTGTTTTTATACCGGGGGTCAAGGATAGCAAAGATCCAGTACTGGTTGTCCTCCATGATTTTGACAATACGCTTGTCGGTTGTAAAGCACCCCAACATGAACTCAGCCATGTCTGCCACAGTGTTAGTTGGCATGACTCCTCTGGCCCCACCGGAAAGTTCAATCTCCATTTCCTCCTCATCCTCCATGTCTACCCATCCGCGCTGCAACAATGGGACGATTCGAAGTTGCCCGGAAGCCTCCTGTATCACCATCACATCATCGGACAACTCTTCTTCCTCCTCCTCCTCCTCCTCCATTAAACGCAGTGAAGCGGACAGATGTGTGGACCTACTCTCCAGCTGTGACGGATCGGATGCTATCCCTAACTCCTCTGTGTGATCTGAGTTATCCCTGATGTCAATCAGGGATTCTCTCAGAACACACAAGAGCGGGATTGTAAGGCTCACCATCGCATCCTCAGAGCTCACCCTCCTTGTGGACTCCTCAAAGACCCGTAGGATGTCACAAAGGTCTCTCATCCATGGCCACTCATGGATGTGAAACTGAGGCAGCTGACTTTGTGGCACCCTAGGGTTTTGTAGCTGGTATTCCATCAAAGGTCTCTGCTGCTCAACCACTCTATTCAACATCTGAAACGTTGAGTTCCAGCGTGTGGGGACGTCGCACAAAAGCCGGTGTTGTGGCACATGCAGGCGTTGCTGGAGAGATTTTAAGCTAGCAGCGGCTACTGTCGACTTGCGAAAGTGGGCGCACATGCGCCGCACTTTCACCAGTAGCTCTGGAACATTGGGGTAGCTCTTTAGGAAACGTTGCACCACTAGGTTGAAGACGTGGGCCAGGCATGGAACATGTTGGAGTCCGGCAAGCTCCAGAGCTGCTACCAGGTTCCGGCCGTTATCACAAACGACCATGCCTGGGCCCAGGTGCAGCGGCTCAAACCATATTGCCGTCTCATCGAGGAGGGCATCCCTCACCTCGGAGGCAGTGTGCTGTCTGTCCCCCAAGCTGATCAGCTTCAGCACAGCCTGCTGACGTCTACCAACGCCAGTGCTGCAACGTTTCCAACTCGTAGCTGGGGTCAATCTAACAGCGGAGGAGGAGGCGGTGGCGGAGGAGGAGGCGGTAGAGGAGGAGGAGGAGGGGGGTGTTCTTCTCGTGTCCCTGCCAGGAATGTTAGGCGGGGAGACGAGGTACACCGGGCCAGTTTGGGAAGCAGTCCCAGCCTCAACTACATTCACCCAGTGTGCCGTCAGTGAAATGTAGCGTCCCTGTCCGCATGCACTTGTCCACGCGTCGGTGGTCAAGTGGACCTTTGTGCAAAGCGCGGAACTAAGGGCCCGCCTGATGTTGAGTGACACGTGCTGGTGCAAGGCGGGGACGGCACACCGGGAGAAGTAGTGACGGCTAGGGACGGCATAGCGAGGTGCCGCAGTTGCCATCAGGTCCAGGAAGGCGGGAGTTTCAACAAGCCGGAACGCCAACATCTCCTGGGCCAGCAGTTTAGCGATGTTGGCGTTCAAGGCTTGCGCGTGTGGGTGGTTAGCAGTGTATTTCTGCCGCCGCTCCAATGTCTGAGAGATGGTGGGTTGTTGTAAAGAAGCGCCTGATGGTGCCTTTGATGGTGCAGGACAAGGAGATAAGACAGGACCAGGGGAGGATGAGGTAGAAGTCAACAAAGTGGCGGAGGCAGATGAAGTGGTGTCCTGGCTCGTCCTCTGGAGTGCATCGCCAGCACAGTCAGCAGTGGCAGTGGCAGAGGCAGAGGCAGTGGCAGAGGCAGTGGCAGTGGCGTGAACGGCAGGCGGCCTTTGTCCTGCCGTTGCTGCCTGCCACTGATTCCAGTGCTTGGATTCCAAATGACGGCGCATTGAAGTGGTGGACAGGTTGCTCTTCTCAGAGCCCCTAATCAATTTCGAGAGGCAAATTGTGCAGACAACACTATATCTGTCCTCGGCGCATTCCTTTAAAAAACTCCACACCTTCGAGAAACGTGCCCTCGAGGTGGGAGTTTTTCGGGGCTGGGTACGAACTGGAACATCTTGGGAGATTCCGGGTGTGGCCTGGCTTCGCCTAAGCTGCTGACCTCTGCCTCTAGCTACCCTTTTTGGTGCTGCACCTGCCTCAACATCCACACTACTTTCCCCGCTTGACATCCCCCCTGTCCAGGTCGGGTCAGTGTCCTCATCATCCACCACTTCCTCTTCCAACTCCTGTCTCATCTCCTCCTCCCGCACAATGCGCCGGTCAACTGGATGCCCTGACGGCAACTGCGTCACATCATCGTCGATGAGGGTGGGTTGCTGGTCATCCACCACCAAATCGAACGGAGATGGAGGAGACTCTAGTGTTTGAGCATCTGGACACAGATGCTCCTCTGTTAGGTTCGTGGAATCGTGACGTGGAGAGGCAGGTTGAGGGACAATGAAAGGAGCGGAGAACAGCTCTGGGGAGCAGGGACAGTTTGGGTTATTGTTCTGTAAAGCTTCGGAATTTTGGGAGGAAGGAAGACAAGACTGTTGGGTAATAGGAGGAGAGGAGGCAGAGTCTGACTGGCTGCTGGACAATGTGCTGTAAGCGTTCTCTGACAGCCATTGCAAGACCTGTTCCTGGTTCTCGGGCCTACTAAGGTTTGTACCCTGCAGTTTAGTTAATGTGGCAAGCAACCCTGGCACTGTGGAGTGGAGCAATGCTTGCTGCCCCACAGGAGTAGGCACGGGACGCCCTGTGGCTTCACTGCTACCTTGCTCCCCAGAACCATTCCCCCGACCTCGCCCACGGCCTCGTCCACGTCCCTTTCCGGGAGCCTTGCGCATTTTGAATTCCTAGTTAGAAATTGGCACTGTATACCAGTAGTAAAAATTGTGGGTGCACGTAACCCCAATATATTCTTTGAATTACCAGTCAGAAACTGGCACTATATGGCAGTAGCAAGAAATGAGGGTATTTGTATTCCCAATATATTCTTTGAATTCCCAGTCAGACAATGGCACTGTATACCAGTAGTAAAAATTGTGGGTGCACGTAACCCCAATATATTCTTTGAATTACCAGTCAGAAACTGGCACTATATGGCAGTAGCAAAAAATGAGGGTATTTGTATTCCCAATATATTCTTTGAATTCCCAGTCAGACAATGGCACTGTATACCAGTAGTAAAAATTGTGGGTGCACGTAACCCCAATATATTCTTTGAATTACCAGTCAGAAACTGGCACTATATGGCAGTAGCAAGAAATGAGGGTATTTATAACCCCAATATATTCTTTGAATTCCCAGTCAGACAATGGCACTGTATACCAGTAGTAAAAATTGTGGGTGCACGTAACCCCAATATATTCTTTGAATTACCAGTCAGAAACTGGCACTATATGGCAGTAGCAAGAAATGAGGGTATTTATAACCCCAATATATTCTTTGAATTCCCAGTCAGACAATGGCACTGTATACCAGTAGTAAAAATTGTGGGTGCACGTAACCCCAATATATTCTTTGAATTACCAGTCAGAAACTGGCACTATATGGCAGTAGCAAGAAATGAGGGTATTTGTATTCCCAATATATTCTTTGAATTCCCAGTCAGACAATGGCACTGTATACCAGTAGTAAAAATTGTGGGTGCACGTAACCCCAATATATTCTTTGAATTACCAGTCAGAAACTGGCACTATATGGCAGTAGCAAGAAATGAGGGTATTTGTATTCCCAATATATTCTTTGAATTCCCAGTCAGACAATGGCACTGTATACCAGTAGTAAAAATTGTGGGTGTATATAGCCCCAATTCTATTGCTAGGGGACTTGCAGGGTATTTCTGGGGTGAAGGTGGGGGGGCACACCGTTGGAACGGGTATCGGGGGTATATATCGGGTATACGGGAATACACTGACAGTGTATTCCATTCAGGATCCGCGGAAAGCTGGGTTGCGGCGATTGAGCCCGTCAGTGCCACGTTACACTGACAAGCTTCTCCCTGGAATTTAGCTCTTATAAGAGCTGTTGGTTGTCTTCTCCTTCCTATCCTAGCCTGTCCCTGCCTACCCAGAATCTAAGCCCTAGCTAGCTGGACGGAAACCTCCGTCCTCGGTGAATTGCAAGCTCAGAATGACGCGAAGCTGGGCGGCGCTGTTCTTTTAAATTAGAGGTCACATGTTTTCAGCAGCCAATGGGTTTTGCCTACTTTTCTCAACGTCACCGGTGTCGTAGTTCCTGTCCCACCTACCCTGCGCTGTTATTGGAGCAAAAAAGGCGCCAGGGAAGGTGGGAGGGGAATCGAGTAATGGCGCACTTTACCACGCGGTGTTCGATTCGATTCGAACATGCCGAACAGCCTAATATCCGATCGAACATGAGTTCGATAGAACACTGTTCGCTCATCTCTAATCATGAACTACTTTTCTCTCTGCATGTTCTGTGCAGTATCTGCGCGGAGAGTACACGGACCCCATTATAGTCTATGGGATCTGTGTGCTTTCAGAAGCTCACCGCTTGTCAATGCATCCGGTATTTAATTCAGGAAGGTCCCCAAGTGAACTCCCCAAATGGAGTACTGAACGCAGATGTGAACCAGGCCTAAGTATGTAAGTATATGCTTGGTCGCGAGTAGATTTTACCAATTTTTTTTGGTATTCCGATATAGACAGTTTATATAAAACCCTTAAGACCACATTCACATCTGCATCTCAATTTGGAGCCTCCGGAACAGAAATCCCATCTGAAAACGTCCTGCACAAACCCCATTACAGTTAAAGGGGCACCTCAGGATCCGCTGCTGTCCATCATGTTAAGAACTGTTTTTTGGTTCTTCTGGTCCTGTAACAGACCACAAGAGCAGGTGAGAACCTAGTGTATCTTATCTCAAATTTGGTTAGGGGCTCTTAATATCTCAAACCAATTCAATAAAATATCAAGAATAACAAAACCTTTTTACCACTGCCACCAACTTCAACTCTTTGCATCCCTTAGTAGGTGCCCCTCCATTGATTTCAGCACAGTTGGAATTTTTGGTGCTGATCTGTACGCAGTATCCTAATTATTCTCTCTACTGTCAGGTGGGCGGTACTAGGCTAGAATAGACAGACAAGGATTGCCCACCTGACAGTAGAGAACTTAATTAGCATATTTGAGTGCTGAAAATAACAGTGCTGATTACTCAGGAATGGTGGGGGTTAGAGAAATAATTCCAACTGCGTGAGAATCAGTAAAGCAGCATCTATTGAAGGAGACAGAGTAAGATTTAGAGGTCCTCTTGAAATACTGCAAGTGACAGCTATGCAGAGACACATATAGCATAAATTTGACCTAATATCACAAAACAATATAGTCTTGAAACGCTTATCATCCTGGACACAAATACTTGCGTGTCCCCCCAAGATGAGAGGTATGGAAGGTCACATATGTGCTAACTTGTCAAGTGATACGTAGATATCTGTTTTGGATGACAAATGCTCAAACTTTTATTATTTATTATGCTTACTTATATAGCTCCATCATATTCCGAAACGCTTTACAGACATTGTCAGTCACTGTCCCATGTAGGGCTCACAATCTACAGTCCCTATCAGTTTGTCTTTCGAGTGTGGGAGAAAATCTACGCAAACATGGGGAGAACATGCAAACTCCTAACAGGTGTTGTGCTTGGCAGGATTCAAACTCAGTACTCCAGCGCTGCAAGGCTAACCACTGAGCCACCATGCTGCCCTATCCCAGAATGCAAGTACATTTGGTCAATGATATGTCAATAATCTGTTTTTAACCTGTACTGTTTTGAATGGCAAATCATGATGTTTTCCCCAGAACATGCAGAATACAAGTACATTTGGTCAATGATATGTCATTATCTAAAGAGAGAACTGAGTACACATGGGCTCTGAGAAATTTGAAACATCAAGTTAAAGTCCAAAGACTAGAAAGGTGGTGGACGAAACTACAACATCCATAAAATATGAGAACCTTGGCAGCCGTGGACTTGAGTTTACAATAGCAGGTGTATCATATGGTCTGCTTAACATCTAATATGGTTCACAATGTCAAGACCAATGCTGTAGTTGGAAAGTACAACAAGTTAAAAATGATCTTGCCAATAACCTGAGCTACAGAGGCGCGCGGAGCCGCAGCAGAGACTTGACTGTGCAGCCTTTTGTTTACTTGCTGTTCAATACAAACTGTTCTACAGCAGACAGAGCTGATGCATTATTAAGTGGGGTGAGCCTGCTTTGAAATTTCCTCCCTTGTACAGCTCTGTGGTATGCGGGCCGCGGGCGATAACTTGCAGGGATTCACGCACTCAGGCAAAAACATGTGACTTCAAACATGCCTGCTGGGAAATAAAAAGGAAGCAGGGAATGCATGTATTTATTTTATGTGCCAATAAAGAAGACCTTGATGAGCTGACGGAGCGTGACAAAGGGAAAAGCCAAGCGGTGGTATATGTTATTTTGGAACTGTATGTATCATTGAGAGAGTATTAATGGTAGTTAAATGAGAATCGGAGGAAGATTCACATCCATGCATTGTTCAAGACCATGAAGGGGGTATGTGGGGGTATAACATTTTTTGAGCTGTACCCACTAAGTTTACTGTATAGAGGATGGTCTGACGGCTCCCTGACGGTTATCTGTGCAGAGCTCTGCGGGGGTGTGGTGGGTGCGGGAAGAAGTCTCATCTCCTCGGCCTCTCCTGGTGATCTGGCTCTCTGTCATATCAGTAACGCTGCTCTACTCTGACCGCAGGTCTACAGAGTACAGCAGAGTTGGTCATGTGATGGAGAATCAGGGTGTCAGCAGTGGAGGCAGAGGAATGACATTGTCCTCCCTGCTTTGCTTTGCAAAGTTTATACAGTGTAGTGAATACCTGTATTTTATACAATTTACTCAATTTCATACAATTTCCCATTTGGCTCAGATATAGGGTTGAGCTGATCTTGAGATTTCAGGATCAATTTTAAAATCCAATTTTCCAGCCAATCCTGATCGTGAAATTTGCTCGATCGCTGATCAGTATCCGATCTTTCCTGATCCCGATTGATCATCCCTAATTGTATATTATATATATAGTAGGATTGAGCCGATCTTGAGGTTTCAAAATTGGATTTTTGATCATTTTTCAGCCGATCTCCATCGCAATCATGAAATTTACTCGATCGCCAATCAGGACCCGATCTTTCCTGATCCTGATCGCTCAACCCTACTCAGATATCAAGAAGTTCTTTGATAACTTCTTGTAGTTATACCATCACCATGTCACGATCACCGGAATAAAAAATATAGAAGGCTCCCAGGTTTGTCTGGCGTCAACTTCTATTACATGCTGTTCTATGCAGCCTGTATTGGAAGTGCCATCAAGTAAAAAATTAAAACAAATTAAAAATTCTCCCTCTCCCTAGAATACATATAAAATTAAAAAATACTGTGAAACATATACACATTAGGTATCCCTGTGTCCAAATGCTCCCGGTCTACAAACTTATAAAATAAATTTTCCCATACAACAAACGCTGTAGCGGGAAACAAATCAAAGGAGCCCAACCACCATTTTTTTTTTTTTTTGCTTTTTTGCCTCTATTAAAAATTGGAATGACAAGTTATCCAAGCGATAGATATTCCCTAAAATAGTATAAATAAGAAATATATCTGACTCCACAAGAAGAGTTGCCCTGTGTTTCCCTGTACATGAAAATATTAAAAAGTTCTGGGTGTCAGAATAGGGTGATTCCATGAAAAAATTGTTTTTGCAACGCTTTGGATTTTTTAAGGGGTTAAAACTTAACTAGAACTATATATGTGTTATCCCTAGAATTGTACTGACCCATAGAATGAAGATGACATGGCAATTTGGCTGCACAATGAATGCCGTAAAAACTAAGCCCATAAAAAGTCACACAAATGCAGTTTTTCACCAATTCCACCCCATGATAATTTTTTTCCAGCTTCCTTGTACATCTTACATAATACTAAATGGTACCTTTATGAAGTTCAACTTGTACTGTAAATATTGGGCCTTATACGGCTCTGTGAATTAAAAAATAGAAAAGTTACGGGGTTTGGAAGGCCGTGAGTAAAGAACGAAAATCTAAAATGCCTGCGGTGGGAAGGGATCAAAGCATAGAGACATCTGTTGTACATAGAGACGGTTCTCTTTCCCAACAAGATAGATTATCAGGAATTACTATCCAGTCTTGTGGAGACTATAAACTTTTGACATTGGGCCCTCCACTTCCTGAAAGACACCGAAGACCTTGACCGACTGACCAATACCCCCGTCGCATTCCTGTGTGCTATATTATGTCCCATACTGTCCCCAGTACACAGTATTATGTCCCATAGTGGCCCCTGCACACACTATTATGCTCCATAGTGGCTCCTGCACACAGTATTATGTCCCATAGTGGCCCCTGCACACAGTATTATGCCCCATAGTGGCCCCTGCACACAGTATTATCCCCCATAGTGGCCCCTGCACACAGTATTATCCCCAATAGTGGCACCTGCACACAGTATTATGTCCCATAGTGGCCCCTGCACACAGTATTATGCCCCATAGTGGCCCCTGCACACAGTATTATCCCCCATAGTGGCCCCTGCACACAGTATTATGCCCTATAATAAACACCCATGAACAATTATTATACTCTGGGGTCTTTTCAGACCCCAGAGTATAATAATGGGAGACCCGGGGGATACAAACATAAAAAACACTGTTTCTTACCTATCTCCGACTCCATTGCAGTCTTCGGTGGTGTCGGCCATCACTAATGTCGTACGGACTTCATATGACCTGGGATGCAGGCCAGATGCCTGTATGGAGCATGGAGAGGTAAGTAACACTGTTTGTTATGTTCGCTTACCTCTCCCGGGCTCAGATCATTATACTCGGGGACCTGAAAAGACCTCTGAGTATAATAACTGTGTTTGTGGGGTCTGCGGTGTCACTTACCAATCCCAGCCCCTGCCAGGATCAGTAAGTAAATAGGGCCCGTTACCACCTGGAGTAACTCCAGTCGGTAACGGCCTATTAAGAAAAAAAAAACCCGTAGGGCTAGCGGCTGTCGCTGGGCCTCTAATGTCCTGGGCCCTGTGGCAGCCGCTACCCCTCCTACCACGGTAGTTACGCCACTGGCCATAGAGTCTGATGAAGGCAGCTTTGCCAAAATCGTTTACTGCTCTGTAAGAATCTTCTTTTGATTAAATCACCTCTTAAACTCAATCTAAGGAGTCATTGAATTCTTTCTACATATTGGGGACCCTATTGAAGCAACCATAAAGAAATTGAAAACTTGAATGTTGCACATAAATCATACTAGTAGCCAGTCTTATCTTGACAGAAATGCTATAAACAGCCTCATATCTCTGTCTCTTTCCTCTTCTCCCCTTCCCTCTCCATAGACTGCATTGTAGAACAATCTGCCTTTGTATGAATTTCTAACTGTAGTTACTGAAATAAGAAGAAAATATAGAAATAATTAAAGACACTGGCATTTCCTTTAGTGAAATAAGTTGCAAAATTTGCCTTCACCTACACTACTTATTTATGAAACTAAGACTTTACTTACACTTTAACAAAACCCATCTAAAACTAATGAATCTACTTGAACAGTTTGCATTGTTCTCAGAACAACAAGTTAGCTTTGCAAATGTGATTTCCTAATTTGTAACATTCCTCCCGAATTAAAACGGGTTGAAATTAACTTTGACTTCCAACTTAAAAAAAAACAAAAAACTTGATAGTCTTCAGTAGTTGATACCTTTTTAATGGCTAATTAATAATGATGACAGATTACAACGTTTCGGAACTCTAGGCTCCTTTCTCAAGTAAATTTAAAAACCGTTTCTGAAGGATGCCTATTTATGTACAAAAGGACACATAGGGATAGAATTCCAGGAGGAAGGGGGGGGGGGGGAGGGGGGTTGAGGTAGAGGGTTATTAGTTATTGGTAGAAACAATGTAAACAATTCCAGGTTCTCATCAGTTCTCAGGGTCTCAGCCATTAAAAAGGTATCAACTACTGAAGACTATCAAGTTTTTTGTTTTTTTTATATTCACTGTCAGAAAGACATTCCTGACAGTTTAGCTGGGCTGTGAGGTACACCCTCCCTAAACAGTACTCATCCATAGCCCTGTACTGTCAGAGGGGGCGTTCCTTACCACCCAGTGGTGACGCTAAGCTGTGAGGAACGCTCCCCCTGACTGTACTCATCCATAGACTAGAATTGGGGGGTGTTCTTCACAGCTGGGAGGTAAGGAACAACCCCTCTGACAGTAGAGGGCTATGGACTAGTATTGTCTAGGGAGGGCATTTGTCACAGCCCAGCTAGACTGTCAGTAACATCGTTCTGACAGTGAGCAGAGATCGGTGCTGAAACTAACAACACCAATATCTCCAGCCCCGGGGCACATAACGGGAAAGCCGAAAGTGAGCTGAATTCAGTGACTGTTGGTCTTCTAGCGGTATTTAAAACCACATGTGCCTGAGGACATGAAAGATCATCTGTAGGCTGAGGCCCCACATTGTGGAAACACAGCTATTTTTGTTGCAGATTTTGCTGAGTTTTTTTCAGCAATGGCTACAAAAGGAATGGGAGATATATAGGAAGCTCTTATACTTCTCCCTTCTGCTCAATCCATTCCTGTCTTTGGCTCAAAAAACTGCAATAAAAAAACCTGCGCTTCCGCAATGTGGGGCCTCGGGTTGGATTCTCAGAGAAGTCTTCTCCGTGCAGCGTCCCCGCGGCGTCTTCCAGCTCTGAATTCACTCTGTCAGGCATTGGGCCTGGGCAGAGCCGACTGCGCATGCCCACACTTAAAAGCAAAGTGGCCATTTTCTTGTAGCGCGGGCATGCGCAGTCTGCTCTGCCCAGGCCCGATGCAGAGTTGATTCAGTGCCGGAAGACACCGCGGGGACACTGCGCGGAGAAGACTTCTAAAGGTAGGAGAAGAACCAGCATTGATTGCCGACTGTATAGCATTCGGCCAATCAACGCTGGTTCTGCATCAAATCTTTCCATTCGAATAGAGAGTTGTACTCGATTGAGTACGAGTATTTTGAATACCGCAGTATTCGATCAAATACCTACTCGATCGAATACTACTCGCTCATCTCTACTTCCCGGTACTGGTGGAAGAAGTCATTGCACTTCTGAAGGAAGGATAGTAGCAGTGCTTGGGTATGTGTCCTTAGGGGACAAAGTGCTTCCCACGGTGGTGCATACCTTCTGAGGATATCATACACCCCCTGGGTATATGTGTACTTCAGGTTCAGAACCACTGGTATAGATGGTGTAAAAATGGTGTCATTTCGGGGCCACACGGTGGCTCAGTGGTTAGCACTGCAGCCTTGCAGCACTGGAGTCCTGGTGTTCAAATCCCGCCAAGGACAGAAAACCATCTGCAAGGAGTTTGTATGTTCTCCCCGTGTTTACATGGATTTCCATCCCATATTCCAAAAAAGACATACTGATAGGGAAAAATGTACATTGTGAGCTCTACGTGGGGCTCACAATCTACATTTAAAAATAAATAAAAAATGGTGTCATTTCTTTTAATCAGAACTTGGTGATATTATCATTCCAGTGCAAAGGTTTATGTCAACTAATACGGTATCGGAGTTGGTTTAAGCTTTCCTTTTAGCTTCATATCGCATGACTGCCAGTCATAGTGAGGGGCCTCATGGCACTGCGGTATGTTATCAGACTCTTGTGATGTTCTGCAGCGACAATACCCATATGAGATGACTTATACATGTGAATGACTGCTGGATGAGAATAGAGCTAATAGAACGGCGGCACTCGGTGGGATAAACACTCTACTCGACAGATTAAAGATAGTATCTGGTTGCTATGGCTATAAAGCACATTCGTGCCATTTATTCTATGACATTAAATATTTTACACTGTTCTAGATTTGTGTTTTCTGTGGAAAAAATCCCAACAATGCTTTAAAGGGAACACATTCCTATTCACAAGGCTGTTTGTTCTTCATCATTGATATCATACAATCAGATTTGGAGCATATTACTTTATTGAATCATACCGGGTTCTGTAATATGCAGTATCGGAAAAGCCGATATTGTATGAGTGTATGTATTATGTGGCCAATAACTACCCATCAGGGGTTAGACATTTCTTATTGGGAACTGCAATATTTGTGAGAAAATCACATTTTATATTGGCAGACGACAGAAATACTGACTTAAAGTCGCATCACTCAGTGGTTAGCTATGGGAGGCTTGTTCATAGCCCAACAGGGATAGGTCCGAAATGTGACACTCAGGAAATGCGATGTGCGGTCCGCATTACACTATGTACTCTACCAGTCATGAATGATGAAGAACTAGGAAGCAGAGAAATTTCTCTCAATCTAGATTTTGGAAATAATCCATTAAAATGCAGCCTAGGTGTTCTGTGTCTTGACATTAGAGGGGAAGTTTTCAATCCAAGGTCTTCATATTTTCCCCAAAATGCAAAGTTTTAGGCTGGTGTGGTAAAAATGCTGCATACAGCGCCGCACCTCCCATGAGGCGACCTGAAGCGAGCGCTTCAGGCGGCGCTATGTCAGGACCCCAGGGAGGGCGGCATTTTTGATTATCTAAGCCAGTCCAGGACAAGCTGTCCTGGACTGGCTTAGCACTGAGCAGTGGTTTGGGGAGGCCACTGAAGCAGCGCTGCTCCAGCAGCCTCCCCTAACGCTCAGGCAGAGAGCAGGTCTTCTCCGTGCCTGCTCTCTGCCTGCTCTCTGTGCTAAGCCCCACCCCCTTTGCTCAGCCACGCCCCCTTCGCTCCGCCACGCCTCTATGCTCCGCCCCTTCCTCTGGGGGGGGGCTTTCTGTAGTTCACCTCGGGCGGCGAAAGGGGTAGGTTCACCCCTGGCTGCATAGTAAGAATGCTTTCAATAACAAGTGTTAATGGTTTATTTTTGACAGAATAGACACACATACACCTCACCGTGTGCCCTGTCATCCAGCCTAATACCATCCCCCGACCCCGAATCTGTCTGGACTAAAACGGTGACACCAGTCTCCTTAGCCCCGCCTACCCCCATACCCGGCCCTGACCCAAGCAAGCTCCCCACACCCCCTAAAAAGGATTGAATGAAGAAAAGAGAAATCTAAATTCCATCAATATTTGGTGTGACCAATCTTTGGAGGAAGAGTCCTGGAAGTGATGATATGGGGACTCCTGATCTCAACATCATCCAGTCCGTCTGGGATTACATGAAGAGACAGAAGGATTGGAGCAAGCCTACATCCACAGAAGATCTGTGCTTAGTTCTCCAAGATGGCGGGAACAACCTCCCTGCCGAGTTCCTTCAAAAACTGTCTATAAGTGTCCCGAGAAGAACTGATGGAAGGCAAAGGGCAAAGGTCACACCAAATATTGATGGGATTTAGATTTCTCTTTTGTTTTTCACTTAATTCTGTGAATTGACAAAAATAATCTATTAACACTTCTATTTTTGAAAGCTTAGGGTGAGTTCACATGGAGTAAAGTGCCGCGTGATGTGGCATGTATACGCTTTCCTGCAACATAGGGAGAACTTTACTAAGTAAAATGCACTGGAATTCTGGTGTAACTTGTGCAAAAAACTGTATAATGTGCCTTGGGTAACATTTGTCAACTGTCTAACTTTCAGACTGCGTTAGGAAATATGCTCCATAGTGTATAATATATTTTTCATATTCTTACACTAGGTTCTGTTGGAGACTGCAAATTTGACTCAAACTCAGCAGATGACCTCATTATAGTCTATGGCAGGGATCAGCAACCTTCAACACTCCAGCTGCTGTGACACTACAACTCCCATCATGCTCCAGTCACTTCCATGGGAGTTCCAAAAACAGCAGAGCAAGTATGCATGCTGGGAGTTGTAGTTTTACAACAGCTGGAGAGCTGAAGGTTGCCTACCCCTGGTCTATGGGGTCTAGGGGTTTGCAGGCTTTTTAAACGTACAGGGTCTCCATATTTCGGGTCCCGAACACTAGTATGAACCTAGCGTAAGGCAAGCTGGAGACTAATATCTACTGATGAAAATTGTCTGTAAATTCAGTTACAGTCCATAAAAATAGTGCACATAAAATGACACAACTGTGTTTATAAGCTGGAGGAACTTGTACAGGTTATTGTGATGGTAATGATAATTTTACAGTCCACCGTAAATGCAGCTAATGGGTTCGTATTAGTATCTGAGCTATAGAGAGATATTGCTTTTAATCTTGGTGATTCATTTTGGTTTTGTGATGTGTCAATAAAAATTGTTGGCTGCCCATGGTATTTGGATAAATTGTGTAGATAAAAAAAGAAAAAAAAATTCATGCAAGCCAATTTTCTCATAGCCTGGCGAGGGTGTAGAATTCACTGGCGGGACAAGGTTGGGGGGATTGTGCGGCTAATAAGGAAACACAGTAAGGTCAGGACCCCTAGTTGTGAAAACACTACGTTTTACCGTACCTGCAAAGTGGATGGGATTTTGGCCAATCCCATCCAAAGATAGCAGTAAAAAACCTACAGCAGAAATTCAGCGATTTCCAAAATTGCTGCATTTTTGTAAATTGCACCATGTTGATTATACATAGAGATGAGCGAGTAGTGTTCGATCGAGTAGGTGTTTGATCGAATACTACGGTATTCGAAATACTCGTACTCGATTGAACACTATTAGCTGTTCGAAGTTTAAGGTTCGATGCAGAACCAGCGTTGATTGGCAGAATGCTATACATTCTGCCAATCAACGCTGGTTCTTCTGTTACCTTTCTGAAGTCTTCTCCGCGCTGCGTCCCCGCATCTTCTTCCGGGTGGAATTCACTCTGCCTAGGCATCCGGCCTAGGCAGAGCCGACTGCGCATGCGCAGTTGGCTCTGCCTAGGCCAGATGCCTAGGCAGAGTGAATTCCACCCGGAAGAGGACGCTGGGACGCTGCGCTGGGAGAAGACTTCAAGCAGAATCCAGCCCGACCGTCACTCGTGGACTTGGTAAGTATGATTTTATCGAATTTTGCGTACCCCTGAAATGAGCATTTCCCCCATAGTCTATAATGGGGTTCGAAATCCGTTCGAACAGTCGAACAGTGTGCGGCTGTTCAAATTGGATTTCGAACCTCGGACACTTTAGTGTTCGCTCATCTCTAATTATACATAGATAAACGCTGGCATTTATTGTATAGGTATAATAGGGACAGAACGTCTGCAGTCTTTTCTGCAGTGTTTTTTGGCTGTGGCTCGCTACATGGGGCCTTAGCCTAAAGGGTATATTTCATTATTACATTTATACAATTACCTATACTATATTAAGGGAGATCTCTGTGTTAGTGCCCTAATATTGCCTCTCCTATAGCTAATATTACCTGTGTGTGTTTGGGGACACTATTAAAGAAGACCTTTCATGTCCTCATTGATGTACAGTATTATATATGTGCCCTGGTGGTGGAGATATCAGTGCCATTAGTTTCGATATCTCCCCACTGTCAGAAAGACACTATCGTTGGGTGGCAAGGAACGCTCCCTCTCACAGTACAAGTCTATGGAAGAGTCAGGGGGCGTTCCTTACCACCCAGCGATGACCCTGAGCTGTAAGGCATGCCTTTCTGTCTATGGGGAGATATTGTGCCAAAACAAACAGCACCGGGGGACATACCGGGAAAACCAAATGTCTACTGAATTGAGCGCACTGTCTGATTTCTATCCGTATATAATACCGCACATCGATGAGGACATGACAGGTCCTCTTTAAGGCCACAGTTAATAACATTGCCTGTGTATGGAAATGTAATTAACTGGGGGGGGGGGTACTATAAGTGAAATAGTGCCCTAGGAGTGCCCCCACAGGTAATATTATTTGCGTGTGTGTGTGTGTGTTTGTGTGTGTGTGGCTTTTACCTGTGGGGGATCAGCACCATTACAGTTATTGTGCCCCTCCCCCTCAGTTAATAATATTACCTTTTTGTATGTGTGGAGAAAGCATTTACCTATGTGTTTGAGAGGAACTATTACCTGTGGGGGGCACCATTACATTTATAGTGTCCCACACAGATAATGTTATTAATTGGGGAAGGGGGAACTAGGATTATAATAGTGCCCTAATAGCACCCCCCACAGATAATATTACTTGTGTGTGTATGGGGGGACTATTACAGTAAAAGCAACCCACCAGGTATTTTCCAAGAGCTCTGCAGATCAGCTGCTGTAATCTCTTCAAACAGATCATCTGTGGGGTTCCTGGGTGTCGGAGCAGCAACTAACAGATATCAATGATCTCTCCAAGTATATTGGTCTTAGATCATTATAAGTTACTCTCCTTAGAACACTAGAAATTGTAGTTACATTTTATAGGACACTAGATATACTAGTTATATTCCATAGAACACTAAATTTTACAGTTACATTGCATAGAAAAAGAGATCTTTTAGTTACATTGCACAGAACACTAGATCTCATAGTTACATTTCATAGAGCACTAGATCTCATAGTTACATTTCATAGAGCACTAGATCTCGTAGTTACATTTCATAGAGCACTAGATCTTGTAGACACATTTCATAGAGCACTAGATCTCATAGTTACATTTCATAGAGCACTAGATCTCGTAGATACATTTCATAGAGCACTAGATCTCATAGTTACATTTCATAGAGCACTAGATCTCATAGTTACATTTCATAGAGCACTAGATCTCATAGTTACATTTCATAGAGCACTAGATCTCGTAGTTACATCTCATAGAGCACCAGATCACACAGTTACATTTCATAGAGCACTAGATCTCGTAGATACATTTCATAGAGCAATAGATCTCATAGTTACATTTCATAGAGCACTAGATCTCGTAGACACATTTCATAGAGCACTAGATGTCATAGTTACATTTCATAGAGCACTAGATCTCGTAGACACATTTCATAGAGCACTAGATGTCATAGTTACATTTCATAGAGCACTAGATCTCATTTCATAGAGCACTAGATCTCGTAGTTACATTTCATAGAGCACTAGATCTTGTAGACACATTTCATAGAGCACTAGATGTCATAGTTACATTTCATAGAGCACTAGATCTCGTAGTTACATTTCATAGAGCACTAGATCTCGTAGTTACATCTCATAGAGCACTAGATCTCGTAGTTACATCTCATAGAGCACTAGATCTCGTAGATACAGTTCATAGAGCACTAGATCTCATAGTTACATTTCATAGAGCACTAGATCTCGTAGTTACATTTCATAGAGCACTAGATCTCATAGTTACATTTCATAGAGCACTAGATCTCATGGTTACATTTCCTAGAGCACTAGATCTCATAGTTAAATTGCACAGAACACTAGATCTCGTAGTTACATTTCATAGAGCACTAGATCTCATAGTTACATTTCATAGAGCACTAGATCTCATAGATACATTTCATAGAGAACTAGACCTCATAGATAAATTTCATAAAGCACTAGATCTCGTAGATACATTTCATAGAGCACTAGATCTCATGGTTATATTTCATAGAGCACTAGATCTCATAGTTACATTTCATAGAGCACTAGATCTCATAGTTACATTTCATAGAGCACTAGATCTCATAGTTACATTTCATAGAGCACTAGATCTCATGGTTACATTTCATAGAGCACTAGATCTCATAGTTACATTTCATAGAGCACTAGATCTCATAGTTACATTTCATAGAGCACTAGATCTCATAGTTACATTTCATAGAGCACTAGATCTCATAGTTACATTTCATAGAGCACTAGATCTCATAGATACATTTCATAGAGCACTAGAACTCATAGTTACATTTCATAGAGCACTAGATCTCACAGTTACATTTCATAGAGCATTAGATCTCATAGACACATTTCATAGAGCACTAGATCTCATTGTTACATTTCCTAGAGCACTAGATCTCGTAGATACATTTCTTAGAGCACTAGATCTCGTAGCTACATTTCCTAGAGCACTAGATCTCATAGTTACATTTCATACGGAACTAGATCTCGTAGATACATTTCCTAGAGCACTAGATCTCATAGTTACATTGCACAGAACACTAGATCTCGTAGTTACATTTCATAGAGAACTAGATCTCATAGTTACATTTCATAGAGCACTAGATCTCATAGTTACATTTCATAGAGCACTAGATCTCGTAGTTACATTTCATAGAGCACTAGATCTTGTAGACACATTTCATAGAGCACTAGATCTCATAGTTACATTTCATAGAGCACTAGATCTCGTAGATACATTTCATAGAGCACTAGATCTCATAGTTACATTTCATAGAGCACTAGATCTCATAGTTACATTTCATAGAGCACTAGATCTCATAGTTACATTTCATAGAGCACTAGATCTCGTAGTTACATCTCATAGAGCACCAGATCACACAGTTACATTTCATAGAGCACTAGATCTCGTAGATACATTTCATAGAGCAATAGATCTCATAGTTACATTTCATAGAGCACTAGATCTCATAGACACATTTCATAGAGCACTAGATGTCATAGTTACATTTCATAGAGCACTAGATCTCGTAGACACATTTCATAGAGCACTAGATGTCATAGTTACATTTCATAGAGCACTAGATCTCATTTCATAGAGCACTAGATCTCGTAGTTACATTTCATAGAGCACTAGATCTTGTAGACACATTTCATAGAGCACTAGATGTCATAGTTACATTTCATAGAGCACTAGATCTCGTAGTTACATTTCATAGAGCACTAGATCTCGTAGTTACATCTCATAGAGCACTAGATCTCGTAGTTACATCTCATAGAGCACTAGATCTCGTAGATACAGTTCATAGAGCACTAGATCTCATAGTTACATTTCATAGAGCACTAGATCTCGTAGTTACATTTCATAGAGCACTAGATCTCATAGTTACATTTCATAGAGCACTAGATCTCATGGTTACATTTCCTAGAGCACTAGATCTCATAGTTAAATTGCACAGAACACTAGATCTCGTAGTTACATTTCATAGAGCACTAGATCTCATAGTTACATTTCATAGAGCACTAGATCTCATAGATACATTTCATAGAGAACTAGACCTCATAGATAAATTTCATAAAGCACTAGATCTCGTAGATACATTTCATAGAGCACTAGATCTCATGGTTATATTTCATAGAGCACTAGATCTCATAGTTACATTTCATAGAGCACTAGATCTCATAGTTACATTTCATAGAGCACTAGATCTCATAGTTACATTTCATAGAGCACTAGATCTCATAGTTACATTTCATAGAGCACTAGATCTCATAGTTACATTTCATAGAGCACTAGATCTCATAGTTACATTTCATAGAGCACTAGATCTCATAGATACATTTCATAGAGCACTAGAACTCATAGTTACATTTCATAGAGCACTAGATCTCACAGTTACATTTCATAGAGCATTAGATCTCATAGACACATTTCATAGAGCACTAGATCTCATTGTTACATTTCCTAGAGCACTAGATCTCGTAGATACATTTCTTAGAGCACTAGATCTCGTAGCTACATTTCCTAGAGCACTAGATCTCATAGTTACATTTCATACGGAACTAGATCTCGTAGATACATTTCCTAGAGCACTAGATCTCATAGTTACATTGCACAGAACACTAGATCTCGTAGTTACATTTCATAGAGAACTAGATCTCATTGTTTCATTTCATAGAGCACTAGATCTTGCAATTCCATTCATCACGACACTAAATCTTGCAGCTCTGGCCAGGCTGTGGACAGTGCAGTGATGGGTGACATCACATTATTACAAAAAGCTGCAGAGAAAAAGAAAATCTTTACTATATTGACAGCTTACAAATCCACCAAATCAATGTAAACCTATTTTCCTCTTGGCTAAGAATTACTGTGTTGTGCAGCTTACCACAGAGAAAACAATCATTCTTCGGCAAGTGTTGATGCAATTGTTAATAGTTTCATATTGTACCGGTTGGGGTGAGCAGAATGTATTTCTTGCTGAACTGTATTGTTTTCACAGGCTATGATTGTTAGCTAACTGCACACCTTGGTACCCACCTTAAAGGACTTACAGAGCCACTTACTAGTTGAACTTCACAGTTTAGCCTCTATACACCTCCACAATGGGAAATTAGAATGTGATTGAAGTGCACACGTTCAGGTTTCATTCAGATGGTTTAGTAAAAAGGACCGCGTTAACTGTTTTGGAACCACGTTTATTTTATATACCGTCCCTTTATTTTTGCAGACTGAAAAGTAATTGGATAATCTAAAAAATATAAATATTTTATAAACCTTTTGCAGTCAATGACAGCATGGAATTTGGAACCCCTGACCGAATATGGAGTTACCTCCTCTGGGATGCTTTGTCAATCTATCACTGCAGTCGTTTGATTTTTTGCAGATTTTTTGCAGTCAATTTTTTCTACAGTTCTTTATTGAATTCTGTTATCCTATTGACTTTTTAGATATGGTTGGCTTTAGGCTTTATTTTTAAAGTTAAAAGAATGTTATCCCGGCAGCAGGGGGCTGTTTGGCTTCTGGGTTGCTCTTCCTGCTAGCTCTGTGCTGTGGTGGTTGCCATGTCTTCTTTTTCTAAGATGTTAGTGAATAACATACTCCCTAGAGTTGTACATTTCTTTGCCTTAAGAAGCTATAGGATTTCTCTAATAGTACTGTATGTTTTGGGTCATTGTTTATATGTAATGTTACACACCATCCTATCGGATATGCAGCATTCGGTTGAATCTGTGCAGAAATACTAGATTTATACACCTTAGAATTCATCCTGCTACTTCTATCCCCAGCCACTTCATCAATATACACCAGTGATTCAGTTACATTGGCAGCCACACATACCCATGCCATAACACTTTCTCAGAATGTGGTATGTTATGGATCATATGCATTTCCTTTCCTTATGTATACTCCTTTCCTCCTATTTTTCATGTATATGTTCAGAATCAAGCAAATATATATATATATATATATATATATATATATATATATATATATATATAGTGAGAGGGTGACAGGCAGAATGCTGGAATCCCACTATATCAACCACAGATTCCCGACTTATGTGTTTAGTTAGTTACTCAGACGAGCAGGTTTTGTTTTTGCCTGAAGTTAAGGCTGTACTTTGCCTGAAGTCAAGGTTTATTTTCTTGATTTTTTTTCCTAAATAAACCAGTTTGCTGCATATTTTGTGTCCCCCATCTTGACTGTTTGGGTCCGCACCACTGCTTCTACCAGCTACGTTTCCCACAATATATATATATATATATATATATATATATATATATATATATATATATATATATATAGTTTTAGCCAAGTCAATTCTTACCTTTCTGTTTTGGATGGTACCAATGGTTTGCATCTTGACATAGAAACTGTAAATTTACATTCATGTAGGCCAATTGAGTGCAGACTTATTGTCCCACTTCATTGATAATGCTCTTCACTGGGCTAGACGTTATGTGAAGGTTTCCTTCACCATCTGTATACGGGGAACCTAATAAATGATGCATAGAGCTGGACTTGGCGAAGGTGGAGAAAGATGATAAAAGTGATTAAAAGATTAAAACATTATTATTAATATTTTTCTCACATCCGAGCCACAGACTTTGGACTTTTAATAGCTTTTTTTGTTAAAGTACATTGTATGTAGTTTCCATCTTTACAACACACATCAGACACGTCAGATAGGAGCGGGCTGGAATGGAACTTGGCAGGTTCTTTTAACACTGTGTCAGGTTTCGGTACTAGAACAGTATGGTCTCTCACAGATGGTTTTAAAAAGAAAAGAGCACATATGACATATGAGAGGTTTTAACGGAAGCAAAGGCTCAAATCATCTTCTGAACCCGAAACAGCGGAATCTTTCTGAGTTGGTGCAACTTATTTCCAAAAAAATAACATCTTGGAATAAAAAAATTCTAAGATAATTTTACAGAACAAACCAGCTGATCCAGTCTTGTCTAATATTTGGATTATTGCTACATGATTGTTTTTTGATATGATATGTATATTGCAGAATACAATTTTGGCCTTATAATTTGAAAATTTGGCACTAAATTCGAAAATTATAAGCAAATTATATAAATAATAGTTTTATTAGTCATATTTATATTAATTAATATAACTATACTAATCGAACACACCAGATATCATATAAAAGAAGTGTGAACCTATTTCACTTAATTTTTTTTAGACATACAGTATCGGTTTTATTTCTAAGTTTTCATATTTCTTCATATCTCTTCAGTATTGTCCACTTTTATGATAATGACAGGAACGCTGATTCCATCATAGAAGAAGCTAAGTGTAACGGTAAGGGTGGAGTGAAGCGGATTAAAATCTTCATGGAATAGTTGTAGCAATTTTCAGACTCCAGGTGACTATATAGTGGTAACCGGTCAAATATCTGGTGGAACAGGAGGGTGAAAGGTTATTTTTAAGTTGTGACATAATCCATTTGCATATTGTGGTGCCATTTTATTTCTCATTGCTGTTCCAGTAAAATGGAAATACCTATTGTAAATAACATAATTTAATAATAACTACAACATCCAAGGCATTAAAGTAGCACTCCAGCGAAAACACTTTTTCCATCCCTGTACCCCTCACCTGATTGACCGTCACTCTCCAGATTTCCTTCATGAATACTGCATTCATACCCCTGCAATCCAGACTAGGGTTGAGCTGATCTTGAGATTTCAGGATCGATTTTAAAATCCGATTTCCGATCATTTTCCATTTCCAATCGTGAAATTTGCTCGATTGACAATGGGGATCCAGTCTTTTCCAAACCCAATCACTCAGCCCTAGTCAATGCTTCTTTATGGGAAAAGTCACTTTTCGGGTTGAGCCGATCTTGAGATTTCAAAATCCAATTTCCGATCATTTTCCAGCCGATCTCGATCGTGAAATTTGCTTCATCGCCGATCGGGATCTGATCTTTTCCGAACCCGATCGCTCAACCCTAGTCAATGCTTCTTTATGGGTTGAGACAATCTTGAGATTTCAAAATCCAATTTCCAATAGTTTTCCAGCCGATCACAATTGTGAAATTTGCTCGATCACCGATCGGGATCCGATCTTTTCCAAAACCGATCGCTTAACCCTAATCTAGACCAATCTTAGCTCTATAGTTCTCTTTATCTTTGCTTTGTTATCAATCCTATGATGCATCAGTACAACATCATATGGCAGCTAGAGACTGTACTATATCTACCTTCTGTGGGCAGTGCAATTATCTCTCTTTCTATATTCTCCTAAATATTCTAAGTGCCTATCCACACACCTGAAAAGGTGGTCTCTCCCTAAGGATGGAAGTTATCCCCATAATCTGGTCTCTCAGCTTCTCACTTCTATCACTCTAGTCTGCGCTGATGAAGTCCAACCAGACAAAAAACGGTGCCGTCCGTAGCTGAGAAATTGATTTGGTTATAACCCTGCATTATGCAGTAAAGACTTCTGGGAAAGTCGGGCATGATGTTCAGGGTGCTTCCCATAGAGGGCGGCATAACAGAGGCACTGTCTCCCTGTTTACATCTTGGGAGACAGATTTGCATATTCTTCCCATATAGGTGTATAGTCAGGGTGACTGATCTGTGAGCAACTGTCTGCTCCTCAATAGCTAATGACAGAAGTTTCTGATTCCCCTGCGGAGAGCCTGTGTAGTACAATCCATCATACGTGAAGTTGGGGACCGATACATGAACTCCTACAGATTGTATCAGGTCGGAGTGAGTCATATGACCTTATTAAAGGGAAGGATTCACATAGAAAGGAATTACTAAATAAGGTAACACTGGCTGTATTACATATATTGGGGAATAGCTACATAATGCATGAAAAAAAAAAATCACCGGAGGGCTTCTTTAAAGTCTGAAGCTTTAGAGATACACAGAGAGTGGGGAAAAAGGAAAAGCTTTGACATACTCAAAACAAACTTAATGTTGCATCACATGAATTTATGTCATTTTCCATCCATCACAGGGAATGTGCTTCACAGACTTAGTAGGGGCACCGCATCTATAGACCAAACCTCAATCACAAGCCAATAAAACTTTCACACTTCTTATCTATGATCTGCTTTAAGAATTTACTGCTTTGGCTTTTCACTCTTCCAGCTTATATATAATATTTTTTCGTTCTTGTTACACCTACCGGACCATATTTTTGTTGTTTTGTTTATAAATATCTTAGATGTTCCATGAAGGAGAGGGAGAGGGTTACACGTTTAAAGTTATTTTAGCCTTAGGCGAGTGGTAGACGTTAGATGGCTGCCAGTCAAACACTTGTTCAGATGACAGCTATTCCTCTTCATCTCTTCATACACATGCTCGCTGGGCTCAGCATGCATGTGTTCTGAAACAGGAGAGGAGTATAAGCTGCTGCCAGTCAACTCTGGTGCCTGCTTATCTCCCTTGAGAATAATAGATTGGGTAGGTGGAAATATAACAACTTGATTCTGATGTCCCTCAACATATTCCAATGGGGAAAAGTTGGAGGCACCATGAACCTTAGATCATAGACCTGTCCTGCCAAAATCAGCATTTTCTTACATGATCAAATGTAATAATGTTACAGGATTGTAGTATTATTTAGGATACTGTGATCAGAAATGTATATATACTTCAAGTGGTAAGAATATCTGATATCAAAATGAGTGCACAGTACAGACAGGCAGCAGGGAAAGCAAGTCGGAGGAACGTCGGTAATATCTACAGGTATAACTAGAGATGAGTGAGTAGTACTTGATCGAGTAGGTATTCGATCGAATACTACGGTATTCAAAATACTCGTACTCGATCGAGTACCACTCGCTGTTCGAATGTAAAAGTTCGATGCAGAACCAGCATTGACTGGCCGAATGCTATACAGTCGGCCAATCAACGCTGGTTCTTCTCCTACCTTTAGAAGTCTTCTCTGTGCAGCTTACCCGCGGTGTCTTCCGGCTCTGAATTCATTCTGCCAGGCATTGGGCCTGGGCAGAGCCGACTGCGCATGTCTGCTTGTAGTGCGGGTATGTGCAGTCAGCTCTGCCCAGGCCCGGTGTCTGGCAGAGTGAATGAAGAGCCGGAAGATGCCTCGGGGGATCCAGCCCGACCCTCACTCGTGGACTTGGTAAGTATAACTTGATCGAACGTTGCCTACCCCTGAAACGAGCATTTTCCCCCCATAGACTATAATAGGGTTCGATATTCAATTCGAGTAGTCGAATATTGAGGAGCTACTCGAAATGAATATCGAACCTCGAACATTTTACTGTTTGCTCATCTCTAGGTATAACCAATAGGAGTAGAGATTGTAATCCAACGGTTTAGAGAGCTGGTGAGAACATATCTGCGTCCAATTCCATGGATTACACCTGCAAAAAGACAAATACAATGCAAACATGGTGGCGTGGCTGAAGAATAGAAAATACCAGGAGAGGCTCAAAGAACTTGATCTGTGTAGCCTTAAAGGGATTCTATCATTAGAATTCTCTTTATTAACTATGTACTAAGAAAAGTTATACTTTTCTTCTTTTTATTATTCTGATCCATGCTGTGGTTCCTGAGAAATTTCTTTCTTTTATCTCCAGCGATGCCTCCATCTGCTTCTCTGTCTCTTCTATGGCCGATTGTGCATGTCATCGGCCATTTTCCTGTGGTCGAATGGGAGAGGCCACCAGAAAATGGCCGATGGACATGCGCAGTCGGCCATTTTCTTGTGGCCAAATGGGAGAGGCCACCGGAAAATGGCCGATGGACATGCACAGTCGGTGCTTTTGGATGAAGATGTGATGGTGATGCAGGAGAAGAGGCTGAGAAGAAGGTGAAGGCGACGATGGAGAGTTTTCGGACATCACAGGGGCGCCCCCAGTGCTGTCTGAAAACTCATTTACATATGGGAGAAAGAAGTCATTTCTCAGGAACGGCGGTGCGGGCCAGAACAATAACGGTAATAGAGGAATAGCCTTTCTTAAGGCTATTCCGACATGTACTTAGTTCTAATGATAGAATCCCTTTAAGGAAAGAATGGAAAGGGAGGACATGACCAAATCCATAAATATGTAAAAGGTATAAATAAGGTTCAGAGGGATTTGCGTTTAACAAAAACTAAACACAAGAACAAGGGGGAAGAATCTGAAATTAGTTGGGGGGGGAGATCAGAAGCAACTCCAGGACATTTTGGTTCACTTAGAGTAGTTGAGCCTTGGAACAAACTTCCATTAGATGTAGTTGGGAAATGTACAGTAAGTGAATGTAAATCTGCCTGGGATAAATACATGGTCTATCCTTAGCTAAATGGGTAGACTAGATGGACCATGTAGTCGTTTTCTACCATCAATCTTTTCCATAAGAGAAGATCTCATGGGCCACTACTTGCATATCGACAGCTCCAGACTCCTCTAACAACAAGACCCCATTGTGACTACAACATCTGCACCAGTACGTATAAGGTTTCTATTCATATCTGCGCTACTCCTCTATGCAGAGTGGATCGGAGATAGGGTATGTATATTAACGTCTATACATATATTTCATCCAGACAATTTATCTTTATGACCAAGTGCAGCTAATGCAAGTATAAAAAAAAAATCTGTCTTCAAGTAGTGTTCTCCGAGATCTCCTCTGTGGGAACGCTTGTGAGTGTGACGTGCATTATAACAGCAGGGTATTATACAGTACGTGCTCTGCTTTATAGACAGTGTGCACCTGAACATCTACAATACATTCTAATCCTATACATTCATCTTAATCTTTTTACGTATAAAAAAACACCTATTTTGGATGATGTTTTTATCCAAATTTCCATGTTCTGTATTTACAATTATGATGCAGTGGATTGATCACCGTGCCATTGGGTGTTTTGCATATGTAATATAAAATTATGGCATTATATGACTATATTTTATCTGAACAACATGACGGTTTTACTAAAATAAAGCATGATAAATGATGTATAATGTAGGTCATATATTTGCCGTAATTTCTTGTGACTAGCCTCATTGTGCTTTGTAAGGTTCTCTGATTCTTATACTATATATTCCCCTGTCCTTACAAATAAAAATGAATAAATTGCTTAAATTCCATGTATATTTCCCTCTCTTCTCTGCTATCTTTTATCTTCCTACCTGAAACCATCAACGACTTCGGGATTAAAAAATCAGGTTGTGTGTTTCTTGTTCTTTATCCAAGAGTAACATATATTATGCTGCCACCATTTCATGATTATGCTGGAAATAAATCTCCTTCGCATTCATGCAGATGTCTGGAGCAAGACAATGTATTCAATGTACTCGGAGCTGCAGAGGGAATGTTATATTAAATTATCACTGACAATGAAATAGTTTCAGGCACAAAAAGTCCAGAGTGAAAATGCAAAGTTTTCAAGAAAGAGTTATTTCACTTAAGGAGAAAATGGAAGGAACGGCAATATAGATGGATGCCAAATAATTTGTACAATGTATTGTGAGACTAGCACTGGCATTGTGACATCTACTCAGAGAACAGATAGATCTGGATACCATTTACAGATGGAAGGCTTCTATACTGATCGTACAACTGGAATAATAGAGGATAGACTGTACTATAGCCCCATCCTCAAATAATATCAGAGACCCCCCCCCCCTCTCTGTCTAACAACCCATTATGTTACATAGAACTGAATAGAATTAAAAAATATAAAAAGGGGAAAAAATAATAAATGTGCAGATTAACATTATCTATCTATCTATCTATCTATCTATCTATCTATCTATCTATCATCTCCTATCTATCTATCTATCTATCTATCTATCTATCTTTTATCTATCTATCTATCTATCTATCTATCTATCTATCTATCTATCTATCTATTTATATGTAATGTCTATCTATCTATCTATCTATCTATCTATCTATCTATCTATCTATCTATCTATCTATCTATTTATATGTAATGTCTATCTATCTATCTATCTATCTATCTATCTATCTATCTATCTATCTATCTATCTATCTATCTATCTATCTATCTATCTATTTCTATGTAATGTCTATCTATCTATCTATCTATCTATCTATCTATCTATCTATCTATCTCCTATCTATCTATCTATCTATCTATCTATCTATCTATCTATCTCCTATCTATCTATCTATCTATCTATCTATCTATCTATCTATTATCTATCATCTATCTCTAGGTAATATCTATCTATCTATCTATCTATCTATCTATCTATCTATCTATCTATCCTCTCTCTCTCTCTCTCTCTCTCTCTCTATATATATATATCTATATCTATATCTGAAGACAATAGCTGCAACTATACAGAAAATTAAAAATGGTATATGCAATAATATAAGGAAACGCAGATTAATGAATTTTCATCCCTGGTTAAAAGATTGTATATGTCTTATATACTGTGCACATAGAAATGTATTTTTATATAAAGCAATGCATTTACATGCAAATTGTTAAAACACTTTCTAAACCATTTTCATTCCAGAACTATTATAACATTCTAGAAAGTGATTTGTTGGAATTGTTAAACGAATATTAGAGATGAAGTGCTATAAATAGAGATGAGCGAACAGTGTTCTATCGAACTCATGTTCGATCGGATATTAGGCTGTTCGGCATGTTCGAATCGAATCGAACACCGCGTGGTAAAGTGCGCCATTACTCGATTCCCCTCCCACCTTCCCTGGCGCCTTTTTTGCTCCAATAACAGCGCAGGGTAGGTGGGACAGGAACTACGACACCGGTGACGTTGAGAAAAGTAGGCAAAACCCATTGGCTGCCGAAAACATGTGACCTCTAATTTAAAAGAACAGCGCCGCCCAGGTTCGCGTCATTCTGAGCTTGCAATTCACCGAGGACGGAGGTTTCCGTCCAGCTAGCTAGGGCTTAGATTCTGGGTAGGCAGGGACAGGCTAGGATAGGAAGGAGAAGACAACCACAACAGCTCTTGTAAGAGCTAAATTCCAGGGAGAAGCTTGTCAGTGTAACGTGGCACTGACGGGCTCAATCGCCGCAACCCAGCTTTCCCAGGATCCTGAATGGAATACACTGTCAGTGTATTCCCGTATACCCGATATATACCCCGATACCCGTTCCAACGGTGTGCCCCCCCACCTTCACCCCAGAAATACCCTGCAAGTCCCCTAGCAATAAAATTGGGGCTATATACACCCACAATTTTTACTACTGCCATATAGTGCCATTGTCTCACTGGGAATTCAAAGAATATATTGGGAATACAAATACCCTCATTTCTTGCTACTGCCATATAGTGCCAGTTTCTGACTGGTAATTCAAAGAATATATTGTGGTTACGTGCACCCACAATTTTTACTACTGGTATACAGTGCCATTGTCTGACTGGGAATTCAAAGAATATATTGGGAATACAAATACCCTCATTTCTTGCTACTGCCATATAGTGCCAGTGTCTGACTGGGAATTCAAAGAATATATTGGGGTTACGTGCACCCACAATTTTTACTACTGGTATACAGTGCCATTGTCTGACTGGGAATTCAAAGAATATATTGGGGTTATAAATACCCTCATTTCTTGCTACTGCCATATAGTGCCAGTTTCTGACTGGTAATTCAAAGAATATATTGGGGTTACGTGCACCCACAATTTTTACTACTGGTATACAGTGCCATTGTCTGACTGGGAATTCAAAGAATATATTGGGAATACAAATACCCTCATTTCTTGCTACTGCCATATAGTGCCAGTATCTGACTGGGAATTCAAAGAATATATTGGGGTTACGTGCACCCACAATTTTTACTACTGGTATACAGTGCCATTGTCTGACTGGGAATTCAAAGAATATATTGGGGTTATAAATACCCTCATTTCTTGCTACTGCCATATAGTGCCAGTGTCTGACTGGGAATTCAAAGAATATATTGGGGTTACGTGCACCCACAATTTTTACTACTGGTATACAGTGCCATTGTCTGACTGGGAATTCAAAGAATATATTGGGAATACAAATACCCTCATTTCTTGCTACTGCCATATAGTGCCAGTGTCTGACTGGGAATTCAAAGAATATATTGGGGTTACGTGCACCCACAATTTTTACTACTGGTATACAGTGCCATTGTCTGACTGGGAATTCAAAGAATATATTGGGAATACAAATACCCTCATTTCTTGCTACTGCCATATAGTGCCAGTGTCTGACTGGGAATTCAAAGAATATATTGGGGTTACGTGCACCCACAATTTTTACTACTGGTATACAGTGCCATTGTCTGACTGGGAATTCAAAGAATATATTGGGGTTATAAATACCCTCATTTCTTGCTACTGCCATATAGTGCCAGTTTCTGACTGGTAATTCAAAGAATATATTGGGGTTACGTGCACCCACAATTTTTACTACTGGTATACAGTGCCATTGTCTGACTGGGAATTCAAAGAATATATTGGGAATACAAATACCCTCATTTCTTGCTACTGCCATATAGTGCCAGTATCTGACTGGGAATTCAAAGAATATATTGGGGTTACGTGCACCCACAATTTTTACTACTGGTATACAGTGCCATTGTCTGACTGGGAATTCAAAGAATATATTGAGGTTATAAATACCCTCATTTCTTGCTACTGCCATATAGTGCCAGTGTCTGACTGGGAATTCAAAGAATATATTGGGGTTACGTGCACCCACAATTTTTACTACTGGTATACAGTGCCATTGTCTGACTGGGAATTCAAAGAATATATTGGGAATACAAATACCCTCATTTCTTGCTACTGCCATATAGTGCCAGTGTCTGACTGGGAATTCAAAGAATATATTGGGGTTACGTGCACCCACAATTTTTACTACTGGTATACAGTGCCATTGTCTGACTGGGAATTCAAAGAATATATTGGGAATACAAATACCCTCATTTCTTGCTACTGCCATATAGTGCCAGTGTCTGACTGGGAATTCAAAGAATATATTGGGGTTACGTGCACCCACAATTTTTACTACTGGTATACAGTGCCATTGTCTGACTGGGAATTCAAAGAATATATTGGGGTTACGTGCACCCACAATTTTTACTACTGGTATACAGTGCCATTGTCTGACTGGGAATTCAAAGAATATATTGGGAATACAAATACCCTCATTTCTTGCTACTGCCATATAGTGCCAGTTTCTGACTGGTAATTCAAAGAATATATTGGGGTTACGTGCACCCACAATTTTTACTACTGGTATACAGTGCCATTGTCTGACTGGGAATTCAAAGAATATATTGGGGTTATAAATACCCTCATTTCTTGCTACTGCCATATAGTGCCAGTTTCTGACTGGTAATTCAAAGAATATATTGTGGTTACGTGCACCCACAATTTTTACTACTGGTATACAGTGCCATTGTCTGACTGGGAATTCAAAGAATATATTGGGAATACAAATACCCTCATTTCTTGCTACTGCCATATAGTGCCAGTGTCTGACTGGGAATTCAAAGAATATATTGGGGTTACGTGCACCCACAATTTTTACTACTGGTATACAGTGCCATTGTCTGACTGGGAATTCAAAGAATATATTGGGAATACAAATACCCTCATTTCTTGCTACTGCCATATAGTGCCAGTTTCTGACTGGTAATTCAAAGAATATATTGGGGTTACGTGCACCCACAATTTTTACTACTGGTATACAGTGCCATTGTCTGACTGGGAATTCAAAGAATATATTGGGAATACAAATACCCTCATTTCTTGCTACTGCCATATAGTGCCAGTTTCTGACTGGTAATTCAAAGAATATATTGGGGTTACGTGCACCCACAATTTTTACTACTGGTATACAGTGCCATTGTCTGACTGGGAATTCAAAGAATATATTGGGAATACAAATACCCTCATTTCTTGCTACTGCCATATAGTGCCAGTGTCTGACTGGGAATTCAAAGAATATATTGGGGTTACGTGCACCCACAATTTTTACTACTGGTATACAGTGCCATTGTCTGACTGGGAATTCAAAGAATATATTGGGAATACAAATACCCTCATTTCTTGCTACTGCCATATAGTGCCAGTGTCTGACTGGGAATTCAAAGAATATATTGGGGTTACGTGCACCCACAATTTTTACTACTGGTATACAGTGCCATTGTCTGACTGGGAATTCAAAGAATATATTGGGGTTATAAATACCCTCATTTCTTGCTACTGCCATATAGTGCCAGTTTCTGACTGGTAATTCAAAGAATATATTGTGGTTACGTGCACCCACAATTTTTACTACTGGTATACAGTGCCATTGTCTGACTGGGAATTCAAAGAATATATTGGGAATACAAATACCCTCATTTCTTGCTACTGCCATATAGTGCCAGTGTCTGACTGGGAATTCAAAGAATATATTGGGGTTACGTGCACCCACAATTTTTACTACTGGTATACAGTGCCATTGTCTGACTGGGAATTCAAAGAATATATTGGGAATACAAATACCCTCATTTCTTGCTACTGCCATATAGTGCCAGTTTCTGACTGGTAATTCAAAGAATATATTGGGGTTACGTGCACCCACAATTTTTACTACTGGTATAAAGTGCCAATTTCTAACTAGGAATTCAAAATGCGCAAGGCTCCCGGAAAGGGACGTGGACGAGGCCGTGGGCGAGGTCGGGGGAATGGTTCTGGGGAGCAAGGTAGCAGTGAAGCCACAGGGCGTCCCGTGCCTACTCCTGTGGGGCAGCAAGCATTGCGCCACTCCACAGTGCCAGGGTTGCTTGCCACATTAACTAAACTGCAGGGTACAAACCTTAGTAGGCCCGAGAACCAGGAACAGGTCTTGCAATGGCTGTCAGAGAACGCTTACAGCACATTGTCCAGCAGCCAGTCAGACTCTGCCTCCTCTCCTCCTATTACCCAACAGTCTTGTCTTCCTTCCTCCCAAAATTCCGAAGCTTTACAGAACAATAACCCAAACTGTCCCTGCTCCCCAGAGCTGTTCTCCGCTCCTTTCATTGTCCCTCAACCTGCCTCTCCACGTCACGATTCCACGAACCTAACAGAGGAGCATCTGTGTCCAGATGCTCAAACACTAGAGTCTCCTCCATCTCCGTTCGATTTGTTGGTGGATGACCAGCAACCCACCCTCATCGACGATGATGTGACGCAGTTGCCGTCAGGGCATCCAGTTGACCGGCGCATTGTGCGGGAGGAGGAGATGAGACAGGAGTTGGAAGAGGAAGTGGTGGATGATGAGGACACTGACCCGACCTGGACAGGGGGGATGTCAAGCGGGGAAAGTAGTGTGGATGTTGAGGCAAGTGCAGCACCAAAAAGGGTAGCTAGAGGCAGAGGCAGAGGTCAGCAGCTTAGGCGAAGCCAGGCCACACCCGGAATCTCCCAAGATGTTCCAGTTCGTACCCAGCCCCGAAAAACTCCCACCTCGAGGGCACGTTTCTCGAAGGTGTGGAGTTTTTTCAAGGAATGCGCCGAGGACAGATATAGTGTTGTCTGCACAATTTGCCTCTCGAAATTGATTAGGGGCTCTGAGAAGAGCAACCTGTCCACCACTTCAATGCGCCGTCATTTGGAATCCAAGCACTGGAATCAGTGGCAGGCAGCAACGGCAGGACAAAGGCCGCCTGCCGTTCACGCCACTGCCACTGCCTCTGCCACTGCCTCTGCCTCTGCCACTGCCACTGCTGACTGTGCTGGCGATGCACTCCAGAGGACGAGCCAGGACACCACTTCATCTGCCTCCGCCACTTTGTTGACTTCTACCTCATCCTCCCCTGGTCCTGTCTTATCTCCTTCTCCTGCACCATCAAAGGCACCATCAGGCGTTTCTTTACAACAACCCACCATCTCTCAGACATTGGAGCGGCGGCAGAAATACACTGCTAACCACCCACACGCGCAAGCCTTGAACGCCAACATCGCTAAACTGCTGGCCCAGGAGATGTTGGCGTTCCGGCTTGTTGAAACTCCCGCCTTCCTGGACCTGATGGCAACTGCGGCACCTCGCTATGCCGTCCCTAGCCGTCACTACTTCTCCCGGTGTGCCGTCCCCGCCTTGCACCAGCACGTGTCACTCAACATCAGGCGGGCCCTTAGTTCCGCGCTTTGCACAAAGGTCCACTTGACCACCGACGCGTGGACAAGTGCATGCGGACAGGGACGCTACATTTCACTGACGGCACACTGGGTGAATGTAGTTGAGGCTGGGACTGCTTCCCAAACTGGCCCGGTGTACCTCGTCTCCCCGCCTAACATTCCTGGCAGGGACACGAGAAGAACACCCCCCTCCTCCTCCTCCTCTACCGCCTCCTCCTCCGCCACCGCCTCCTCCTCCGCCACCGCCTCCTCCTCCGCTGTTAGATTGACCCCAGCTACGAGTTGGAAACGTTGCAGCACTGGCGTTGGTAGACGTCAGCAGGCTGTGCTGAAGCTGATCAGCTTGGGGGACAGACAGCACACTGCCTCCGAGGTGAGGGATGCCCTCCTCGATGAGACGGCAATATGGTTTGAGCCGCTGCACCTGGGCCCAGGCATGGTCGTTTGTGATAACGGCCGGAACCTGGTAGCAGCTCTGGAGCTTGCCGGACTCCAACATGTTCCATGCCTGGCCCACGTCTTCAACCTAGTGGTGCAACGTTTCCTAAAGAGCTACCCCAATGTTCCAGAGCTACTGGTGAAAGTGCGGCGCATGTGCGCCCACTTTCGCAAGTCGACAGTAGCCGCTGCTAGCTTAAAATCTCTCCAGCAACGCCTGCATGTGCCACAACACCGGCTTTTGTGCGACGTCCCCACACGCTGGAACTCAACGTTTCAGATGTTGAATAGAGTGGTTGAGCAGCAGAGACCTTTGATGGAATACCAGCTACAAAACCCTAGGGTGCCACAAAGTCAGCTGCCTCAGTTTCACATCCATGAGTGGCCATGGATGAGAGACCTTTGTGACATCCTACGGGTCTTTGAGGAGTCCACAAGGAGGGTGAGCTCTGAGGATGCGATGGTGAGCCTTACAATCCCGCTCTTGTGTGTTCTGAGAGAATCCCTGATTGACATCAGGGATAACTCAGATCACACAGAGGAGTTAGGGATAGCATCCGATCCGTCACAGCTGGAGAGTAGGTCCACACATCTGTCCGCTTCACTGCGTTTAATGGAGGAGGAGGAGGAGGAGGAGGAGGAAGAAGAGTTGTCCGATGATGTGATGGTGATACAGGAGGCTTCCGGGCAACTTCGAATCGTCCCATTGTTGCAGCGCGGATGGGTAGACATGGAGGATGAGGAGGAAATGGAGATTGAACTTTCCGGTGGGGCCAGAGGAGTCATGCCAACTAACACTGTGGCAGACATGGCTGAGTTCATGTTGGGGTGCTTTACAACCGACAAGCGTATTGTCAAAATCATGGAGGACAACCAGTACTGGATCTTTGCTATCCTTGACCCCCGGTATAAAAACAACATCTCGTCTTTTATTCCGGTAGAGGGGAGGGCCAATCGCATCAATGCTTGCCACAGGCAATTGGTGCAGAATATGATGGAGATGTTTCCAGCATGTGACGTTGGCGGCAGGGAGGGCAGTTCCTCCAGTAGGCAACCAAGTTCTCACCGGTCCACACAAACGAGGGGCACACTGTCTAAGGTCTGGGACACCTTGATGGCACCCCCTCGCCAAAGTGCCGCCACGGAGGGTCCTAGTGTCACCAGGCGTGAGAAGTATAGGCGCATGTTGCGGGAATACCTTTCCGACCACAGCCCTGTCCTCTCCGACCCCTCTGCGCCCTACACGTATTGGGTGTCGAAGTTGGACCTGTGGCTTGAACTTGCCCTATATGCCTTGGAGGTGCTGTCCTGTCCTGCCGCCAGCGTCCTATCTGAGAGGGTGTTCAGTGCAGCCGGTGGCATCATCACTGACAAGCGCACCCGTCTGTCAGCTGAGAGTGCCGACCGGCTCACTTTGATAAAAATGAACCACCACTGGATAGAGCCTTCATTTTTGTGCCCACCTGTGTAAAGCACCCCAACATGAAACTCCATGTCTGTACTCAACCTCTCCAATTCCTCCGCATCCTCATACTCATCCACCATAAGCGTTGCACAATTCTGCTAATACTAAGCTCCCTCCAACATGATTTCCCCCAACTCTGCTGGTTAGAGGCTCCCTCCACCCTGATTTCCACCAACTCTGCTGGTTAGAGGCTCCCTCTACCCTGCTTTCCCACAACTCTGCTGGTTAGAGGCTCCCTCCACCATGAATTTGCCCAAACTGGGCTGTTTAGAGGCTCCCTCCACCATGAATTGGTCCAAACTGGGTTTTTTAGAGGCTCCCTCCACCATGAATTGGTCCAAACTGGGCTGTTTAGAGGCTCCCTCCACCATGAATTTGCCCAAACTGGGCTGTTTAGCGGCTCCCTCCACCATTAATTGGTCCAAACTGGGCTGGTTAGAGGCTCCCTCCACCATGAATTTGCCCAAACTGGGCTGTTTAGAGGCTCCCTCCACCATGAATTTGCCCAAACTGGGCTGTTTAGAGGCTCCCTCCACCATGAATTGGTCCAAACTGGGTTTTTTAGAGGCTCCCTCCACCATGAATTGGTCCAAACTGGGCTGTTTAGAGGCTCCCTCCACCATGAATTTGCCCAAACTGGGCTGTTTAGCGGCTCCCTCCACCATTAATTGGTCCAAACTGGGCTGGTTAGAGGCTCCCTCCACCATGAATTTGCCCAAACTGGGCTGTTTAGAGGCTCCCTCCACCATGAATTGGTCCAAACTGGGTTTTTTAGAGGCTCCCTCCACCATGAATTGGTCCAAACTGGGCTGTTTAGAGGCTCCCTCCACCATGAATTTGCCCAAACTGGGCTGTTTAGCGGCTCCCTCCACCATTAATTGGTCCAAACTGGGCTGGTTAGAGGCTCCCTCCACCATGAATTTGCCCAAACTGGGCTGTTTAGAGGCTCCCTCCACCATGAATTTGCCCAAACTGGGCTGGTTAGAGGCTCCCTCCACCATGAATTGGTCCAAACTGGGGTTTTTAGAGGCTCCCTCCACCATGAATTGGTCCAAACTGGGCTGTTTAGAGGCTCCCTCCACCATGAATTTGCCCAAACTGGGCTGTTTAGCGGCTCCCTCCACCATGAATTGGTCCAAACTGGGCTGGTTAGAGGCTCCCTCCACCATGAATTTGCCCAAACTGGGCTGTTTAGAGGCTCCCTCCACCATGAATTTGCCCAAACTGGGCTGGTTAGAGGCTCCCTCCACCATGAATTGGTCCAAACTGGGGTTTTTAGAGGCTCCCTCCACCATGAATTGGTCCAAACTTGGCTGTTTAGAGGCTCCCTCCACCATGAATTGTTCCAAACTGGGGTGGTTAGAGGCTCCCTCCACCATTAATTGGTCCAAACTGGGCTGGTTAGAGGCTCCCTCCACCATTAATTGGTCCAAACTGGGCTGGTTAGAGGCTCCCTCCACCATGAATTGGTCCAAACTGGGGTTTTTAGAGGCTCCCTCCACCATGAATTGGTCCAAACTTGGCTGTTTAGAGGCTCCCTCCACCATTAATTGGTCCAAACTGGGCTGGTTAGAGGCTCCCTCCACCATGAATTGGTCCAAACTGGGTTTTTTAGAGGCTCCCTCCACCATGAATTGGTCCAAACTGGGGTTTTTAGAGGCTCCCTCCACCATGAATTGGTCCAAACTGGGCTGTTTAGCGGCTCCCTCCACCATTAATTGGTCCAAACTGGGCTGGTTAGAGGCTCCCTCCACCATGAATTGGTCCAAACTGGGTTTTTTAGAGGCTCCCTCCACCATGAATTGGTCCAAACTGGGTTTTTTAGAGGCTCCCTCCACCATGAATTTGCCCAAACTGGGCTGTTTAGAGGCTCCCTCCACCATGAATTGGTCCAAACTGGGCTGGTTAGAGGCTCCCTCCACCATGAATTTCCCAAAACTTGGCTGTTTAGAGGCTCCCTCCACCATTAATTGGTCCAAACTGGGCTGGTTAGAGGCTCCCTCCACCATGAATTGGTCCAAACTGGGGTTTTTAGAGGCTCCCTCCACCATGAATTGGTCCAAACTTGGCTGTTTAGAGGCTCCCTCCACCATTAATTGGTCCAAACTGGGCTGGTCAGAGGCTCCCTCCACCATGAATTGGTCCAAACTGGGTTTTTTAGAGGCTCCCTCCACCATGAATTTGCCCAAACTGGGCTGTTTAGAGGCTCCCTCCACCATGAATTTGCCCAAACTGGGCTGGTTAGAGGCTCCCTCCACCATGAATTGGTCCAAACTGGGGTTTTTAGAGGCTCCCTCCACCATGAATTGGTCCAAACTTGGCTGTTTAGAGGCTCCCTCCACCATGAATTGGTCCAAACTGGGGTGGTTAGAGGCTCCCTCCACCATTAATTGGTCCAAACTGGGCTGGTTAGAGGCTCCCTCCACCATTAATTGGTCCAAACTGGGCTGGTTAGAGGCTCCCTCCACCATGAATTGGTCCAAACTGGGGTTTTTAGAGGCTCCCTCCACCATGAATTGGTCCAAACTTGGCTGTTTAGAGGCTCCCTCCACCATTAATTGGTCCAAACTGGGCTGGTTAGAGGCTCCCTCCACCATGAATTGGTCCAAACTGGGTTTTTTAGAGGCTCCCTCCACCATGAATTGGTCCAAACTGGGCTGTTTAGAGGCTCCCTCCACCATGAATTGGTCCAAACTGGGCTGTTTAGCGGCTCCCTCCACCATTAATTGGTCCAAACTGGGCTGGTTAGAGGCTCCCTCCACCATGAATTGGTCCAAACTGGGTTTTTTAGAGGCTCCCTCCACCATGAATTGGTCCAAACTGGGTTTTTTAGAGGCTCCCTCCACCATGAATTGGTCCAAACTGGGCTGTTTAGAGGCTCCCTCCACCATGAATTTGCCCAAACTGGGCTGTTTAGCGGCTCCCTCCACCATGAATTGGTCCAAACTTGGCTGTTTAGAGGCTCCCTCCACCATGAATTGGTCCAAACTGGGGTGGTTAGAGGCTCCCTCCACCATTAATTGGTCCAAACTGGGCTGGTTAGAGGCTCCCTCCACCATTAATTGGTCCAAACTGGGCTGGTTAGAGGCTCCCTCCACCATGAATTGGTCCAAACTGGGGTTTTTAGAGGCTCCCTCCACCATGAATTGGTCCAAACTTGGCTGTTTAGAGGCTCCCTCCACCATTAATTGGTCCAAACTGGGCTGGTTAGAGGCTCCCTCCACCATGAATTGGTCCAAACTGGGTTTTTTAGAGGCTCCCTCCACCATGAATTTGCCCAAACTGGGCTGTTTAGAGGCTCCCTCCACCATGAATTTGCCCAAACTGGGCTGGTTAGAGGCTCCCTCCACCATGAATTGGTCCAAACTGGGGTTTTTAGAGGCTCCCTCCACCATGAATTGGTCCAAACTTGGCTGTTTAGAGGCTCCCTCCACCATGAATTGGTCCAAACTGGGGTGGTTAGAGGCTCCCTCCACCATTAATTGGTCCAAACTGGGCTGTTTAGAGGCTCCCTCCACCATGAATTGGTCCAAACTGGGCTGGTTAGAGGCTCCCTCCACCATGAATTTCCCAAAACTTGGCTGTTTAGAGGCTCCCTCCACCATTAATTGGTCCAAACTGGGCTGGTTAGAGGCTCCCTCCACCATGAATTTGCCCAAACTGGGCTGTTTAGAGGCTCCCTCCACCATGAATTTGCCCAAACTGGGCTGTTTAGAGGCTCCCTCCACCATGAATTTGCCCAAACTGGGCTGTTTAGAGGCTCCCTCCACCATGAATTGGTCCAAACTGGGTTTTTTAGAGGCTCCCTCCACCATGAATTGGTCCAAACTGGGCTGTTTAGAGGCTCCCTCCACCATGAATTTGCCCAAACTGGGCTGTTTAGCGGCTCCCTCCACCATTAATTGGTCCAAACTGGGCTGGTTAGAGGCTCCCTCCACCATGAATTTGCCCAAACTGGGCTGTTTAGAGGCTCCCTCCACCATGAATTTGCCCAAACTGGGCTGGTTAGAGGCTCCCTCCACCATGAATTGGTCCAAACTGGGGTTTTTAGAGGCTCCCTCCACCATGAATTGGTCCAAACTGGGGTTTTTAGAGGCTCCCTCCACCATGAATTGGTCCAAACTTGGCTGTTTAGAGGCTCCCTCCACCATTAATTGGTCCAAACTGGGCTGGTTAGAGGCTCCCTCCACCATTAATTGGTCCAAACTGGGCTGGTTAGAGGCTCCCTCCACCATTAATTGGTCCAAACTGGGCTGGTTAGAGGCTCCCTCCACCATTAATTGGTCCAAACTGGGCTGGTTAGAGGCTCCCTCCACCATGAATTTGCCCAAACTGGGCTGGTTAGAGGCTCCCTTTACCATGAATTGGTCCAAACTGGGGTTTTTAGAGGCTCCCTCCACCATGAATTTGCCCAAACTGGGGTGTTTAGAGGCTCCCTCCACCATGAATTTGCCCAAACTCTGCTGGTTAGAGGCTCAATCCACCCTGATTTTCAAAACAAATGTTGGTGCCAACCTCAACTTACTACAAGGGCCAAATTCACTGCTGGTGACAAGCTCTCCTCACTGCAAGTGCCAAATACACATGTTTCAAGGTGTTTTCCTACTGTCAGAGAGGTGGTATTGAGTGTGTAAAGTGTGTAGTTGTTAGGCTGTGATGTTGGGGTAATAGAGGGTCTTTGGTGTGTTAGATGCCCCCAGACATGCTTCCCCTGCTGTCCCAGTGTCATTCCAGAGGTGTTGGCATCATTTCCTGGGTTGTCTTAGTGGACTTGGTGACCCTCCAGACACGGATTTGGGTTTCCCCCTTAACGAGTATCTGTTCCCCATAGACTATAATGGGGTTCGAAACCCGTTCGAACACACGAACATTGAGCGGCTGTTCGAATCGAATTTCGAACCTCGAACATTTTAGTGTTCGCTCATCTCTAGCTATAAACAAATCAGTAAGACAATCTGGTAGAATTAAATAACATCTAATATATATATATATATATATATATATATATATATATATATATATATGTAATGTTTTTGCGAATCATATAATTCAAGGCGTTTTATTCATATTGATAAATAATCATAACAACAAGCATGTAGTAATAATAGTATAATGTTCTTACAAGGGGGATATTTTTGGAGATGATGTATTTCATGTCTTTTTATCCATATCGTTGCATAATAATTTACCACTACTATGGCTACAAGTACTAGAACTGCTACCACTATAATAACGGCAATATGATCATAGAAATATTTTTAGAGATGATTCTATATGATTTTTGTAATCCATGTTATTCCGTAGTAATTTACTACTTCTACTACAACTAATACAAGTACTACTACAGTATAGTACTACTATTACTACTAGTACTATACTGTACTGTAACTACTGTTACTTCTACTACCAATAGTAATATAATAATACTAATATAAAATAATAAGATTTATAATATATATTTTTTTGGAGATCATGTAAATTATGTCTTTTTCTCCATGTTATTCAGTAATAATTTACTACTTTTACTACTACTACAATTACTATTACTTACTTCTACTATTACTACATCTACAACTACAATTACTACTTTTACTGCTAGAATAATAATAATAATAATAATAATAATAATAATAATGTTCTTACAGAGAAATATTATTGCCTATGATATGATTAATGTATTTTTATTCATATTTACGTATGTACAACTATAGTACAGTGCAAAGGTTTTATGCAGATGTGGAAGAATGCTACAAAAAACAAAAGCTTTCAGAAATAGAAGTGTTAATAGTTATTTTTGTCAACATAAAGAGAAATCTAAATCCCATCAATATTTGGTGTGACCTTTGCCCTTTGCCTTCCATCAATACTTGCACACAGTTTTTAAGGAAGTCAGCATGGAGGTTGTTTATGCATAGAGAACTAAGCACAGATCTTCTGTGGATGTAGGCTTGCTCCAATCCTTCTGTCTCTTCATGTAATCCCAGACAGACTGGATGATGATCAGATCAGGGCTCTGTGGGGGCCATATCATCACTTCCAGGACTCCTCCTCCAAATATTGATGGGACTTAGAGTTTAGAGTTTTCATTTCCTCATTCACTTCATTGTTAATTTCCAAAAATAAATGATTAACACTCTTAACATTCTAATTTTGCAGAATTTTTAACACACCTGCCTAAAACTTTTGCACTGCAGTACTACTACTACTGATATTACTTCTAACAAGATTACAGTGATAACAGTAATACAATGATACATTTATATTCTCCAATGTTATATTGCAATGCAGGTTTTGGATAGTCCCTGAGATAGAATACTATAATTTGCTATCATACATTGCAATTTGAGATTTCTATAAAAGTAGTTTGATAACTTTTTAGGATCGCACATTAGCAGAATTGTATCGCTCCATATTAAATACTGCTTACTTTAAATCTATTAGGGAAAGACTAAATGAATGAATTGAATGCTGTCTCATCATTTTTTTTATATTTTACATGGATTTTAATGAGAACATTCAGTCTACTTTCAAAGGCTATGAAACTGTATGTAAAACCGAGACATTTAAAGGGGTAGGTATTTTATCCTTTTTTAGTTTTTGGAAAAACTGATGACTACAAAGCAGTATGTATAAATTTAATGCAGCAACGTATGGTAGTAGTAAAGATTAGAGATGAGCGAGTAGTACTCGATCGAGTAGGTATTCGATCGAATACTACGGTATTCAAAATACTCGTACTCGATCGAGTACCACTCGCTGTTCGAATGTAAAAGTTCGATGAAGAACCAGCATTGATTGGCCGAATGCTATACAGTCGGCCAATCAACACTGGTTCTTCTCCTATCTTTAGAAGTCTTCTCCGTGCAGCTTCCCCGCGGCGTCTTCCGGCTCTGAATTCACTCTGCCAGGCATCGGGCCTGGGCGGAGACGACTGCGCATGTCTGCTTGTAATGTGGGCATGCGCAGTCAGCTCTGCCCAGGCCCAATGCCTTGCAGAGTGAATGAAGAGCCGCAAGATGCTGCGGGGACGCTGCACGGAGAAGACTTCTCGAAGGATCCAGCCCGACACTCACTCGTGGACTTGGTAAGTATAATTTGATCGAACGTTGCCTACCCCTGAAACGAGCATTTTCCCCCCATAGACTATAATAGGGTTCGATATTTGATTCAAGTAGTCGAATATTGAGCGGCTACTCGAAACGAATATCGAACCTCGAACATTTTACTATTCGCTCATCTCTAGTAAAGATGAAAGTACAGGTGATATATACATGTAATGAACATAAGGTGCTACTTTTACAGCAAACTCATATTGAGTGTGCAATGTTCTGATTTTTAGATCAGTTGACAGCAGTCTTTGCCCACTGCAACTCCATCTACCAACAGTGACATCACTAACACTGTTGCCTTGTAGCTCTGGGTTCAAATCTGACCTAAGGCAACATCTGCATGGACTTTGCATGTTCTTCCTGCTCACAATGTACATTTTTCTATCAGTATGTCTTTAGAGTATGGGAGTAAATCCATGCAAACATGGCGAGAACATACAAACTCCTTGCAGATGTTGTTCCTGGTGGGATTTGAACCCAGGATTCCAGCGCTGCAAGGCTAACAACTGAGCTAACATGTTACCCCATGGGTGAGCTCCTTGTGCCTGTGTCCTCCTTGCAATCCTACAGCACTGAAGTCCCAATTATCATATAAATGTACACAATATTCCTATGAACACACTGTTCCCTGCATCCATATGTAACCCTTCCCCAGCACAAGTGTCAGGCTCCATCAGAACAAGAAAGTTGACCTTATAACTTCTTCTGTGCTATCTTATGACTCAATGTAATGTGTAAGGGATCAAATAATATGATCATTTTAGTTTTATTGGCAAGAATCCAGATTCCATTTATTCATCTGGGGACACTAAGTCCCCATCGTTTACTATGTATAACAATGGTCAGTGCCTCTAGGTTTTCAAGGGTCATATTGCAGATCTTACAGGACAAGTGAGTGACACTTGGTCATCCAGTAGCCTTTGGACAGAATACCAATCTGAAGTACATGCTGTATTGACTCTTGTCCAACTTGTGAGCAGCTGCTTGACTTTATAACGGAGTGACTTATGGTATGATGGGAAGCCAGCAGCACTCCTGCCCTCTTATCTGTGGGTGTATGCTAACCAGCTACAATTCTATTTTTGGTTACTGATATACCGTAGATTTTCAGTTACGTTCTATCTGCCGGGTACAAGACAGATTTACTACAATGGATCAAATGAAATTTTGTAATAAAACATGACTTACTACTTGGTTTTCCATATTGAGAAGGAGCATATATCTTACATTTTACAAGTACTATGTAGCTGTAGTTCCTTCGAAAATCTATTGTATTAATAATATTTATTTATTAGTATTATTGTTTCCGTGTAATTTCATTACAATCATGTTCTTAATTTTTTTTTTTACTGAAGTTATTTCACTTTTATTTATTTATTTTCTCAAAATTGGGAGGAACCCTGGTTTTCCAATACTCTTCCTCTAAGATTCACCTGAAATCATCTGGATGGTTACAAAAATACCCTTGTAAAGTTGAATGGATGTAGGGAATTATTATTTCTGTACATTATAGGACTTATATTTTGCATTATTTAGCCGTTTCCCCCTTTGCATGCTATATCTGTTGTTTTCATTCCTCATTGAATGGATTGTAGAGATTAGCTGCTATACAATGCTCACAGTGAGTAAAGGAGAATCTGCCTACAACTGTCTCATTTATTCATAAACAGGTTCAGGATCCTGGAGGACATCTATAGAGAGGTACTGACCTGTACTGATGTGAGCATTTTGTTTGAAGAGGACCTTTCACCAATCAGGTCCAGCTCTTTGCATTAGTTATTAGGCAATGATCCACTGATTCCGGCACAGTTGGAATTTTTTCTCTAGCCCTCATTCCTGAGCAATCACTGCTGTTAGTTTTGGTGCCTGATATGCTATTTAGGCTCTGTACTGTCAGGAGGGCGGTGTCAGGCAGGAGCAGACAAGGGATTTGATTCTGAGCTCTGACACTGGCTGCCTCGGATTGGAGCTCTGAGTCACACCCCCTGCCTGACACTGCCCTTCTGACATTGCAGAGCTTACATAGCACATCAGACACCAAACATAACAGCATTGATTGCTCAGGACTGATGGGAGCTAGAGAGAAAATTCCAACTGTGCTGGAATCAGTGGAGTGGCGCCTATTAACGGATACTAAGAATTTGAATTTGGGGAAAGGTCCTCTCTAGACTAATCCTGCCTTTGTTTTCTTATCTCCAGTAATTTATATAAACTATTCCCTGTCACATCTCCATAGACATATACAGGCATGAGTTATCTGAGTCACGTGACGTGCAGTCTGTCTCCAGACAGAGCATGGATTTTCACACTGGAAGTTATTTTGAGTTGTAGACTATAATGGGGTCTGTGTGTTTTCTTTTTTTTTTAAAGTAGAGCGTGAGTCCCACATACAGTCCTATGAAAAAGTTTGGGCACCCCTATTAATCTTAATCATTTTTAGTTCTAAATATTTTGGTATTTGCAACAGCCATTTCAGTTTGATATATCTAATAACTGATGGACACAGTAATATTTCAGGATTGAAATGAGGTTTATTGTACTAACAGAAAATGTGCAATATGCATTAAACCAAAATTTGACCGGTGCAAAAGTATGGGCACCTCAACAGAAAAGTGACATTAATATTTAGTAGATCCTCCTTTTGCAAAGATAACAGCCTCTAGTCGCTTCCTGTAGCTTTTAATCAGTTCCTGGATCCTGGATAAAGGTATTTTGGACAAACAATTCAAGTTCAGTTAAGTTTGATGGTCGCCGAGCATGGACAGCCCGCTTCAAATCATCCCACAGATGTTCAATGATATTCAGGTCTGGGGACTGGGATGGCCATTCCAGAACATTGTAATTGTTCCTCTGCATGAATGCCTGAGGATTTGGAGCGGTGTTTTGGATCATTGTCTTGCTGAAATATCCATCCCCGGCGTAACTTCAACTTCGTCACTGATTCTTGAACATTATTCTCAAGAATCTGCTGATACTGAGTGGAATCCATGCGACCCTCAACTTTAACAAGATTCCCGGTGCCGGCATTGGCCACACAGCCCCAAAGCATGATGGAACCTCCACCAAATTTTACAGTGGGTAGCAAGTGTTTTTCTTGGAATGCTGTTTCTTTTTGGACGCCATGCATAACGCCTTTTTTTTATAACCAAACAACTCAATCTTTGTTTCCAAAATGAAGTTGGCTTCTCCAAATGTGCTTTTTCATACCTCAGGCAACTCTATTTGTGGCGTTCGTGCAGAAACGGCTTCTTTCTCATCACTCTCCCATACAGCTTCTATTTGTGCAAAGTGCGCTGTATAGTTGACCGATGCACAGTGACACCATCTGCAGCAAGATGATGCTGCAGCTCTTTGGAGGTGGTCTGTGGATTGTCCTTGACTGTTCTCACCATTCTTCTTCTCTGCCTTTCTGATATTTTCTTGGCCTGCCACTTCTGGGCTTAACAAGAACTGTCCCTGTGGTCTTCCATTTCCTTACTATGTTCCTCACAGTGGAAACTGACAGGTTAAATCTCTGAGACAACGTTTTGTATCCTTCCCCTGAACAACTATGTTGAACAATCTTTGTTTTCAGATCATTTGAGAGCGGGCTGTCCATGTTCGGCGACCATCAAACTTAACTGAACTTGAATTGTTTTGTAGAAAGAAATGGTCCAAAATCCCTTCATCCAGGATCCAGGAACTGATTAAAAGCTACAGGAAGCGACTAGAGGCTGTTATCTTTGCAAAAGGAGGATGTACTAAATATTGTCACTTTTCTGTTGAGGTGCCCATACTTTTGCACCGGTCAAATTTTGGTTTAATGCATATTGCGCATTTTCTGTTAGTACAATAAACCTCATTTCAATCCTGAAATATTACTGTGTCCATCAGTTATTAGATATATCAAACTGAAATGGCTGTTGCAAACACCAAAATATTTAGAACTAAAAATGATTAAGATTAATAGGGGTGCCCAAACTTTTTCATAGGACTGTAGAGCTCACAATGTACATTTTTCCCCTATCAGTATGTCTTTGGAATATGAGATGGAAATCCATGCAAACACGGGGAGAACATACAAACTCTTTGCAGATGGTTTTCTGCCCTTGGCGGGATTTGAACACCAGGACTCCAGCGCTGCAAGTCTGCAGTGCTAACCACTGAGCCACCGTGTGGCCCCTGGGGTCTGTTTGTTTTCTGTGCAGTGTCCGCATGAGTCATGCAGAGAGAAAAGTGCTCATTGCTCCATACAGTGACCATGAAGACATTTTATTTCTGTGATTATTTCCTTATATTCCTTTCTGGAATGCCGACATCTTTGCAGTCTGTATACGGTTGCCTTCCATAATTTCTATTACTTGTATCTGTACAGTAGGTCACAAATACTGGTGCTGAAGGGTAAAAGGTTAAGGACAAATGTAGGACATTGTAGAGATGCAGATATGTCCTTGGCTGTTTTCTTGGTTGGACATATCCAGATGTGTGTATTTGTATTGGCTTCATATTTAGGGGCTTTCTCCCACGTTCTTAGTGAGTGGGTTACATTGGAGAGAAACTTTGAAGGAGGGCTGCATGTTGGATTGGAGGATAGCTTGGAGCGCATTGAACAGCTTGGAGAGCTGAAAAAGGAAATCCTTCTCCTTGCCACAAGAACTACATCTGGCTGTGTTCAGCATCATCGGCCGCCTTCCTGACATCTCTGCTGAAGCCTGTAATTGGTCCTCAGCAGTCACATGGGGGTGCACTGACATCATTACTCCGCTGCCCCCCAAGTGACCGCTGGGGCCTAATCACAGGCCTCAGTTACATGGCAGAAGATGTCAGAGAGGACGCTGAGACCAGGAGAGGTGAGTATATATAATAATTATTTTAAGTAATCTCCCCTGGCTAGTATGTATAGCAGTCAGGGAACCAGGCTTTCCCCAACCACTATCATAGTGGTAACGGGCCCTGGCCATTTCCAGCTGGCCGCGGGCCATGTACCTTGCCAGGCCCGGTCACGATTGCACTACCTGTGACTATGATCATTACGCCCCTGCACTGTATCCATTACTAACCATACAACAGCAAAATACAAATAGGATAACCAAGAGTGACCACGCTTCTCCAAGACCTTGGTTGTCTTATAGAACACGATGTATGTCACAATTGCACCTCTGCGCTTCTGAATGACCGAGTGAATAAGGCAGCGTCTGCTGGTGAACGACATGAGGTTGACTTGATATACATAGGTTCAACCAGTTCCGCGCTCAACTCGGAAGAAATTATGTTCACTATATGCATGTTTGATCAACAAGTGATTTATTAAGGCAAGAAAACGCGTTTCGGAGTAATGGAGGCAAACAGCAGGCTTCACCCCTTCATCAGATCTTAGTTTTCATAGCTGAATAACATGCAGTATCACTGCGGAATCGGTTGTCCTTTGGAGTCTCTCCAATGCCATCCAAGAACCATTCCAGCAGAACCAAAGCAGTCAAATATAATATGGCTATTGGGATAAACCAATGTCTATTTCAGATAAATCCACCATAAATAGGGGTGAAGTGGCCGCTACAACAAACTTGCGGGATAGATGCATTTGATCCTTATCTGTATTTCTACTCTTATGGCTCAGGAAAAAAATACATAATGCAATGGTAGTATATGTTCTGTATTTCCACGACAGGGCCGAGGTCAGGTGAGATAGATTATCATGAAAACTAGAGCGCCGTGGTCATAAAACATGAAGCAGCGCTCAGTGATCAGTGATCAGTAGAAAAGAATTAATGAAACAAAACCTGCAGGACAAATACTATTCCTAAGTATAGCTCAGGCAACTAAAGCAATCCTTCTGCAGATATTCTCCGAGCGACCTGAGACTGCCCTTGATAGCACAGGGCCGGGAATCTTCCTTAAAGTAAAGAGCACCAAGTGTACAATTAATCTTCGCTCCTCTGGTGACATAAACTGGTCCTGGCTCTGTAATTGACATTCCACAAAACCTCAGTTTCTCCCCAGGGAACTTCTTTGGGGACGCGGTGCATAAAGTTAGTACCAGCTGCGGCTCTGCCTGCCATCTAGGATCAAGTGGACAAGCTGGTAGTTGTGGAAAGACTGAAAGTCCTGGCTGATTTGTGCTTGGAAGGGATAGAAAGAAGAAGCTTATTTTACCCATATCATGTGTCTTTGCTCTCTCACAATTACCATGTATGAAGACAAGAGACGAGCAAGTATCAAGTGGGAACGGAGGATATGACAGAAATACAGCCTGAAACTAAGATGACCTCCTGGTTAATATACCCGCCAGTGATCAGGGAAGAAAAATGAGGGCAAGGTGGTCATCGGAGATCTATTTGGAAGTCCTATACAGGAAGGGTTTACAGCTTCATGACACATTGATGAGACTCTTGAATCTGGTATTATCCTTTCTTGCCGCACTATATCTAGTTTAATGTAACCCATGACCGCAGCTGTTTGGCATGTGAAGGTTTCCAGGGCATCTCGACAATACACTGAACACTTCCCTGCTGTAAAGCATGTATGCAAGCTTGCCGCAATGGCGGAATTTTACGTAGTACCTTGAATTTATGTCAAAAAGAGGATGAAAAGTATCAGCGGTCCATGTCATTTTTGAATTTTTTTATATGTTTCAAAAATATTTTAAGGAATTAAGGATATTATAGTTTGTTTTTTTTAAGTTCATATCTTATACATTGTCATCGGTATCTCGACATGCAGACCTCACACCGATCAACTAATCCGGCTGCTTCAATGTGCTGGAAGCTACTGCCGCAGATAGAGGCGGGAGAAGACGTATCCAAGTAATAGGAGCAAAGCTGCTTCAGGCCTCTTCTGTAGCATTATCTTCCAGCACCAAGGTGTCGGCTCCCACCGGACAGATACTCTGTCATCAGTATAAAAAAACACTGAAAAAAAACCCTTCAATAGCCTATGCATAGCACCCCCCTATTCAGAGTTATACTCCCACCTGGCCATCCGTATGTATATTAATATGTTGTTCCTGGAAACATTCAATTCAATGATGTTTGCCGTGAGCCCATAGATTTGCATCTCAGATTTTATATAAGGATATGAGAAGGTTACAGTTCATCTCATACTCCATTGAATACTGTTCTACAGTGGAGTAACTAAAGTCTTGTGGGCCCCGGTGTAATCTTTTGTCCAGGGCCCTCTACCTCATCCCTACAGTGAATTCTTGTTAGTGATGGTTACGGGTGCTAAGGAGTTGAATCCACCTTAGTGTGGTTCGGGTAATCTGTGGGTGTCCTTGGCTTATTGGCCAGATGGAAACTGCAATCTCCATACTGATGCCAGTGCTTATGGGCCCCGTTGCGACTGCACCTTCTGCAGCCTCTCCAGTTACACCCCTGCAGTTCTATTTCTATACATAGTAATTAGAGATGAGCGAATACTATTCGAAACGGCTGTTTTAAATAGGACGCTCCTATAGGAATAAATGGAAGCGACAGGCACACAGCCGGCGCCAGCGTCTGGCTGCTTTATCCCCTGCGCATCGGCCGCTCCAATTCATTCCTATGGGAGCTAATGTGTAGAGATGAGCGAGTACTGTTCGGATCAGCCGATCCGAACAGCACGCTCGCATAGAAATGAATGGACGTAGCCGGCACGCGGGGGGTTAAGCGCGCCGCTACATCCAAGCTGAAGTACCAGGTGCATCCATTCATTTCTATGGAGCGTGCTGTTCGGATCGGCTGATCCGAACAGTACTCGCTCATCTCTACTAATGTGTATTCATTGTATTTGAGAATTATTGCTCTGTTAGAGACACCAAAAACGTCATAGGGCCTACATCCCTATACAGCAAACTCCATGTATCACTGCCTAAGGTCTGTGCATATGGCTTAGATACCTACTCAAGACTTTAGCATATTTAATCCCATCCCATTTTGGGTAGGGTATCCATTCCTTTTCCCGATGTACACGTATATGACAAGGGGCCTCACAATCATAGAAGCTGTTCCCATGTTAGAGACAATTGGAGTCTGGCAATACTGAGTTCTGGTGACCAAATTCTGACACCCATAACTTATTTTTTATGGATAAAGCTGTGGGGGCTTGTTTTTTGCAGAGCAAGCTGGGGTTTTTAATGGTACCATAAATAGGAGTTAACCTTGTGGGATAAGTTGTGTTATAGTTTAACAGATTGAATATTTCTGGATACAACAAAACTAACTATTTTTATTTTCTATTGTTTATTCTTTATATGGTAACTATAAAATGATTAGAATTTTTGTAACTTTTTAAAGAACTTTATTTAACCTTTTTTTTGCATTTTTTTTTTTTAATTCCCCCTAGAGCACTTTTCATCCACTGTCTTGATCACTGATACTTTGGTATTGCAGTGAACTTTTGCAGCCATGTGTTCCTATTAAAGGGATTCTATCATTGGCGTCAGTGGTTTTGAGATAAAGACATTCCTGGATGGTCTTTAAAAATGCTGTTCTACTACTACCTTCTTTTTTTCGATTCTCCTTGCCGTTCCGTTGTAATCCTGGTTAATTACTTAATGTAAATGAGCCCACGAGCACCCTGGGTACTAGGCTCAGCTAGAGTATGTTAGCTAGACTCAGCCAACCAAAGGGCCTCCCCAGGGCCTCCGAGCACCCCCCCCCCATGCCCCTCCATTGCTTGTGCTCCGTCTGACCCTCCTCCTTCCTGAATGTTCTTCCGACCAGATCGAGCTGCAATGAATTCTTGCGCATGCGCAGTTCTGTTCCATTCCATTCAGAGCGGTATTGTGCATGCCCGAGCGCCATTTTGGTGTAGCTCGCTGTAGAACAGCATACTCAGCAGTGCTCAATACTCAGGTTTTCAAATGTAAGAAGAGAAGATATATTAATAATCCCTCCCAGAACCTGGACCGTTATTTTCTACCAATATTATAATAGGGTATATTGTGTTTGATATATCATTTTATGAGCAAAATTTATTTCACAAGTATGCATTTATTATACCGCACTGTGTCTTATGTACATTACTAGTGTTGGATCATATGTACACATACAGTACTATTATTTATCAAACACTATGTAGTGTCTTGAGTGTTGGGGTCATGTGTTGGTTATTCTGAAGGTCAGGCTTGCTTTTAGGGGTTAAAGTTTCAATCGGTTTCGGATCTATTCTCGAAGTGATACATAGCAGTGCCCCGAACCATAAGAGAGGACGCTTTTCATTGCTATTCGAGTATTATCTTGCACGTATAGCATAGCACCTTGTAGCCACAGATCTGTGAATTATTACAATATTTATAGTGATGAGCAGACATCATGAATTTCCTAATAACCCAACATAAAATGCTATTATCAGTCGACGTAATGTATCCTATTGTGTTTATTACCAACTATCCCAAGTAATTGAGTTATGTTGCTGAGGAAGTTCCAAGTTGTAAAGTAAATGTACTGTACGAAGACATATACCAACGACTGGCACCCCAGGCGCACACTATAGAGGGCCTTTGTCTCACCAAGATGGTTATGGTGGAGAAATGAGTGTTGATTCGAATAGTAGTTTTGAATACCTTGGTCCATAGGAATGCGTGTTAGCGGCCGGTGCTTAAGCCCTCGGTGTTCAGCCGCTTACATGCATTCCTATGGCAATGGTGGTTTTCGAAACTATTCGTCGAATACTATTTGAACATATCTAGTGGAGATGTATGGAGTTGTTGGAAGCACACATTGCTCCTTCTTCATACAACTCTGCAAAATGTTTTTCTACAATTTTCTCATAAATGAATTTTCTTAGGAATCTGCCAGCGTGATGTTTCCTATTATCCTACATTGTATTTTCAGTTGTGTCTTTGTTTGCACATTTTGAACTTTCAATAATGAGAAAAAGATAAAAGAATTATGCTCCGTTCCGCCAGAGGATCCAGAATTTCTGACTACAAAAAAAAAACAAAAAAACCCTAGTCTGTAGCAGTATTCTGACAAAAATACCAGAACCTGACAGAATCCTAATGAAAGTCAACAGGATTTACCAGCAATCATTAGGGCAGATTCCTTTAACCCCTTCCCGCGTACGACATTTTTTAATTTTCATTTTTTGTTTTTGACTCTCCCCCTTCCAAACCCCATAACCTTTTCATTTCTCCACTCTCTGAGCCATATGAGGTCTTAATCTTTGCGGGACAAATTGTTCTTCATGATGCCACCATTAATTATTCTGAACAATGTACTGGTAAGCTGGAAAATTTTTTAGAATGGGATGGATTTGAAGAAAAAGTGCATTTGTGCGATTTTCTTACGGGATTCATTTTTACGGCATTCACTGTGCAGCCAAAATGACATGTCCCCTGTATTCTATATTTCGGTACGATTCCAAAGATACCAAAGTTATATGGTTTTATTTACAATTTAACCCTTTAACAAAAATCCAAAACTGTGCCAATTTTTTTTTTCTAAAAGTCGCCATATTCTGACACCTGTAACTTTTTTATACTTCTGTGTACGGGGATGCATAGGGCGTCTTTTTCTGCGGGGCCGGGTGCACTTTTTATTTATACCATTTTTGGGAATTGTTATTGCTTTGATCACTTTTTATTCAAATTTTTATCAGAGGCAAAATTGTAAAAAAACAGCGGTTTGGCACTCTTGATTTTTTTTTTCCGGCTACTGCGTTTACTGTCCGGGAAAAATATTTTTATAGATATATAGGCAATTTCAGACACAGAGATAACTAATGTGTAGATGTTTCACAGTATTTCAGTACTTTTATATGTGTTCTAGGGGATAGGGGTGATTTGAACTTTTCATTTTTTTTTAACCACTTCCGGACGGCCCATAGACTATATACGTCCGGATAGTGGTTGTCTAGTTCTGCCAGGACGTACCTGTACGTCCAAGCCAGAACACAGCAGCTGCACAAGATCGTTCAGCTGCTTTCACTAGGAGCCGGCTGTAACTTCAGCCGGAGCTCCCAGAGAGATAACAGGGAAGGTTTATTACCTGCTCTGCTATCTCGATCGCTGTGTATACAGCGCTCAATGAGCGCTGTATACACGGCTATGGACGCTGCCATAAATCAGCTGCCCTCTGACCCGGCAGACATGTGATCCGCTGGGGGCAGTGTCCTGCCAGAGCTTCTGGGTCCTACAGGACTCAGATCAGCTCTGTATACCATGTAGCAGTGTGCAAGAGGTTGGATTTCTCCTGTAACTGAGATTAAATGTAGCAGCCTCAGTTATAGGAGAAATCAGCCTCCAGTACAAAAAAAAAGTGATCAGATGTCCCCAAAGGTCTCTTATCACCTTATGGGGACACAATCTGGGAAAAAAATAAAATAAAAATATAATAAAAAAGTTTTAAAAAAATAATAAAATAATAATAAAAAAATAAATAAATAATACGCTAATAAAACGCCGTTATTAAAGGTTATAGCCCCACCCCCGACGACACCATACAAAATAAAAATTACTGTAACGGAGAGGAAAAACTATATTATAAAGTTTTTCAGTGACACTTTGTGTTATTAAATAAAAAAAAAATTATAAATTGAAAACCAGACACAATTTCCCTCCTATTTTGTTTATATTTTCCTGGATATAAAAAAATTAAAACACATTTGAAAATAAAAATAACATAAAAATAAAGCCCTATGTGTCCCCGAAAAAAGATGCAAAAAATTAGTTGACTAAGACATACGAGAAAAATTTTACAGACCTCAAAACCGCACATACATAATAAACCTAAAATGTGTCTGGTCCTGGACCAGAAATTGGCCCGGTACTGAAGTGGTTAAATATTTTTTTTTCATTTTTTGTTACGCATTTATTAAACCCCCTCGTGGTCTTGAACCCCAGGGGGTCCGATCATTAATGCAATTCATTACAATGCTAATGTCTTGCAATGCATTGCAAAATTTCGGCATGTCTATTGCAGGCTACATAGATTGCGGACATTAGCGCTGGGTGTCTGCTGTATAGAACAGCAGGCACCCATCAGCTATAGTGGCTGCCCAGCTCCCAAGTGGTTGCCTTATTTACACACTCAACATCTGCCATACTAGTCTAGCAGATGTCAGGAAGGGGTTGAGACTAGCATTTTGCAGAGGTGTAGATGGGATATAATAATCCCCCCCCCTCTAGAATTCCATTGGAAAATGGTATGAAAAGAAGCCTTGGTGCAAGTGTGAACAGACCACAGCTACTAATTCAATTAAATTACTGAAAGTCCCTTTTGTTTCTGGATTCCAACAAGATATTGTAATTGGGGTTTGGAAGACTTGGTTAAACATGGATCATACAAATTGGCATTTTCTGACCATTTTGTTTCTTTGGTTGGCTGAGTCTAGCTAAATTACCCTAGCTGAGCCACTGTAGGTGAGATATTATATGTGCAGAATTACATTGTTCTGCAGTGCACCATATGAGAAAACTCAGTAATACACACAATGCCCCATCATGCCATTGTCTCATGTCTCTGACCCATTCTACCTTATAATATGGCAGCAGGAGCAGAGTAGGGGGGTCAAGTGATCCAGAGTTGGAGAGTCAGCAGGGAACAAATAGATTTACAGCTAGAGATGGAAAAATTAAAACTCAGAGTGACGGAGAATGGGGTGTATGCAACGAAGTATTCTCGTATGGTGAACACTAGAAGGTGCTACCAATGTAGTTTGTCAAATGCAGGAGTGCAAACGGGGTGGAGAATTGGGGTAATACAACCCAGGTGGTTGGCCTGCAGGGGTCAGTTGTCACATAGGGTACCAAATCTCATGGAATCCCCAAGCGTGTGAGAAGACCAACCAAAGAGCAGCCGGACATCAGAACCATGAGAAGACTGGAGTGGAGTCTGGGATAGGAAGAGTGTGCAATAGTATATAACGGGGTTTGACTATTAGAAGCTACTCTAATATCTTCCATATATATTAGACCCGAAGCAGACTCCCCGTGCATTGGCCAGGAGACTGAAGACTGTCAGTCCTAAGTTCTATAGACTCTTAAAGAGTTGTTCTTTTCTCAATAAAGAACCCTTCCAATACTACGTATTGTGTCCCATACAAGCATGTTACAAGTACACTGCAGAAACATATTATTCTCTGCATTCTCTGAAGGTGTCCTTCATTACTTATCCTCTTGACTCGACATAGTTATATTAGGGCCTCTGTTGTAATTTCTACAATTTCTTAGTCCCAAGTTCCTTGGAATTCTATATTCTCTTCTAGGGACATAATAGCATTGCACATAAAGTATCAATGGAGTCTATATGGCAGCACTTGAGGCCATACCGCTACGTACTAAGGAACTATATGGCCTCTGTGCAATGTTGTATATGCTATGTACACATGGCTTTGTATGTCTATGGGTTATTTTAAGATAAAAAATAACTATTAAATTGTGTATATTAAGTACCCTCATGGGAAAATGGATGATCTTAAATTACTGTATTTGCCATGCCTGTATGGTATTCTTACAGTATTCATGAATTATGGTAATATATCAAATACAACTGAATGCAATGCCATCTGATATTCCCCTTTAATTCTGTCTAGATATTTGCCAAATCATTTTAAGAATCCTTAACAAACCACATTCTTGTGAAATAGTTTCTTAAGCCCAAGAGGGTCAAGTGCAGGGAAAAAGGTTCCTGTTAGATATCTGCCTTCAAGCATGAAAACACCTCATTTAGCAGTTCAATGTAGATGAACTAGTTTATTGCAGTGTTGGAAAAGATGTCCCAAAACAACATGGGAATGATCATGACTTTACCATATGGTGAACCTTGCATAAAAACAATAGTATCGAGATAGGAAAAACGTATATATGACAAGCAGATATGATGACTGAAAGCATATTGGCCCATGCAAATGTATTGGAGCCCCAATGTATCATGTGCAATCCATAGTACTGGTACCATCCTATGTTGTAGAAAGGCGTTTGGGCTCTCTGCACTTCCAATAGCTTTACCTTGATAATAACAATGACAAACATTTGCAATACGCTATTCTCATGGAGACTCATAGTGCCGGAAGTGTTTTGGAGTAGGGGAGTTAGTGGCTGCCATACAGGCACTCATCTTCAACACCCACAAGGGTCAGTTGTTTTTATGGGAAGCAAATTTACCTATCAGTATGTTTTTGGCATGTGGGAGGAAACCAGAGTACCCGGAGGAAGCCCACACAAACAGAGAAAGAAAAAACTCCTTTCAGATGATGCCCTTGGTTGAATTAGAACCCAGGACCACAGCATTGCAAAGAAACAGTACCAAACTCTGAGCCACCATGTAGCTGAGGTCAGCAGCCTTTGTCACTCCAGCTCTTACAAAACAAAATTCACTTGAGACTTTCAAGAATAGCCAAGCAAGTGCGCATGCTAGGAGTTGTGGTTTCACAATGGCTAGAATGCTGAACATTGCTTTCCCATACAGCAATGAATAATAAAATGCATACACTGTGTCATGTCTAGAGCGTGGTCTGAGAGAGAAGTGCATGACAAAGGGACCCCAAAACCAGACCAGATAGAAACTCTAATCCATTTGTCACTCTATCACACACTGGACATAACAAAGTGTAACCTTCCACCATAGAACTCCTAACATAACAGGTCACCCATTACGAGGTTCATTTGGCTTTGGCTTGGTCCATATCTTCTCTCTTGGTTCTCGATATCCTGAGATAAGCGGTATGAGTTTACCTGATTTGAAAATAAAATGTTGTGTTACTATGTTGCGCATTTTTAAAGAGGACCTTTCATGGGTTTGGGGCACAGGCAGTTCTATATACTACTGGAAAGCCAAGCTATTCGATCGAATATACTCGATCATCTCTAGTAGGAATGTCTACTGGGGACATCCCACAAGACCGTCCATTTTGGAGATGCTCTGACCCAGGTGCTTAGCCATCACCATTTGGCCTATTTCAAAGTTACTTATTCAAGACATTAGCTTCATAACTGAATGTTAACTCAATGACTAATATATCTCACCCCTAGACAGATATCATTGTCATGGAATCCGTGTTACTGACCTATATGCAGATATGCAAAATGCACTGGAACAGGACCTGCTCCATATATTGTGGTTTGGTTCCATGCCCTCCTGGATTGGTAAGAAACACCAGCTGTGTTCTTGGGGCCATGGAAATGATTGGGTTGGTACATTATACATTATTATATATCAATAATTTATATTACATTGACCAAAATCATGGGCATGTGCCGGGTTGTTGTAGTCTTGTTACAAGAAAATGTGAACATCCATTGACTTCCTAGTGAGAACACTGTAAAAATTGTATATCACAGCCTTGGTGTTTTGTGTGATCCCATTGTGTAATATACTAGTACTGATGCACGAAAAACTAAACCCTGCCGGTACAGGTATTGTTAGACAGTCCCAGAAAAAAATAGTGATTCAGCATCCAGTCTAGTGTAGACTTAAAAGATTTACATACTTTAATTGAGCCATTTAAAATTCCACAATCACCAGAAACCAGTAAAAAATAGCAAAAAGACACAGCACTTACATATAGACGATACTTGGGTTACATAGGACAATGGATACACGAAAAAAACTTTAGCCGTCTACGCGTTTCAGGGTCAAAGCCCCTTCCTCATGGCGAAGTAAAGACTGAATGAGAAACTGTGGCTTTATACCCTCTCCTAGGTTAGATGTTAATTAATCCGTATCTGCTACAGCTGTAATGTAGTCTAGCCACAGTTGTCATTCAACAAAATAACATACCCACAAAACATATATACACTTCACAATACAACATCAATACAATTATGTATTACACATAAAAACCACATAAAATATCTTGAATTTAACCGTGTTCCATTTGAATATAAATATTTTGAATACACTCCTGCTTTACATATCGGAATTGCCGAAAAAACTGTTATTATGAACTTTCCCCATTAAATAGGATTACGGGAATATGTAAAATAAGAAATATCTACCTACAAAAACTACACCTTCCATTATTACACTGCAATATTTACTTACTGTGGTGGAATCTCTGTTGGGAGTAACGCTCTCACTTTGGGCAAAACAATCCATGTCCTTCACTATGTATTACCACGACGTTTATTTGGTTGCTATAGTAGCACGTTTTGCGTCTATCACGTGGTATCCTACCCCCTGGTTTGTACGTGACTATGGCTGTTATGGGAACATGTAAAACATGAGTCATGTGATGTCTCGTATCCTGATACCAATCACCGACTCTGATGTCTCTGCGAGACCTGCAGGACAGCTTATTATTGTATGCCAAAAATAAAGGTAGGTGCCACCGTAATATGTGTGTTGACAAAGGTTAGTCTGATCCCTAGTGAGCCTGATCCATACTTGCTGTCATATACATGAGTCAGTCTAAGCACACGGAGCTGCAGTGTAATAGCATGTATAGGGGACAGAGTAGCATTCTGGGACTACTTTAGACTATTAGGAAAGAGAAAAATTAGATAAAAATGAAAAGTGGTGAAGAAGTGATGTGACGTATATACTCACTTATCCTATAACTAAGGCACAGACACTCCCTTGGACTGCAGCTGTCAATAAATAGTTAAAATTTTACAAAATTTTACAAAAAGTCAGTAATAGTACTGAGGGTTACTGAGAATTACAAAATGGGGTACAATGATGCACCGTTTATCCAATTTTATGAACGGTCAAAATTGGCAAAATTGCCTACATCTGACTCAAGTAGGTCTATAACGGGTTAAACTCCAGTATACTGTGTAACCACAACCTATGCCAAAAATGATGGACTTATTGCTATTGTTCACCCAGAGTTTTACCTTCATAGCAAACACACAAATCATAGATATGACACAAAACAATATTTTAGCTTTGTGAAATTCCAAATTCCTGAACCAAGTGAAAGTCATTTATATTAAATGGGTTTTCCAGGCCTATAGTATTTATGACCCATATAATTCATTTGTATGTGAGATGAGCTGCAGTAGTTTGGTATGGCCACAGTGTGCAGAGCCATCTGCTTTCAGCAATGTTAACCTTGTCGGATGATGCTAAGAACCGCTGACAGACCCCCACCGATCTGATATCGATGACCTATTCTAAGGTTATCTGTATCATAATTCTTTGTTTCATAGCACATCTTTACAAATGTGTTGCTGCTTTTTGGTCTTTTATGATGGATTGAATTTTATGACATGGACTTTACTCAACTATGTCAAGCCAGTTCCGACTTTCTCAAATTGCAGTTGACAGGTCAGTTTTGTAGGATGGAGCCTTACCTTGGACCAATTCCCACCATAAATGTTCAGTTGCAGGGCCGGCTCCAGGTTTTTATGGGTCCTTGGGCGACAGAGCCTCAGAGGGCCCCCTTGTGGAGCAAATCAGTTGGTCCCCTGCCTCTCTCCCCCTCTTTCCCTCTCTCCCCCTCTTCCCCTCTCTCCCCCTCCCTCTCCCCCCTGAAGAATACTCACCAGCGGGGAGCCCCGTCCTGTCCTTATTGCTTGTAGGAGGCGGGAGTCAGGACACTGCGCGCTGGACGAAGCGAGTGACGTCACGCAGGAGCGCGGCTCCATCTACGCAGCCGGCGAGTGAAGACGCTCTGGAGCGATGAGTGAGTCGGCGGGGGGGGGGGGGGATGCTGACGGCAGCCAGGCATCAGCACAGAACGCTGCACCTGGGGTGGCCAAGTGCTGGGGGGCCTCCAGAGGCTCTGCCTGGCACTTGCCCGACTATGCCGTGTGCTGACGCCAGCCCTGTTCGGTTGTATTGTGATCTGGACAGTTTGCTGACCATGTCATTGAGTTGATATGCCTATGTTTTTTTTTCTACAATCTATTTTTATGTGTTTCATTGGAACAGAACCAGACAAATGTTGCAGAATCATCTCCTGGCCCGCGCAGATTTATGATTCACCACTGAGTTGTGCATGCACCATTATACATTATATATGATATAATACATCCAGCTTGCAATATATTCTACAAGCAATAAAGCAATTGCATGGTCAGGCCCCCTTGTGGGACTGGAAAAAAAAATAAAGGAAAGGGTTATAGCTTTAAAAATATTTTTTAAAATTAAAATAGAAAAGAATAAAAAAATCTCCTTTACCATTTCTCATATTAAAAAAAACAACAAAGAAGAATAGAAATGGTGTTGCTGTGTGAGTTGGAGTCGGAACTATTAAAATAAAATGTTCTGTAAAGTAAAATCTTGGAAAAAAATGAAAATGCAAGAACTTTCGCCTTTTTGTTGACTTTCATTTCACATAAAGGCAATAAAAAGTGGTAAAAAAAAATATATACCGTATGTACACATAAATGGTCTCTGTTAGAGATGAGCGAGTAGTATTCGATCGAAATTGGTGTAAAAAAGTGCCAGGGAAGGTAGGAGGGGCATTGAATTTTTACTGCGATTACCGCGTGGTATGCGACCAATTACAATAATAACTATGCAGGGCAGGTATTCGATCAAATACTACTCGCTCATCTCTAGTCCCTGTGAATTTACATCTTACCCTGCCAAGACAGGTAAATTCACAAAAAAATGTAAAAAAATATGGGTGTCACAATACGGTGCCCCCCAAATAATATTTTGGGATAAGGTTTGCACACAGTGCAGTCTGAACACAGGCCAAGGTCAGGGCTGGCAGCATAGGATCTATGGTCAGGCACAGCATGAGAAGATTACACAGTGAAAACAGCAGGCAGGGGAAAGTTCAAGGAACAAGCCAAGGTCAAACACAGATATATCAAGCAATACACATAATACACCATTACAGGGAGAGCAGCAGATAGCAAACTAATTGTCCAAGGTGTGGCAAGTGAAGACTTTTATACTGCAGACTGACACAGAGGGTAAGGAATATTTAGTACATGGCATGTAGAGAAGGTAAGATGGTGGCCATGCCTGCTCGGAGACTTAGTACACATGTGAGTGCTGATGGTACACCAGGTCACCTTCTTCCATTGTTCCATGGTTCACTTCTGATGTTCATGTTGACCTTTCACAAAGTCAACACAGTCAATCTGACCAGTCTACTGCAACGTTGATGAACTGAATCGGACACCTATCATATTTACTTTACTAGCCATTTGTGCTGTGGAATCAGACCAGACGGGCTAGTCTTTGATCCCCACACATATCAATGTACTTTGGATCGCCATTTTTACTGCATATCCATAATGCAGTTCTAGTAAACACCGTTCTTGAGCTTCTTATCTGAGCCAGTCTACTACTATTTAGAAGGTTGGTTCCTATTGAAGCTCATGTGGTGTCACCTACTGTATTTGTTACCTGAATGTAGCCCATATCTATATCACATAGTACACCATCCTCAAAAGGTCCTACTGTCTATCAGAGTTGGATATTCTCTGCTGTTGCTTTTATTGAAGTCAATGAAATTTTGTAAAAACAGTGAAACTGTTTCGGGTGGTCTTGTGTACCCCAATGTCTCATGTTTACGATCAATATGATGACTTAAACCCATGATTTAGTCTATAAATGACAATATCTATGGTATTCTAGCTGCTGGACAGCTCCTTTGTTTGGTGCTATATAAAGCTTAGTTTCGACTATTACTTTGGTCTTTTGGGTTCCTCCTCTTGACTCATTTTCTTGTTATGACGACTCTGAGTTTTCACCATATTCTACACAGTGTTTCGGTGAACCTTCCTCATTTGTCTTAATCCATTTCACTGTATAAAGCTACTCCTCAATAAGAACTGTTACCATTGCACATATGAGTCTGCGCTGTATCTGTATCTGACACCTTTATCTGGAAATAAAAGAGCTTGTTATCAGTATATAGAAAGTATACGGCTCTGCACACAGTGACAGAATAGAGTAGGAGAGTTATATATACTGCCCATGTAGAGTTATTAGATACTGATGGATCATGATATGGCAGCGGCAAGGCATTTATCACATATCTGCTGTACAGTCATGATTAGGGTTGAGCCGATCTTGAGATTTCAAGATCGATTTTAAAATCCAATTTCCGATCATTTTCCAGCCGATCTCGATCCCGATCGTGAAATTTGCTCGATCGCCGATCGGAATCCGATCTTTTCCTATCCCGATCCTCAACCCTAGTCAATGCTTCTCTATGGGAAAAGTCACTCTTAGAGTTGAACCGATCTTGAGATGACCTCCGACCTCGATCTGGCTAGAAAAGATCGGGTCGGAATTCCGATCGCGAAATTTACTCAATTGCTGATCGGAATCCGATCTTTTCCAATCCCAATCGCTCAACCCTAGTCATGATACTGACACAAATTATCACATAAGTTTAATATCACACGCAGTTTTTTCTTTTTTAGTTAATAGATTCAACAGGAAGGAGATGGTCTATAAGTCCTTGCTAGGTATCTCCAAAATTTTTGTCTACTACCAGCTTTGGCTCAAAAACTGCCACATGGATGAGGTTGGGCATGATGTCCAATGGCTTTGGGATTAGCCTTGCAGCTCTAGAGCCCTGGGTTTGAATCCTGCTAAGGACGACATCTGTATGGAGTTTGTATGTTCTCCATGTATTTGTACGGGTTTCCTCCGCTTTCCTCTCACACTCCAAAGACATACTGATAGGCAATTTAGATTTATGAGCCCTACTATATAGGACAATGTTGACAATATCGGAATAGGATGGCGCTATAATACTAAATAATATATACTGCCATAAGTAAAATCAGACCGGTTGGAATCATTGACGGTTTTATTGGTTTCCTTCCGTGATACATTAAATGGCGCGGTAGGAAGCTTCTCCCCCAATTCCACATGACTATAGTATGTTTGGGCGACCATATATTGGTCCAACCTACAGTATCTTCTGATAACAGCCGCATGTCCATGACCATCACCGTATCTCTCCATCCTGCCCTAATCCATCATGTCTTCTCTTTCTCTACCTCGTCTTAGTCTTTCTATTTCTTGCCACTTCTATCATGATCTAAGTTTTTTTTTTCCTAAGAATTTTTTCTGCAGATGAAGACTGTAAAATGCAAGAGAACGTCTTTTCTCGGGGCGATTACTATGCAGAGTAATAGCCGCAGACATATTCATAGCTACAGTCGCGGGCAGCTTTGAGGAAAATTAATGTTCCTACTGAACAAAAACAGAGGTTGTGATAGTAAAGCTGAGCTGTAGATATGTGCGCGGACGTGATCGGCGTAGTGATAGAGCGTCGCACTCCCCTTTCCCAGCTTCTACTCATTATGCTAATGAAGTGTCATCAGTTAAGCTTTTCCCGTGATTATTGAGTCTGTCAGGTAAAACAAAACTATGCAGCTCCTTGTCTACCGCTCCCATCCCTCGTTCCTGGCATCCACCGTTCTTCTTGTAACACGCCATCGATTATCCATACCTTGTTCTTTTTTTCATGGTGACTGTCACCCTGCGACCTTGAGAAGAATGAATAAGGCATAGCTATTATGAAGGAGATACAATATTATAGTCGGACATTTGACCCTTTACAATAAAGTTTACCTCTGTTATATATGTCTTCCTTACATTGTAGCACATAGAGGAAGGTGAAGGCAGGAGGACTCGGCATCCTCATATGCTGTACTATTTGGTCATGTTCTCTTTTTAGGGGTATATAGAGGATGGAGATCTTATTCTTAGGTCGCCGTGTGTGGAGGCATGATCATCCCTTCTGGCCATGAAGGAGTTACTGATTCATTGCCTGCCTCTTAGAGCATCAGTCTGAGCTGGAACACCCGCAGGATTAGATCTCTGCACAGCTGTCAATGTCAACAGAAACAGGTGTTATCTGGACCAGAAATGTGCATTCTAAGGGTATTACTGTAAGATGGAGAACGGAGACATGCGGAAGAAAGTATACTAATGATTGAGTGATGGGATTCATTATTTAATATACATTTTAATATGGAGATTGATAGATAGAGAGATAGAGAGATAGATAGAGAGATAGATAGATAGATAGATAGATAGATAGATAGATAGATAGATAGATAGATAGATACAAAAAAAACAGTTCCTGGGGGTTTATTCCATGATTCCACTGTAACTGTTTTTTTACACTTTATTGGAGTGCTGCCCAATGGTTCTTTTTTGCAGATAGATAGAGGATAGAATATTTTTTAAAAATATTATTTAACAACAGGGTACAATTGGAGAAGTAGCATGACAAAGGTGCAAACTATATAATGAAGAGGTAGATAGATACCAACCAACATATTCCTCAGTGTATACAATCAGAGATGTAAATGGTAGACATAAATAAAGGTAGATAGATAGATAGATAGATAGATAGATAGATAGATAGATGATAGATAGATAGATAGATAGATAGATAGATAGACGATAGATAGATAGACAGATAGATAGATGATAGATAGATAGATAGATAGATAGATAGATAGATAGATAGATGATAGATAGATAGATAGATAGATAGATAGATAGATAGATAGATAGACGATAGATAGATAGACAGATAGATAGATGATAGATAGATAGATAGATAGATAGATAGATAGATGATAGATAGACAGATAGATAGATGATAGATAGATAGATAGATAGATAGATAGATAGATAGACAGATAGATAGATGATAGATAGATAGATAGATAGATAGATAGATAGATGATACAAAATAGATGATAGATACATATTAGATTGCGACTCATGTGTTCTGCATTATCTTGCCCTAAAATGTATCTTAGGTTCCATGCTGTAATAGAGGGGATATATTGGTATTTTTTCCATTAGTAACTCTTATACATGCACTTCTATATGGATGTAGTTCCAGCAGGTCACTATTATATCCAGGTTACTCTCTATGTGGTTTGCCTGTCTCCAGTGTAAGGCTGGGTTCACACATGGCTGACAGTTGTGATGTTAATAACCACACTACTATCACACCATGAAAAGAACACAATACGTTTTCCGCTGTGCATTTTGCTATTACTAGTGATTACACCTTCGGATGAAGAAGGAGTTTAAGAAAATTTTGCTAGAATTCTACTGGTAAATAAGATTAATAAGATTTGTAAAAACAGAGTTTTGCTATTTTGAATTTTCCCCAGTAAACTAATGAGGAAAAGGGGGCCACACGGTGGCTCAGTGGTTAGCACTGTAGCCTTGCAGCGCTGGAGTCCTGGTGTTCAAATCCCACCATGGGCAAAAAACCATCTGCAAGGAGTTTGTATGTTCTCCCCGTGTTTGCATGGATTTCCAGCCCGTAATCCAAAAAAAAAAAAAGACATACTGATAGGGAAAAAATGTACATTGTGAGCTCTATGTGGGGCTCACAATCTACAAAAAAAAAAAAAAAAAAAACTAATGAGGAAAAGTTACATGGACTACACTATGGTAGAAAAACCCCACGAGACTCAGAAGACCTCCACTAAGCCTTAGGGGAATGGGAATTGATAAAGACACAACTGGGCACAGCCATAAAACAAAGCAATGCGGAGGGCACCCGAGGAGCACTGTGTACTAGACAGGTATTCTAATAAAAGCTCAGATCTGTCCAAAACCAGTGCTACCCCGATACACCGTATACTGCTATTGTCATGAAGATTTGTGGCCAAAATGAGCTAAGAAGCTCAACTATGTATGAAAACACAGGAAATGGGGTGCAAGAAAATGGCAGAAGGTGAGATTGATGAGTCAAAATGGAAATATTTGGCTGTAATAGAAGTAATTTTTATTTTTTTCAAATTTAAATTTTTATTTTCCAAAAGCAAACATATTTTACAACATGTATATAAGAAGAAAACAGAAAAAAACCTGAAAACTTAGAACAAACATAGGTGAAAAGAGCCATGCAGGGAAGACGACATGGAGTAGGAATTTCGCCATAAGTCCGGAGTAGTACTATGAATAGCAATACACTGAGTCCAAAATACATGAGAATTCCTTCGAAATCACCTAGAATGAAAAGGTAATAATACCAACAGAGAAACAGAAATATAATAAAAGAATAAACAGAAATAAAAATTTCAGTACATAGCTCAGTATCGTGTGCTCATCAGAGAAGGGGGACCTTAACACAGGGGGAGGAGAGAGGGTCTGGGGGGTAACGCAGTTACCTGAGAGGGGAATTGGTACTAGCTAGGTAATCAAGCCAAATCGTCCACTTGACAGTAAATTTAGAGTAGGTGTGATTCGTAGAGGCTAATGCCCTCTATAGGGTAAAGGCAAGGTGAACTTGTTGAACTAATTTCGAGATTGTTAGGCAAGACATGCATTTCCACTGTCGTGCGACCATCAGTCTTGCAGCTAGTATGACCTGACCTATCACAACATGCATGCCTTCAGGAAGGGAGTCCACAGGGCCGGGGATGGTTGAACAGTGAATCCAGTCAAGGAGGACATGACCTGGAATACAGCAGACCAGAAGACGGAGACCGGAGGACAACTCCACTACATGTGTAACATAATACCTCAACCGCCACAGCCTCTTAAACATAGGCTCGTATGAGAGGAGGACCTATGTGTCAATTGGGTCAGAATTCTGCACCACCTCAGTGCAATCTTGCACGCCATTTCCCAATGAGCCGCTCCCCTGAAGATTTTCCAAACCATGCCCAGAGCCGAATACCAATCTTGAAGGGGGATCGATCTCTCAAGGTCAGCCTCCCAGCGGGACAAACAAGCGGTTTATCCTGGTTAGCGGGAGAAATGAGGAGCCTATAAAATGCCGAGGACCCACCTCGAATGTCAGCATGTGGTCGCCACAGTTTCAAAGCTAGTTTAGGAAACATAGGACCAGAGGTTATGTCTGACTGCAGAAGGTGTCAGACCTGGAGGTACCTGTAGAATTCAGTTTGGAGAAGGAAGAACTCCTCACGCACCATAGAAAACGATTTAAATACTGCCACGGAGTAGAGATGCTCCACCTTGTAGATGCCACTATCAGACCAATTCACCAGGCTCACCTGAGAAAGGAGCGCAGATGAGTAAGTAATCAGTAAGTCCCTAAGAGGGATCAAATCATCTATAGCAATATGTGAACACAGGTACCTCCATGCCCACACCGTTGTTTTGAGGGCCAAGAGGGGGAGCTGGCAATCTGAGGGAGGAAGGCCTGTAGGACGGAGGAGACCCATCAGAGAAGAGCTCAACACTGTTCTTTCAATCTCACCCCACCTACATGAGTCAGCATTAGACCTGTGATAGAAGTAATTTTGTTGCCAAATGGCTGGAGATTGGTACGACAATGAGTGTCTGCAATAGTGAAGCATGGTGGAGGTTACTGAAGATTTGGTGCTGCATTTCAGGAAAGGGAGTTATAGGTTTGGTCAGAATTACTCATGTCCTCAATACCAAGAAATACAGACAGAAACTTCAGGCAGTACCATCAAGGGAGCATCTGATGGGCTCCAAATTTATTCTGCAGTTAGCACAGTGGCCACAAACATACAGTCAGTTTCATTGGAAACTATGTTCTGAGTAAAGAGGAACAAGGAGTCCTAGTAGTGATGATATGGTCTCTACAGAGCCTTTATATCAATATCATCCAGTCTGTCTGGGATTACACGAAGAGACAGAAGGATTGGAGCAAGCCTACAATCATAGAAGATCTAGGCTTAGTTCTCCAAGATCCAAAAAGAAAATTCTGCTGCACACTCTAATTTTGCAGTGACACACAAAGTCTTTTATTGTAGGTACAACAAAAATTGATGCATCATGGGCATAAAGGCATATATGTGCAAAGTAGAAAGATAGATCAATTGGTAATGGGATGTTTCGGTCATCCGACCTTCCTCATGCCTGTTCTATGTAGGAAATGCAAAGTGCTCCCATGGCCTTAGTGGAGCACTTTGCATTTCCCGATATGCTCCCCTACTGATAGTACTCTTCCATAAACTTGTACAGTAAGGGTGGGCATTCCTCATAGCCTAGCAGAAATTAACGACACCGATATCTCCAGCACCGGGGTGCCTATTGGGAAAGTGGACAGTGCACTGGATTAAGCACACTTTTGGCTTTTTAGAGATACATCTATGAGGACATGAAAGGTTCTCTTAATAAAGGCCCTGACTGGCGTAGGGAATGAGTGATTTATGAAGAGGCTCCAGACTCTGCATAAATCGGCTGCACTTCCCTGTGCCAAAATGGAGATCTACACCAGTAAGGAACTGATATAGATTTCCATTCCAACTCACACTGGTAAAATCTTGTAAGTTATACTGAATATGTCGGACCAAGGCATCCCTGACCTGGCCCTTCTTACTATGCCCACCTTCACCCACCTTTGTGAGGGAGTCATTGAATGAGGAGTTGTGGCACAAATTTGATGCAAGAAAGGGATTTGCCACAACTATGTGCCATAGTATCATCCCTGTTTGCTGGAAAACTGGCATAGATGGATGGGTACATCCCAATGATTGTCTGTGATTTAAGCCAAACCTGAACATTTCCTAAAGGAAGGGAGACCTATCTACAGACAGCTGTTTTGGGGTTATTGGCCCTCATCAGCGAGAAGCAGGATACTTCTTAGACTCTACACACTGTAAGGTGGCCTGCAATGGTGATGTCTCCTTAAGGAGACATAAGTTCCCCTTCTGACCCACATCTATGACTTCTCAGCCAGCCTGTACACTGCTTCACATTGATATGGGGCAATAACTCTGAAGCACCTATCTACGCATGGGTTTCCTTTTACTAGGGATGTTCTGGTTTGGCTTTAGTCCCAGACAGTATCTCTAACTTTCATAGAAAACCAGGCATTGATCTATAGGGTGCTACTTTCTAAAAGGTAGCGCTAGAGTGAGCATTCCATCAAGGAGAACTTATTTCCATATTGATTTCCTACATAGCATTTGACATATAGATGCCTAGGTCATCCAGCCAAGTGAGTACATTGTGACCATTTCCTTTGCATTCAGGTTTTCTCTGTTATGCACTAGAGATCTTTATTATTTCAATTACTATCTGGCTGAACAGCATGACATATTCCTCTATGCGTCCCCCCACTCTTTAGAAAACCTACCACTTTTACACTCAGTTGAATCCATTAATGTATTAGGCCCCTTTGGCGGTGGAAAGGTGAAGGGAAATGGAATTACTTTCTATTTTTATCACATGGGTATTAGTACAAGTATCTTAAAGTCATAAAAAATGTGGGTCTCTGTTTGCCATTCGTTTCACATAGTGAGTAAATGTGCCATGTAACATAGACCCCCTGGATGAGGGGGCTTCGGTATAAGACTAAGCAGGGCATTTTCATATGATAAAGTGCACTTTACATTTAATAGGTTTAGTGGTCCATTAGCTAATGATATTAGCTGTATATAGAAATCACGTATTTGGGGCGATAACGTTTGCTATCAGCGGTGAAGGTAAATCCTTATATACCAGTAAATTATACAGTGTGAAGTACAAACACTCCAAAACTGAGTTGTTGATCGGAGCCCATGCAAATAAATCATTAGAAAAACACTTTTTTGCTAGAGTGAACGTCAAGCTCTGGTACTTAGGTGATCCATCATGGGTGATGCTGTCGCCCCTCCTTAATTAAGGGACTCTCTGGTGGATTTTCTCAGCAGTTCGCTAACAGAATAAGACAGACAGAAAAATGGGGGTGCCTGGATAGTACAGGCTGTTACACAGGCTAAAGAGACCATTGTTCTCATCTGATTTACTGGTTGCCTTACTTTGACAGAGTTGGCATACATAATAATGACATACCAGCCTCAATTTGTCTTATTCTAGACAGTGCCCAGAAGTTTTAGATAGAAATAAAAAAAAGCCAAACAAGTGCATTGATATATGGCACACTCTATAAAGTAATCTTCTATACTAACCTGTATGACATAATGCTAAAAGCTCCAGATGGCTTTCTCTGGAGGAATTATCCCTATAGATTAATATTAAAGATGTTTCCGAGATTGGAAGAAAATTGACTAAAGGGAGAAAATGACATAAAGCCCTGCCATATATGATGGCAACATTGCTACGGTCATATGAATAAAGGTCAGTGAAAGATGAGAGAGACAATTGGTGGTGGTGCAAATGTTACTTTGCAAATGTGGACAAATGTTGCAAACTTATTTTTGTCAACATACAAAATTCTTAATGTAAATCCCATCAATATTTGCTGTGACCGCCCTTTAGAGAAGGAATCCTACAAATGATGATCCAACCCCCACAGAGCTCTAAATTCCATCAATATTTGGTGTGACCAATCTTTGGAGGAAGAGTCCTAATAGTGATAATATGGCCCCCACAGAGATCTGATCTCATCATCATCCAGTCTGTCTGGGATTACATGAAGAGACAGAAGGATTGGAGCAAGCCTATATCTACAGAAGATCTAGGCTTAGTTCTCTAAGATGGGGGAACAACCTCTCTGCCGAGTTCCTTCAAAAACGGTCTGCAAATGTCTTTAGAAGAATTCATTCTGTTTTGAAGGCAAAGGGCAAAGGTCACACCAAATATTAATTTAGATTTCTCTTTCTTCATTCACTTTGCATTTTGTTAATTGATACACATTTTCTATCACTACTTTCCAGCATTTTCCCACAACTGCCTATAACTTTTGCAAACTACTGTACAAATGTATTTGTTACTCGGTGCCATTTTACTGTGCACAAAGTGGTACTACAATGGTATTTAGTCTACTAATGTTTTCCCTATAGTTGAAAGCAAATTATAGTATTTTTTATTGGGATTGTTATCCACTAGAGATAAAAAACATGCACCTGAATACGATGGGCACACCTCAAATGCACCCACCTATCAACTTGTTTCATAGAGTGCCCAAATATTAGCATCGTATAAGTCAAGAGAAGAGCTGGACGAACCTCATGAGATTTGTTTCTTCTTAGAACCCAAAGTGTAATAAATGGAGGCTCAAGGAAAGTGAGTAAAAATAACTGATTGTTATGACATCGCGTGGTTCAGGGTCACCATTGACCACTAGGTCAAAGTGTCATGATGTTGATGCACCCATAGGATTGGGCCACAGCAGTGACTCCTAGACATGTGAGAGAAGGGGCTTGATAAGAATGCCAGGGGACGACTGGATACCTAGGAAAGGAGAGGCAAGGTGAGTAAAATAGCTTGTTATTTTTACTCAGTTCTTCTAGGCCTTACTCTAGGGTCTGAGGTGACCAAAGATTAGTGTTTCGTAGGAAATGTGATCGTCATGTGATATGAGAACCATTTTCGGGGAGGTATATGACCAGAACATCCATACCGCCAATACAAATGTGTGCAGATTTTCCATTTCAACAGCTCAGTGATAGAGTTCTATAACCTGTTTTCTAATAAAAGGAAGTTAGATAGGTTAATTAAGTATATTACAAAAATATTCATCAATCACCCCTAACATAATAGCAACCCCCTCCCCCAGAAAAGGGAGTTACACTTTAACCACAATAGTAAGTCTGTCCCACTGTATATGAAACACAGATAGTATTATTTTAGAATACGAGGACAGCAAACTCCAAAAACTGTCCCTGGTGTGCCCTGGATCTAGTAAATATTCATATGTTATGCCCACAACTCAAAAATGTCTAGATTTCTATAATAGATATTGTGATGACTCTGCAAACCATCTTAATTCCAAGAAATCCACTAATCTGTGTCTTAAAATATACTGCAGATTTACTGTAGAGACAAATAGTGGATATAACAAATGGATGACTATTACATTGGTTATAAAATTCCCTCTCTCATAGAGAATATGTGAAAAAGTGAATACCATTATACAAATGGGCAGAGGTACATACAGTGCAGACCAAAAGTTTGGACACATCTTCTCATTCAAAGAGTTTTCTGTATTTTCAGGACTATGAAAATTGTAGATTCACACTGAAGGCATCAAAACTATGAATTAACACATGTGGAATTATATACTTAACAAAAAAGTGTGAAACAACCGAAAATATTTTTATATTCTAGGTTCTTCAAAGTAGCCACCTTTTGCTTTGATGACTGCTATGCACACTCTTGGCATTCTCTTGATGAGCTTCAAGAGGTAGTCACCGGAAATGGTTTTCACTTCACAGGTGTGTTAGAATTTGTATTATGGCAAGAAAAAAGCAGCTAAGTAAAGAAAAATGAGTGGCCATCATTACTTTAATAAATGAAGGTCAGTCAGTCCGAAAAATTGGGAAACTTTGAAAGTATTCCCAAGTGTAGTTGCAAAAACCATCAAGTGCTAGAAAGAAACTGGATCACATGAGGACTGCCCCAGGAAAGGAAGACCAAGAGTCACCTCTGCTGCGGAGGATAAGTTCATCCGAGTCACCAGCCTCAGATATCGCAGCTTAACAGCAGCTCAGATTAGAGACCAGGTCAATGCCACACAGAGTTCTAGCAGCAGACACATCTCTACAACAACTGTTAAGAGGAGACTGTACAGCAGCAGGCCTTCATGGTAAAATAGCTGCTAGAAAACCACTGCTAAGGACAGGCAACAAGCAAAAAAAATCTTGTTTGGGCTAAAGAACACAAGGAATGGACATTAGACCAGTGGAAATCTGTGCTTTGGTCTGATGAGTCCAAATTTGAGATCTTTGGTTCCAACCACCGTGTCTTTGTGTGACACAGAAAAGGTGAACGGATGGACTCTACATGCCTGGTTCCCACCATGAATCATGGAGGAGGAGGTGTGATGGTGTGGGGGTTCTTTGCTCGTGACACTGTTGGAGATTTATTCAAAATTGAAGGCATACAGAACCAGCATGGCTACCACAGGATCTTGCAGCAGCTTACTATTCCATCTGGTTTGCGTTTAGTTGGACCATCATTTATTTTTCAACAGGACAATGACCCCAAACACCTCCAGGCTGTGTAAGGGCTATTTGACCAAGAAGGAGAGTGATGGGGTGCTACGCCAGATGACCTGGCCTCCACAGTCACCAGACCTGAACCCAATCGAGATGGTTTGGGGTGAAATGGACCGCAGAGTGAAGGCAAAAGGACCAACAAGTGCTAAGCAACTCTGGGAACCCCTTCAAGACTATTGGAAGACCATTTCCGGTGACTACCTCTTGAAGCTCATCAAGAGAATGCCAAGAGTGTGCAAAGCAGTAATCAAAGCAAAACATGGCTACTTTGAAGAACCTAGAATATAAGACATATTTTCAGTTGTTTCACACTTTTTTGTTAAGTATATAATTCTACATGTGTTACTTCATAATTTTGATGCCTTCATTGTGAATCTACAATTTTCATAGTCATGAAAATATAGAAAACTTTTTGAATGAGAAGGTGTGACCAAACTTTTGGTCTGTACTGTACCTGAGAGAAGATCCCTATGGAAGTGCAAAAAGATGTGGACTCTATGTCTAAACAACCCACATCCCATTCCTTGACCCACGATCGAATTTTATGTATTCCGTTCCCTCTGGGACTACAACAGCGGAAAATGTCAGTGAATATAATACATGGTCAATATTAATATATTCTTCTTCAATATTAATGTATTCTTGTAAGAAAATCACACTGAATACTGAATATAAGTCATTTCTATAGAGGTGTATTGTATGTGCATAAATATTCTTAGCGCCTATTACTGCTAATATGTGGCTTATAATTCTATAGTAATACAGATATGATTCTGTTAAATTTGACAAGATTTATGTTCAGTAACTCTGACTATATGATCCAAAACCACACTGAAAATAAATGTAATATGGAGAGAAAGGTAGGGGGTCATTAATTCAGGTTTATGAATTTCATTGCATTGTTATAATATGAAAATATTAATAAAAAATAACTTTCATTAAAAAAAAGTTGTGAAATTTACTCCAGGTTAGTTATTGTTATTATAGTACTCGGGTCCATTGAGACACCAGATTTATAATAAGTCAAGATCCAGAGGTGGAGCATCACAAGAGCATCATCTTCTGGCTTACTGGCTGAGGTTATACACCCTGGGGTCACCGCTGAGGCCTGTGTTTGGAACGCACCAACAACATGATGCTCAGATGCAAGTGTCATAATGTTGGCGAATGCCATTTCACCACTAAGGCCTAATCACAGGCCTCAGTGGTGACCCCAAGGTTCTTGATGTCAGCCAGGAGGCAAGAAAAGGACAACGAGGGACCACTGAACACTGGGAGGATGTCCAAGAGAGGTGAGGCAAGGTGAATATAACAGTTTCTAATCCCCTGGGCTGTTCAGACCCCAGAGTATAATAAAAATTCTAAATGACAAATCACAAAAGTTTTGGGATCGGATGCAAAATGAAGCTTTTGGAAAATTCTGAAGGCCCATAACCCTTGCAGACCTCTCGGATCAGCAAGCACAAATAAACTGTCTATCCCCAAGATCCACCTTAAACAATTTGGAGCTAGAGCCTTCTGCCATGCAAGACCCTCTCTTACTTGGTTTACTCTTCTTTAATTCTGTTCTTCATCATTGCAACTCATTACTGATCAGTTTTCCCCTCACTAAGTTCACTCTTCTGTCCAACCACTAAGCCAATGCACCTACACTTGTGTGAGTCACGGAACGGGTTTCTCATTCAAAGGTATTACTTTCACTCACCAAATTTTCCATTGTGCTCCACTTTCCTATGGCTTCCTCGTCATCTCAGTCTCTTTTATCATATCTGTTCTCTGTGTTCTGCCAATGATCTAAAATTTGTATATTTTATAATCTGAACCTCCCACTCCCATCTCCAAGATTTTTTCATGCTGCTGTAGCTTTCTGGAATGAACTACCCTAGGCAATAAGATTCCTTTCCAACATCCACAAATTTGGAAAGGAATCTTTGGAAAAAACACATCTTTTTAGGTAAGCCTACTACATTTCTTAATCTCTTTCCTTTTCATCTCCCCGTCCTCCATAATTTCTTCAAACCTGATTCCTTCTTGCACCCCCCATGTCTAGCAGTTATGGAGAAGTGCTAAGCGCCCTGGCTAACATGTTTCTGTAACCTCCATAGACTGTTCTACAAATGGATTGCTGTAGAAGCTATGGTTAGAAGACGTCTGTTGTTCCAAGACATTGGAGATTTCATCTATCAGATAATATACAGTGAATGGCCACTTTATTAGACTTACCTGCCTTTGACAATTGTATCTTTCTTGTACTGTATGAAAATTAGACATATGACCTTGGATCAGTTTCATAGTGAATTCACATTAGAATATAAAGATCAAGTGATGTAAGTGACTTTGAACAATGGCTGATCATCAGTGGTAGTATATTCAACGCCAGCATGTTGTGCATGACTAACCTTGTAAGGTTTTCTCGTACAATGGTTTTGAGAGCCTAAGGAGAATGGTATGATTGAGTAGAAACATCCCACAAAAGAGGATCCTGTGGATGTAACAAAATTGTCAATGAAAGGGGTTAGAGTAAGATACCAATAATGTGTCTGATGGAAATATAAACAAATTGCAGCCAAATAAAATTCTGAAGATACAACTAACATGGATGGGCAACAACAGCAGACCAGTTTGGGTGTTATTACTGTCTAAGGGAAAGAAAGGCAAAACTCTAGTGGGCAAAAGAACAAAAATTGTATCACTGAGCTGGTCATATGAATCTAGACTCCTGGTCCACCATGTTGATGGAAGGGATCGGCATTAGGTGGAACATGAATAGATTAATCTCTCCAGTCAACTATCAGATCAGGATAGTGGAGAAGGAGTAATGGTGTTTGGTAGAACATCTTCTAGGCATACCCAAGGTCTTCTGGTATCTGTGAATGATACTTTATGGATTAATGGTGTTTGGTAGACCATCTTTTAGCCATACCCAAGGTCTTCTGATATCTGTGAATGATACTTTATGGATTAATGGTGTTTGGTAGAACATCTTCTAGGCATACCCAAGGTCTTCTGGTATCTGGGAATGATACTCTATGGAGTAATGATGTTTGGTAGAACATCTAGGCATACCCAAGGTCTTCTGATATATGTGAATGATACTCTATGGATTAATGGTGTTTGGTAGAACATCCAGGTATAACCAAGGTCTTCTGGTATCTGTGAATGATACTCTATGGAGTAATGGTGTTTGGTAGAACATCTAGGCATACCCAAGGCATTCTGGTATCAATGAATGATACGCTACCTGTATAGGCCACAGGAAATTGCTCTAATTCTGAAGGCCAATTGAGGTCTAGTGTGTTACTAGATTGTTGTCTCTAATAAAGTGGCTATACAATATGTGACGTACCATATAACACTGCTTCTACGGTCAGAACACCCATCTAGGGTTAAAAACGGATGAGCGGGATCATCATTTTAGACCCTACCCATAAGTAGACAGATACAATCCTGATTTCAATACCGTAGTAAATGTCCATGAACGGTTTAATGCCCCCCCCCAAAAAAAACTATAACTATTACATTTTCTTGGTAACTTGATTTTTTTTCCAACACAAATGTCATTACTATTTCATTTACAAGCTAATTCTTTGCTAAAACACTTGATCAAACCTTGTATGAAGCCCTCTCTGACCCGACTGAAATTGTATCCATGTACTTTTGATCTTTTCGGCAAAGAGAAAAAAAAACTTGTTAAGTTGAAGTTAGTCAGGGTTTTGTGCAATCAGTGACATATACGCTGCGGGCATTCAGGCTCTGCAATCTCCTGATATAATACATTAACACACTCTTAACAAGAAAAACAAGACGATTTCTAATTACGCTTATGATCCACCCTGCAGACAGCGCACAAATGTCTTCGGGATAAAATGAATGCACAGATGTCAAGATCCGGCAAACTAAGATAGGTGATTAATTATAAGCCATAAAGATATTTTAATGCAGCCCTGATTACAAGGAATTAAACAAATGGCTCCTGTCCTTACATTTTCCACTGGAATATACTTTAAGCCATTACATTGTTTTTCCGTGCCTATATTTGTGCTTTTAGTGTCCTGTTCTAGCCTGGGTAATCTTGTTGTAGCATGCTGTATTTAAGGCTTTTCTGCAAGTTCCTTTTCTATCGTTCTGTAGATAATGGCAGTACATTAGTCGGCTAATAACTTCTTTTTTTCCATGCCTTCCTTTTCTTCCGAGCCGGCGCGGCATTGTTTTGGTGGCCTCTGTATGATTGGATTTGGTACAATGCTGCACACAGAGACAGTAATTAATACTTGTGTTTCATTTTGCTTCTTCATTATCTTCACAAGAGAGCTGTATTTTCTATTCAAAGATCAGATGATAGGTCAAAGCGTCACCCATCAAGTTGATCCTGGAGAACGCTAGGGTTCCTTTATCAGGCGACTGCATTACTGCCGCTCTGGCTTTCATTTCATCCAGACTCCATTCCTTCACATCTGTGTGATGTTAATTGGCTTTCATATTTGCCTGTAAAACATTCCCAGCTTTTGGGCTAATACGAATTTAGAGAGTTATAGGGTGGCGAAGTGACTTGCACTTATTCGGCTAGGAGTAAACCGCAGGCATGGTTATTGATCAGCAATGATGGGAGTGATAACTCAAAGACGGCTTTAGAGAACGCCAGATGTCTATTGATTAATAAACAGATAGGAAAAAGGCAAATGAATAAATCTTCAGCGCGTGCGATGGGGTCAGGACTGTATATTCCATCTGTAAAGTGCAAGATTTTTAATTGGATTTCTATGCCAGAGTGATTTACATTCATATTGAAACCAAATTTAATGTTATAAATCTGGAAAGTCCCAAAATATGTTGGTGAAGGATGAAGGTTTGCTAAGAGTTCTTGTTCTAGGGATAGAATAGACATACTGTGCACACACCATTGGTGCAACCTGTGCAAATGCACAGGGGCCAGTGGGTCAGGGGGGCCCTGTCACCTTGAAAGCTTCTGTCTACAGTTTATTAGCTTCAAGACCAGCTAGTGGATTGTTAGAAAGACATAAACAGGGTTTTGTGTGTTGAGATATTGGAAAACAAGGAACCCATAGCTGTTCATGCAGAGGGGCCCTTAGCTGTATGTATCCGCCATGTTAGAAATGTGGTATATAGCGCATTATGTGGAAACTCAAAAAAAAAGCATAGAACTGTATAAGGAAAAAAAAAGCTTTGTACCGTGTTAGCCAGTGGATATGAAACCTGATATGATACCTTTTTTAAATGACTAACTAAAAATAACAGATTGCAAGCTTTCGGGATATCTCAGATCCCTTCCTCAGGCATAGTTGCTATACCTGAAGAAGAGATCTGAGATATCCCAAAAGCTTGCAATCTGTCATCATTTTTAGTTAGCCATTTAATAAGGTATCAATTTTTTATATTTCATATAGCTGTAAGCATACAGTACATTACAGAATTGGACCCAACCTGGACCTCAAGAGTCTCATAAGATGTGCCCACCCTTACTTGAGCTCAAATTTTGTTAAGGACCCCAAGTTCTCATGAAACAATACATAACAAAAAAAACCTGACAGTCTCCAAATCAAAACAGAAATGATGGGCGGTCAAACATAAATGCAAAGCCTTGCAGCGCTGGAGTCCTGGTGTTGAAATCCCGCCAAGGGCAAAAAATCATCTGCAAGGAGCTTGTATGTTCTCCCCATGTTTGCATGGATTTCCATCCCATATTCCAAAGACATACTGATAGGGAAAAATGTACATTGTGAGCTCTATGTGGGGCTCATACTCTACATTAAAAAAAAAAAAAAAAAAAAAAAGACATAACTGCTAGAGATGAGCGAACAGTGTTCTATCGAACACATGTTCGATCGGATATCAGGGTGTTCGCCATGTTCGAATCGAATCGAACACCACGTGGTAAAGTGCGCCAAAATTCGATTCCCCTCCCACCTTCCCTGGCGCCTTTTTTGCACCAATAACAGCGCAGGGGAGGTGGGACAGGAACTACGACACTGGGGGCATTGAAAAAAATTGGAAAAAGTCATTGGCTGCCGAAATCAGGTGACCTCCATTTTAGACGAATAGTGGATTTCAAATCCGGGTCATATGAGAATGTGAACTTTGTGACTATGAGACAGGGATAGCTGTACAGGCAGGGATAGCTAGGGATAACCTTTATTTAGGGGGGAATGTTATTAAAAATAACTTTTTGGGGCTCTATTGGGTGTGTAATTGTGATTTTTGTGAGATAAACTTTTTCCCATAGGGATGCATTGGCCAGCGCTGATTGGCCGAATTCCGTACTCTGGCCAATCAGTGCTGGCCAATGCATTCTATTAGCTTGATGAAGCAGAGTGTGCACAAGGGTTCAAGCGCACCCTCGGCTCTGATGTAGCAGAGCCGAGGCTGCACAAGGGTTCAAGCGCACCCTCGGCTCTGATGTAGGAGAGCCGAGGGTGCACTTGAACCCTTGTGCACCCTCAGCTCTGCTACATCAGAGCCGAGGGTGCGCTTGAACCCTTGTGCACACTCTGCTTCATCAAGCTAATAGAATGCATTGGCCAGCGCTGATTGGCCAATGTATTCTATTAGCCTGATGAAGTAGAGCTGAATGTGTGTGCTAAGCACACACATTCAGCTCTACTTCATCGGGCTAATAGAATGCATTGGCCAGCGCTGATTGGCCAGAGTACGGAACTCGACCAATCAGCGCTGGCTCTGCTGGAGGAGGCGGAGTCTAAGATCGCTCCACACCAGTCTCCATTCAGGTCCGACCTTAGACTCCGCCTCCTCCGGCAGAGCCAGCGCTGATTGGCCGAAGGCTGGCCAATGCATTCCTATGCGAATGCAGAGACTTAGCAGTGCTGAGTCAGTTTTGCTCAACTACACATCTGATGCACACTCGGCACTGCTACATCAGATGTAGCAATCTGATGTAGCAGAGCCGAGGGTGCACTAGAACCCCTGTGCAAACTCAGTTCACGCTAATAGAATGCATTGGCCAGCGCTGATTGGCCAATGCATTCTATTAGCCCGATGAAGTAGAGCTGAATGTGTGTGCTAAGCACACACATTCAGCACTGCTTCATCACGCCAATACAATGCATTAGCCAGTGCTGATTGGCCAGAGTACGGAATTCGGCCAATCAGCGCTGGCTCTGCTGGAGGAGGCGGAGTCTAAGATCGCTCCACACCAGTCTCCATTCAGGTCCGACCTTAGACTCCGCCTCCTCCAGCAGAGCCAGCGCTGATTGGCCGAATTCCGTACTCTGGCCAATCAGCACTGGCTAATGCATTGTATTGGCTTGATGAAGCAGTGCTGAATGTGTGTGCTTAGCACACACATTCAGCTCTACTTCATCGGGCTAATAGAATGCATTGGCCAGCGCTGATTGGCCGAATTCCGTACTCTGGCCAATCAGCACTGGCTAATGCATTGTATTGGCTTGATGAAGCAGTGCTGAATGTGTGTGCTTAGCACACACATTCAGCTCTACTTCATCGGGCTAATAGAATGCATTGGCCAATCAGCGCTGGCCAATGCATTCTATTAGCGTGAACTGAGTTTGCACAGGGGTTCTAGTGCACCCTCGGCTCTGCTACATCAGATTGCTACATCTGATGTAGCAGTGCCGAGTGTGCATCAGATGTGTAGTTGAGCAAAACTGACTCAGCACTGCTAAGTCTGCATTCGCATAGGAATGCATTGGCCAGCCTTCGGCCAATCAGCGCTGGCTCTGCCGGAGGAGGCGGAGTCTAAGGTCGGACCTGAATGGAGACTGGTGTGGAGCGATCTTAGACTCCGCCTCCTCCAGCAGAGCCAGCGCTGATTGGCCGAATTCCGTACTCTGGCCAATCAGCACTGGCTAATGCATTGTATTGGCTTGATGAAGCAGTGCTGAATGTGTGTGCTTAGCACACACATTCAGCTCTACTTCATCGGGCTAATAGAATGCATTGGCCAGCGCTGATTGGCCGAATTCCGTACTCTGGCCAATCAGCACTGGCTAATGCATTGTATTGGCTTGATGAAGCAGTGCTGAATGTGTGTGCTTAGCACGCACATTCAGCTCTACTTCATCGGGCTAATAGAATGCATTGGCCAATCAGCGCTGGCCAATGCATTCTATTAGCGTGAACTGAGTTTGCACAGGGGTTCTAGTGCACCCTCGGCTCTGCTACATCAGATTGCTACATCTGATGTAGCAGTGCCGAGTGTGCATCAGATGTGTAGTTGAGCAAAACTGACTCAGCACTGCTAAGTCTGCATTCGCATAGGAATGCATTGGCCAGCCTTCGGCCAATCAGCGCTGGCTCTGCCGGAGGAGGCGGAGTCTAAGGTCGGACCTGAATGGAGACTGGTGTGGAGCGATCTTAGACTCCGCCTCCTCCAGCAGAGCCAGCGCTGATTGGCCGAATTCCGTACTCTGGCCAATCAGCACTGGCTAATGCATTGTATTGGCTTGATGAAGCAGTGCTGAATGTGTGTGCTTAGCACACACATTCAGCTCTACTTCATCGGGCTAATAGAATGCATTGGCCAATCAGCGCTGGCCAATGCATTCTATTAGCGTGAACTGAGTTTGCACAGGGGTTCTAGTGCACCCTCGGCTCTGCTACATCAGATTGCTACATCTGATGTAGCAGTGCCGAGTGTGCATCAGATGTGTAGTTGAGCAAAACTGACTCAGCACTGCTAAGTCTGCATTCGCATAGGAATGCATTGGCCAGCCTTCGGCCAATCAGCGCTGGCTCTGCCGGAGGAGGCGGAGTCTAAGGTCGGACCTGAATGGAGACTGGTGTGGAGCTATCTTAGACTCCGCCTCCTCCAGCAGAGCCAGCGCTGATTGGTCGAGTTCCGTACTCTGGCCAATCAGCACTGGCCAATGCATTTCTATGGGGAAAAGTTAGCTTGCGAAAATCGCAAACTGACAGGGATTTCCATGAAATAAAGTGACTTTTATGCCCCCAGACATGCTTCCCCTGCTGTCCCAGTGTCATTCCAGGGTGTTGGTATCATTTCCTGGGGTGTCATAGTGGACTTGGTGACCCTCCAGACACGAATTTGGGTTTCCCCCTTAACGAGTTTATGTTCCCCATAGACTATAATGGGGTTCGAAACCCATTCGAACACTCGAACAGTGAGCGGCTGTTCGAATCGAATTTCGAACCTCGAACATTTTAGTGTTCGCTCATCTCTAATAACTGCACATAGAATAGGCATCTTATGACATAGTAGCACAAAATCATGTATATCCTCTTCTTGCTCCACACCTTAATAGTACCTTGCAGAATGTATATAGTTTATGTTCAGCTCAGTACTATTACGGCACTGTAATGACGCGGACACAGAAGCTGTAGCTGTGGAATTACACCCTGCTCTTGGCTGTATTGCACAGCCGAGAGGTGGTACCACCCACCAGAGTTGGAAGATACTCCGACTCCGGCAGGTTAACCCCCAAATCAAGAAAAATCAAGGCATCCAGGGAGTATGGGGGAAAGGTTCCCTCCCCCCCCCCAACACCACGCAGACCCCATGTCATAAGATTGCGGATTCCAAAGGGTCGCCATGGCTGCCAGGACTACTGTGTAATGTTGTGCAGTACTATGCTTTTCAGGACATTGCACTGGGGATCTGAGATTCCAACTTTAGCTCCCAGCTTGTGGGACGTAAAAAGTGGAAAAAAAAACAACACAAAAACACATAGTAAATATACACTAAAGTAAACATACAAATAATAAAAAGTTAAAAAAAATCCCACCTTTATATATTTTTTTTTAAAAAAAAAACAAACATGTTAGGTATCCCCACATGAGTATAAGTCTCCACTATCCAAAAATACGGTTATTTATCCATTATGGTGAATGCCGTAAAAAAAATAAAAAAATAAAAAAATAAATATATTCATATACTGCAATGCGCAAATTAACATATTTTGGTCATTTTGCTTTCCCCAAAAAAAATAACAGAGAAAAAGATCAAAAAGCCATAAATACCAAACATCGGTATCAATAGAAAGTACAGCTTGTCCTACAAATAAAAAGCCCTGACATATCTCTGTCAACAGTATAGTAAAAAAGTTATAGGCGTCAGAACACAGTGACCCAGGAAAATCCTTCATTTTCAAAAAAACGTTTTATTTGTAAAAGTGGTAGAACTTAATAAAACCAATAAAAATATGGTATCACCGTACTTGTAACGACCCACCGGACAAACTAGCAACATCATTTTTAATGCAGAGTCAACATTGGAAAAACAAAATGCAAAAAATGATGACAGAATTGTGTGTTATTTCACATGGACCCCCCAAAACATAAAAAAGTGAATGAAAACATTGTATGTACCCCAAACTGGTGGCAAATGAAAGTACAACTCATCCCACAATGAATAAGCCCTCACATGTACCTCCCATTTTTGCTGTATTAATTGCTCAAATTCCCAACTGTGATTTTGTCCTCTTATTTGTAAAGTGCTACGGAATATGTTGGCGCTATATAAATAAAGTTTATGTTTATTATCATTTATTATTTTAACTATAGATATCTCAAAAGCTCAGATTTTATGTGATACTGGAGCTTGTATAAAATCAGAGATACATTCTTTTAAAGTGACTATCCCCCCTTTGGCAAATGCTACAGCTCTACATACTACCCATACAAATGTGTACAGATTTCCCTAGTAACAGCTCAATGATATGGTTACTGGAGAGAATTTTAGAGCCTGTTTTCTATGAAAAGGAAGTTAGATAGGTTAATTAAACACGTTGCAAAAAATGTTCAGCAATCTCCCTCCAGCACAATAGCAAAAAAAATTAAATATATAAAAAATGCGTGTTACACTTAAAAGCTGGTTATCTCTAGGAAATGTAATAAAGGGTTCAATAGTAGATCAAATGCAGATATGAAAAATTGCAATAGCAATTCAAATTCTGCCAGCAACATAGCATTCTCTTTAGATGGCTCCTCTGCACTGCAAAGACTCATCGTTCTCTGGACCTAGACCTCGGCCTACTATTGACACACCCCTTTGAGGAAATAGTAGCAGTCATTGGTAAGTAATTCATCAAATTTTAGTAGGAATAACAGGACATCACAATGAGGCGAGGTGAGGCGGCGGCCTCAGGCGGGTTATTCATTCCGAGGAGAGGGGGGCGGCGTCTTTTGATCGTCCGCCTCAGGCAGCAGAGAGGGTAGGTTCACCACTGATCACAATGAAGAAAAGATGATTCATTATTATGGGGAACACAACTATTTACATTAAAAAAAACAGGTAAGACAAGTCCCCTTTAAATTTCAGTCTTAGTCTACTGTAGGTCATATATTAAGAACACTACTGCTGATAAACACTTTTGTTTCCCATAAGGGAGTTCTATAGGATTTAACATATATGAAAAATGTTGCATAATGTGTATAATAAAACAGGGACAACTATGCAATTAAAATGACAAAATACTACTTATTATGCACAGTCCACTGCTGTTTCCAGGTTGTTTATACTGCTCAGCAGCCCCTGTATCCCTAAGGCTGGTTTCAGATGTATTATGACTACGAGTCCCAGCCTAACTGTGGGTCTAATGACCCAAACTAGCCGCATCGTGATGAAGAAATGTGTTAATTCGTTATTGCACTTCTCTGAAACTGAGAAAGAATTTTAAGATAAAGATATTTTTATTTCAAAGGGGTTTTCTGGGCTAAAAAGATTCACTTATATACAGAAAATTCACTAGTATCAGATTTGTGGGAGTCTAGCTGTTCTGAGCAGCAGAGAATGGAGCAGGAAGCAGACAGCACTGTTCTCTGGAACTGAGTCACTTCAAGTTCCATTGTCTGTGTATCAGCTGCTGAGAACAACTTATCAGTGTGGTGTTGGGTGTTAGACCCCTACTAATCTGGTATTAGTGACCTGTCTTTAGAATAGATCATCAATACTTTTAGCCTGGGAAACACCCAAGCTCACCCCTCACACCACCAACCCAGCTCTGTGCATTTTTTAGCACGGACAAGACCTTTAATAGTAGTCTTTAGTATCTTACACCAAGACATTAGCAACAGATCCACCATTCAGTTGTATGATTGGCTTGAGATCTTAATCCAGTGATTAAGTCAACACTTCATATTATTTTCTGTGTTCCTCAAGCCAGTCCTCACAGTGTGTCAGGGGCATTATGCGGCCTATGAGCAAACACTCACAACTCCTAAAAGCAACTGACCGAGGGGGTGCAGGTCTTCCTGATTTACTCACTTATTACCACGCTCTCCAACTGGATCGCTGGAAGCATCTAACATGAGACACCACAGACAATCTAGCAACCCAACTATAGACCTCCAAGATGATACTCTGCGACAGTCACTCTGGGGGATTTTACCCCGATACACACGAACAAGATCCTCCTCCACAGTGTTACGAAGACATGGCACACGCTATAGCATAAATATCCATTCCTCTCGAGCCCATGGCCCACTCTCTCCCTGGACCTACTACCTTATTTGCTTCACCCCAAGATTTGCTTATCCCAAGAGTTTTGGGATAAGCTCCATCATCACATCTTGTCCTCCTTTTTTGTCAAGCACACTCCCCCCGACTATCTTCTGGTTGTTACAACAGACGGGGCTAGAACTAAGAGATTTTATTCAACAGAGAGATTTCACAATGAAATATATGGAGGGGCAACCAAAATCCTGGATAGACTTCTTTTCTTTTCAAACTTATTTTCAAACTTATTTTCTCACATTCTAGCGATAACCACCCCAGGTGTCTTCAGTGCTGGGAGGAGTTGGGGATCATTCTGTCCTGTAATGATAGGAAGAAGGATTTAGGTAACACACATGGTTTTTCTAGATGTGTGCAGATACAGGAAAATTCCTTTAAAATTCATAGTCAGGGCACCCGGGGTCTCCGTTATACAGGTTTCTGTTTCCTGCACGAAACTGGGCAGGAAATGGAAACCTGCAGGCATTTGTCAAACCCATTCATTTGAATAGGGTTTGAAAAATGTCCGGCTGTGAGTGCCCGTGATCGTTTTATGCTCTCCGTGGCGAAACCGTTTTTTTTTAAACTGAACACAAAGTCAGACATGCAGGACTTTGTGTCCGGTTTAAAAAAACGGTTTCGCCACGGAGAGCATGAAACACTCACCGGCATTCACAGTCAGACACTGTTGGAGACCGAACGCTGGTGTGAACCCAGAGTCACTGGTATAAAAACACAGGTATGACTATATAGCATAACCCTTCCATCCCGTACACCTGCTGGAGGTGTCAGAACAAAACGGGAACATTTTACATATCTGGTGGCAATGCCCATTGGTATGCCCCTTCTGGGAAGAAATTATCGCAACTATCAAGAGAGTCTGTGATGTCCAGATCCCCCATCTCCTGAACATGTTCTGCTGTGGCTACCCCACGCTGATTTTCGCCCCAAAAGGGAAGACGTAGCCGCTCATCTCACAGCCGCAGCAAAGCTCCTAATATCGTTGCACTGGAAAGATACCTCTTCCTCCTCCCTGTCACAATAGGTACCCAAAGTAAATGATATATGCCGGATCGAGGAGCTAGTATACAGGACTAGAATGACCAGAAACACCTTCCTTAAAACATTGACCCCCCCAGCTGAGCTTTCAGACAGACACTCACATAACTGCGAAATAAAACCATCCTCAGGTCCAGTTCACATCTACGTTTGGTATTCCGTTCAGGAAGTCCACTTGGGGACACCCCAAATGGAATATTGAACACATTAAAAAGCGGTGAGCAATGAAAGCACACGGACCCCATAGTCTATAATGGGGTCCGTGTGTTTTTTTTCCGCGCGGTGTCCGCATGAATCATGCGGAGAGAAAAGTGCTGCTTGCACTTTCATTACGTTGACATTTTCCAAATTGTTTGAAATGTTACTTCTTGTTATCCGACTTGTTAATATATATTTTTCTAAGATTTTTGCACTCATGTACTTCATGTTGTTCCTGCTATGCTTGCAATATGTAGACTATGTATGTGTACGATGGTAAATTTAATAAAAACACAATTTAAAACAATAAAAGAAAACATGATTCAATAGACTAGGGCATCTTTTTCTATAGTTCCTTGACCCATTTCTAATGCTAAAGTGCATACTGAATTATAGATTTTTTCGGTAGAGGACTGAGGTAGTCTGGGCCGTCTTACCAGTAGTCAGTGACTACACTACGATACATGCAAGAGTGTGTAGTAGAATTAACTTTTTCGACCATCTTTGGTAGAGAATCATTTCTGTTGAATTGGACCATATGGGCTAGCTTTACTACCCGCACGCACCATTGAGCCTTGGGGACGATGACCATGTCACTGGTTCACCAGTTGTCCTTAGACCACTTACGGTAGATACTGTCCTAACCACTTCATACCAGCAATAGCGTTTTGGGTTTTTCATGCTGTTTTGTTATACAAAGAAAGCCGGGTAAAAACTTCTATTAAAAGTCAGAGAAAATTCTTTTCTGTTCTATTTTCCACTGTAGCCAGTGCCCCATAGTGAAGAACTAGTACAAATCTATTAAACATAATACTTAATATCTATCTCTTTATTCGACACACATATTACTTCATTAATAATTCATCAGAATATTCCGCTGCTGTTCATGATAACTTGCCCACATGGTGGTGCTCTTCCATATGAATTATGCATGAAAATCATCTCTCATTTGCAACGTATGCTGAGTATATAGAAATAGACTCCAATAGGCAGAAGGATAAAAATGGCTCCCAAAAAAGTTTCTATCCATGTATCGTCCAAATATCTAGGGAATAGATGTATTAAATTGACTTATGAAGAGGTCATATTTTACCTTTAAGGGTTTGGGTTACCACTGCACTCCCCCTTTATCTCTCCCAAGTACAATTCATGGCTTGAAAGCTGTGACAAATCGTCCGTGACTGGCACTTTATAAGTGGAAATAGTAAAATCCACCCCGTGTTTCCACTCAGGCTATGTCCCTGCTGATGCATTTTAATCAAATTCTTCCAGTTTAAGTAAAACAATCTGTCATTCTGCCTACGCGGCTGCTGCTGGTGTCACAATATGAATGGGATGTATTAAAAATTAAAATGATTGGTTTTACTTTCCATCAGGATGAGAAGTGAGCACTGCTGCCACACGACCCTATCGCTTCTCAGACCCATCTGTCTCGCCCTGTGCCACGATGCCAGTCATAAACTTCTCTTCAGTGCCCATTAAATCATGGCTGGGCCATCAGAAGCTCGAGCGCAAGACAGCGGCGACGAAACCACCTTCACTTTACAAGTGTCTATTTGTTAACAGAGGCCAACACATTGAACTTTAGGAAAAATAATTGAATTTAATCCATTGTCTCGGTGGTGATCCGTAGTTACAAGACGTGGTGCAGCATTAAAGGGGATAAAGTGTACCAGAGTATAACATGGTCACATGACAGCGGGGCTTGAAAGTTTGTGAATTGTCAATACTTCTGCATCAGAATTTCACACAAATTCCTAATACAAACGTGGTCAATTGTATGTGTTCCAAGGTCACATGTCTGTGAGTCACAAAAGTGTGTGAATAGGGTTGAGCCGATCTTGAGATTTCAGAATCGATTTCCGATCCTTTTCCAGCTGATCCCGATTGTGAAATTTGCTCGATTGCCGATCGGGATGCGATCTCTCCTGATCACTCAATCCTAGTCAATGCTTCTCTATGGGAAAAGTCACTTTTAGGGTTGAGCCGATGTTGAGATTTCAAAATCCGATTTCCGATAATTTTGCGATCGTGATATTTGCTCGATCGCCGATCGGGATCCGATCTTTTCCGAACCCGATCTCTCAACCCTATACGTGAACCTTTGCTTTCAGCATCTGGTGTGACACCCTTGTGCAGCAATAAATTGATCTAAGGCTAACGTGTATCGGACCACAACAAAAAAGCGCATTGCATCATGGTTCTTCCAACAGCGCTTTTCACAGAAAGACCACAGAGGTTTCTGTAGGTATAATTGACATGCTGCAATATCCGAAACCACCTCAGTTTTGGAAATTGAAGCATTTCCTTGAGCTTATTTTTGTGCAATGTTTGGATGGGATTCATTAGAAACTGTAGCCCTGGCCAAACTCTGTTTTATCGGTGGGTTTCCTGGATTAAGGTGAGGACTTTTACATGGCCATTTGCTGTCTTACTGCGTGACTCTAATTCTCTTGAGGGTAAGTTGGTGTCCTGACATTGTCCTTTAGAATTTGCTGTTATAATTCAAAAATGAATCCTATCTTGAAAAGAACACTGTCCCTACAGTGAAACATGGAGTAGGCTGTGTTATGTTCTGGGGCTGCTTTGCTGCATCTGGCACAGGGTATCTTGAATCTGTGCAGGGTACAATGAAATCTCAGGACTATCAAGGGATTCTAGAGAGAAATGTGCTGCCAGTGTCAGAAGGCTTGGTCTCAGTCGCAGGTCATGGGACTTGCAACAGGATAATGACCCAAAACACACATCTAAAAACACCCAAGAATGGCTAAGAGGAAACATTGGACTATTCTGAAGTGGCCTTCTATGAGCCCTGACCTAAATCCTATGGAGCATCTTTGGAAGGAGCTGAAACATGTCATCTGGAAAAGACACCCTTCAAACCTGAAACAACCTGAGCAGTTTGCTCATGAGGAAGGGTCCAAAATACCTGCTGAGAGGGGCAGAAGTCTCATTGACAGTTACAGGAATCATTTGATCGCAGCGATTGCCGCAAAAGGTTGTGCAACAAAATATTACGGGAGCCATCATTTCTGTCCAGGCCGTGTCATGAGTTTTATTTATTTTTTTTAATTCTGTTGAAGCAAAAAGCAATGTCTGACTTTCATTTGTTCATTTTCATGGAATTTTTATTTATTATTACTTTGGTCAGAATCAAGTCATTTCTGTGACCATTGTGGGGTTTTCTTTCATTAAACAAGGGGGAAAAACAATTTTGTCCACGTGTGTACATAGGGCAGACATAATTTGTAACTTTGCCTTTAGGTTTGGGATTTATTTTCATGGGGTAATATGCTTGTGTAGGTATAAAATATTGTTTATTGCTTATACCAAGTGAAGATCACTCCACACAGAGAACTAAGTGACCCTGAAGTCTTCCTTCTTTCTTCTCTTACTTACCTGCTATGGACTCCTAGTATATCTTCTTTTTCTCAGTATATGTGTGTCTATTCTGTAATATATTACTGTGTATTATCCTGTATCTGTATTACTATGCTGCTGTAACATAATGAAATTTCCCCGCTGTGGATCTATTAAAGAATTATCTTATCTTATACTTTAATAAAGATGATACATGGTTTTGCAACATTGTTCTCTTGTGTTTTAACTTGTTATGGGGAGTCTATGGAAGAGCTGAAGCCCAATGATTTAGTTTGATGTATTCAAGGGAACTAGTTACAATTACGACTTTCCTTTGGCAACTAGAGTAGCTGAAACCTTTATATACAGTAGATGCTTATAGATGTCATGTGTTTGACCATCTCAAACCTCAAACATGACATGGCCTGAGAGATTTTGAGTCAGCGAAGTAACTTTGGCAAATTCAGCATTTTCGGTCCTAAAATATGTAGGAGCTAGCCTTAACTCCCACAGAACCCATTTAGACCTTAGCTCAAGGACATCATGTTATTTCTTGTATCCCATTATTTAACAAAATTAAGAACTTGAAGAACCAGAATATGTTATGAGATGTTGTTTAGTTATCATCTGTATCTCCTTATATCCACGGGGCGACTTCTGCTGTCAAGAATATAGCCTCTAATTTTTAAAAAAAATATCACATCTGGGACATAGCTATACTAAAAAATAGCCTCAGAATGTAATTAAAGAATGTATCAGGTCCACCAAGCATACTTAACTGCCTCCACCATTTTACAGGGCACATACAGCGATTGGCTGTGCTGTGAAGAAGGACGTCTCTGGCTAACTGTCAGAAACGCCCTTCTGACCATAGAAGAGCTACGGTACCGGACCGTAAGCTCTTCACACCGGACCCAGATTGGGAAAGCCGACAGTGCGCTGAACTCAGCGCACTGTCAGCTTTCCGGCAGTATATAGAACTGCCTGTGGGCAAAATGGTGAAAGGTCCTCTTTAAAGAGGTGGTTATGATATAGTGCAGCCGAAGTAAGAATGATAGGCAAAACCGGTAATTATTTTTTGAAGACAAGACTTTATTAAATGACAAAATACCCCTACAGACTAAAAGACAAGATAGAAGTTATTGTATCTCTCCCCCTACTTCTCTCTTACACATTTCATTTCAATTTATCTATGAGCAGGAAAAAAGTAAAGGGCCGGAATAACTTGCGTCTCCAACTATCCCATCACTTGGTAAAACGAATGGCGTACACAGCCTATAAATGAAAATTATAAACCACGCTTAGCAATATTTTGTTATTTTCAGCTAGAAACCTGGATTTACACAGTGAAAGAGCTTTTACGGGGATTGTTAAAAACAAGAAGCGAAGGCAAGCAGAGGAGGAGGGGATATGACGAACTCAAGAAAGTATTATTTTGCCTGTTCTAGTGGAATAAGTAAATTCACAAATGCTGATCCATTTTCCCTTTTCTTCTATTTCTGAGGAAAAAAAAACAGGGAAAATAAAGTATTACTTATACATGAAAGCTTTAAATAATTTCTTCACTCTACAGATTGTGAAATTTATAACCAAGAGCATCGGCCGCTTCAATGTAAAATATTTATTAGACCGAAACGGAAGGTGTAGATATCCTACAATTTGCTGCCCTTCTCCTGGGCAAGTGAATAAAACATTGTTGTAATCTTTAGTGTATCGATAAATGGATTAAGGAACAGTAGAGGAGGTTTAACAAAGAAGTGAAACGCGTTGGTATAAAATTACCCGTTCGCTCGTATACTTTCACAAACCCTTTATAGCAGCTTGAAAGGTCAATTTTCAGGTGCACATTGGTATACAATGCCGGCGCTTTTTAGTGCTGGAAGACGTGGGCTTTGTGTTTATGGAATGTGTAAGTTATGTGGTCTGTTACCTGGAACACTTCATTAACTCATTTATTTGCTTTTTCCCCCTTATCAGTAAGGGACAGAACTACAAAGCAATATCCAGTCCGCCTTACTGCTTATTTCAATGTTTGATTTTGAAATAAAACATAGTGACACCTACAGATATATCCTCTGCAAGTCCCTTGTGCAAAAGGGTATATAAATCATTTTTATATTTGGTTTAATGCAGGACTTCACAAGGTGCAGAGGAACCATTTATTTTCAAGCACCAAACAGCCAATTTCCTGAGGTGCTGCTTTGCTGTCACTGAGAATCTTCCAATTGTCCTTTGTTTGCTTTTATACTGGTTCAGATTTATTTTCTAACGTAGGATTTTAAAATGTTTTTTTTTTTTTTTTTTTTTAAATGGAACAAAATTCAGACAGGTTATAGGGCGTCTTCTTGGGTTTCCATTAGCATTTCTTGTATTTTTTAAAATAGTGCAATTTTAAGTCCTATTCTTAGCGTCAAATATATTGAAATTCCAGTAAACTCCATTAAAATCAATGGTTACGGTCAGGGATCTTCAGTATCCGAAAAGTAACAGATAGGGTTGAGCCGATCTTGACTTTTCAGGATCGATTTTAAAATCCGATTTCCGATCATTTTTCATTCGAACCCGATCTCGATCCCAATTCCGATCCCAATGCAAGTCAATGGGATTTTTTTATTAATCGGCGATCAGATTTTAAAAGCAATCCTATTCACTATACAGCATGGAATCTAACAATTGAACACTTTAATTGTTAGAATCCACGCTGTCTAGTGAATCACTAAGTAGCCAGAGGATTTTTTTTAATCCTCTGGCTACTTAGTCCCCCCTGGTGTCCACTTACCTCCAGAGATGGCTGCTCCGTTGCTTCTCCTTCTTCGCCTCAGTGCCGCTCCACGCTGCTCTTCTTGCCTCGCTGCCCCCTACCTCCCAGGTTAGGAGAGTGTGGGCGGGTTAGGAGAGAGTGGGCGGGTACTGGGAGGGGAGACGTCACGTCTCCCCGCCCTGTACCCGCCCACACTCTCCTAAGCCACAAGCCCCGCCTTCCTAGCTCTTTAAACACTAACCTGGGAGGCGGGGCAGTGAGGCGAGAAGACTGCAGCGTGGAGCGGCAGCGATGCAAAGAAGAACACCGGAGCAGCGGAGCAGCCATCTCTGGAGGTAAGTAGCTACTAGAGATGTCATGTTAGTTTATTCTCCCATTAGAAGGAATGAAGGCAGCCGGCGCGCAGGGGGTTAAGGCTGTGTGCCGGCTGCTTCCATTCATTCCTATGGAACCGCAGCGGAGCCTTCACACTGGGTATACACTATATACTCAGTGTGAAGGCTAAGCCAATCTCGATCCCACCTAAAAAGATCGTGTTCGGAATTCCGATCGCGATCGTGAAATTTTCTTGATCGCCGATCGGAATCCGATTTTTTCCAAACACGATCGCTCAACCCTAGTAACAGATATAATAAACCAATGGAAATTATGGCGCTATGACATCATTAGACATTTAGAACTATTTTGAATTGTGGCCTAGGAGCTTTAATTCATACCTCTTGAGGGGAATTAAGCTCGGTAGCAGCAATGGTGCGGACCCAAACAATCAGGGCAGGGACACAAACTGTGCAGCATACTGGTTTATTTAGAAAAAAACAGGTAAATAAATAAACCTTGACTTCAGGCACAAAATAAACTAAACAAACTTAACTTCAGGCAAAAACAAAATAAATACCTGCTCGTCTGAGCAACTAACTAAACAGAATTGATAACCTAACTATACATGTGGCCGGAAGTAAGAAAAAACAGGCACCATATTGTCTCACTGGACTCATGGTTACAGGACAGAACCACACACCTCCCTTCACCTCATGGAACTCAACTGGAATTTAGGATCTGCATTCCAGTAATGAGCCAAGGATCTACACCTGGGGTTGAGGTCTACTCCAGATCCGTCCTGGACCACACATATGTTAGACAACTGGGGATGATCTACCTGGACTCCAGCACGCTGCCTGATACCTTCTCACACTCTAGATAAAGGAACACTAAGCATACACATACACAGTATATAAAGAAAAGGAATAACCTAGCTGTCCCCCCTTTATCTTGAGTGTGTCCTATTTAGTTCAAATGAAATTTAAACAGAGAAATACATTGATAATATAATTAGAGATGAGCGAACAGTGTTCTATTGAACACATGTTCGATCGGATATCAGGCTGTTCGATGTGTTCGATTCGAATCGAACATCACGTGGCAAGCTCCAAAAAAATGCGATTCCCTTCCCACCTTCCCTGGCGCTTTTTTTGCACCAATAACAGCGCAGGGGAGGTGGGACAGGAACTACGACACCGGAGGCATTGAAAAAAATCGGAAAAAAGTCATTGGCTGCTGAAATCAGGTGACCCCCATTTTAGACGAATAGTGGATTTCAGATTCGGGTCATATGAGACTGTGAACTTTGTGACTAAGAGGCAGGGATAGCTGTACAGGCAGGGATAGCTAGGGATAACCTTTATTTATGTGGGAATGTTATTAAAAATAACTTTTTGGGGCTCTATCGGGTGTGTAATTGTGATTTTTGTGAGATAAACTTTTTCCCATAGGAATGCATTGGCTAGCGCTGATTGGCCAGAGTTCATAATTCGGCCAATCAGCGCTGGCTCTGCTGGAGGAGGCGGAGTCTAAGATCGCTGCACACCAGTCTCCATTCTGGTCCGACCTTAGACTCCGCCTCCTCCAGCAGAGCCAGCGCTGATTGGCCGAATTATGTACTCTGGCCAATCAGCGCTGGCCAATGCATTCTATTGGCGTGATAAAGCAGAGCTGAATGTGTGTGCTGAGCTCAACTATGCCGGTGGCGTAGCCGAGAGTTCAGTGCACAGCCAGCTCTGCTATGCCAGAGATTGAACTCTCAACTACGCCGGTGGTGTAGCCAAGAGTTCAGTGCATGGCCAGCTCTGCTATGCCGGAGATTGAGCAGAGTTGGCTGTGCGCTCCGGTGGTGTAGCAGAGCCGAGGGTGCAGAAGGATTCAAGCGCACACTCGGCACTGATGTAGCAGAGCCGAGGGTGCAGAAGGACTCAAGCACACACTCGGCTCTGATGTAGCAGAGCCGAGGGTGCAGAAGGATTCAAGCGCACCCTCGGCTCTGATGTAGCAGAGCCGAGGGTGCAGAAGGATTCAAGCGCACACTCGGCACTCATGTAGCAGAGCCGAGGGTGCAGAAGGATTCAAGTGCACCCTCGGCTCTGATGTAGCAGAGCTGAGGGTGCAGAAGGATTCAAGTGCACCCTCAGCTCTGATGTAGCAGAGCCGAGGGTGCAGAAGGATTCAAGTGCACCCTCGGAGATGTAGCCGTGCTGATGCTGTCAACACTGCTACATCTGATATCGGAACACAATGGAGACTGCTGTGGAGTCCACAGCAGTCTCCATTGTGTTCCGATATCAGATGTAGCAGTGTTGACAGCATCAGCATGGCTACATCTCCGGACGGAGTGTGCGCTCTAACCCTTGTGCACACACAGCTCTGCTACATCAGAGCCGAGGGTGCACTTGAACCCTTCTGCACCCTCGGCTCTGCTACACCACCGGAGCGCACGGCCAACTCTGCTCAATCTCCGGCATGGCAGAGCTGGCTGTGCACTGAACTCTTGGCTACACCACCGGTGTAGTTGAGAGTTCAATCTCCGGCATAGCAGAGCTGGCCGTGCACTGAACTCCCGGCTACACCACCGGCATAGTTGAGCTCAACACACACATTCAGCTCTGCTTCATCACGCCAATAGAATGCATTGGCCAGCGCTGATTGGCCAGTTTACAGAATTCGGCCAATCAACGCTGGCTCTGTCGGAGGAGGCGGAGTCTAAGGTCGGACCTGTATGGAGACTGGTGTGGAGCGATCTTAGACTCTGCCTCCTCCGGCAGAGCCAGCGCTGATTGGCCGAATTCTGTAAACTGGCCAATCAGCGCTGGCCAATGCATTCCTATTGGAAAAAGTTAGCTTGCGAAAATCGCAAGCTGACAGGGATTTCCATGTAATAAAGTGACTTATATGTCCCCAGACATGCTTCCCCTGCTGTCCCAGTGTCATTCCAGAGGTGTTGGCATCATTTCCTGGGATGTCATAGTGGACTTGGTGACCCTCCAGAGACGGATTTGGGTTTCCCCCTTAACGAGTATATGTTCCCCATAGACTATAATGGGGTTCGAAACCCGTTCAAACAGTCGAACAGTGAGCGACTGTTCGAATCGTATTTCGAACTTCGAACATTTTGGTGTTCGCTCATCTCTAAATATAATATATAAAAATATTGTTTTTGAGATAAGTCATGCCCTTTCCTCACTGTCTATAAGAGGACCTAGAATATTGTTCGGCTGTAAGATAACTGGCTGGAGCTTGAAATTCCCTGCTGTTCTCCCTTTAAGCCTTGTCCCCTTAGTCTGTCTTGAGTTTTACATGTTTGTATCAAAGTCATGTAGAACTCATGCTTATGTCATCTCCACTACAAAAACATCTCCAGAATACGCCCTTTCCTTACCAGAGATACACTAAAGACACTTATTGTCTCTCTGATTCACTCTCGTCTTGACTACTGTAACTCCTTACTAATCGGTCTTCCTCTCACTAAACTCTCCCCTCTACAATCCATTCTGAATGCAGCGGCCAGGCTCATCTATCAGGCTAAACTCTACAGCGATGCCTCCGGTCTGTGCCAGTCACTACATTGGCTGCCTATTCATTATAGAATAAAATATAAAGTTATCACCCTCATCCACAAGGCTTTCCATAATGCCGCACCTCCATACATTTCCTCCCTCATCTCTGTCTACCGCCCAACCCGTTTTCTCCGCTCACTCAATGACCTAAGACTTACATCCTCTATTATCAGAACCTCCCACGCTCGTATACAAGACTTCTCCCGAGCTGCACCACTTCTCTGGAATGCTCTACCCTGGACAATTAGATTAACTCCCAACTTCTACAGCTTCAAGCGCAAACTAAAGACACATCTTTTCGGACAGGCCTATCACAATTCCTAATGTAAACCCTACCAAAGTCACAATGCCTAAAACAAATCCTCCTCTGTTTGTGCTCTCACATTATCCCAAATGATATGATGCCATATTGGACTGTAACTTTATATGCCCATTTATTCCTAGGTTTAGTTTTCCTTTAAGGAATTGTAGAACATGAACACTGAATGAATAACTGTGTCATGTAAAAACACATTTTATAGTTTACAAAATACAGACATATAGAAGCTGATCTAAGATGATTTGTTTGCCAGAAAAAGTCAATTTATTTTGCAAAAAGTGAAGCTTTTTGTGCAAAAATTGCTATTTTTTTTTAGTTTTGTGCCATGGAAAGGAAGCCATCAGCTCTGTCAGGTTTGTCAGAATTTATGCCACCTAGGAATTGGTATAGATTTCTATCTATATACATGGACTCCACATGATACGCCCAATATATGACAATCATACATTAGGTGCCAACTCCAACAGGACAAGGATCTGTATAGAAAACTTCCGACTTTGATAAATCAGCCCCATAGTATTCAACTGAGCAGTGATACATTCACATTAATAACTAATGTTCATACTATCATTTCAATATGTCAAGTCTATGGCCAATTAATATAATACAAACACGGTAAGCGATGTATATTGTATTGTTTTATATGTTACTTTATTTTGTGTTACTTTATATTATGTGTTATGTTACTTTCTATCAAGCTGTAAGTACAGAAGGCGAGCAATAAACGGAGAAAATTGTATTCCGTGATTTTACTCGACCAAAATAGAATTTTGCTTTCTGCAATATAATGAATCACTATATGTACTACTAGCTGGTACCCGCGACTTCGTCTGCGGTGATTGTAGAAGTGGGTATATACAGGCGCGGGTAAGGTTTTCGTACTGTGTATAAGGTATGGGATATAAAATGTAACTGTGTATCTTGTTGTTGCTGTAATTCTGAGAGCACATGAGACTTTTGTGTTGAATGTAATTTGTATTTCAGCCGCTATACGGTGTTGGTATAAACTGTACATAGTGACTTTGGGACAGAGGTATTTCAGGTTAATATACTTCGATATACGACATTGTATGATTTGTTATTTTCCGCCAGTACATGTAAGTTTTGGGCACAGGATACTCTTGAGCAAGCAACATAAAGTCTGGCCCTGTGCATGACAGTTTAGTAACTCCATGTGCCTCTTATTAATAGCAATTAACCCCATAATGTCCCTCACATTAACCCCAGTGTAAGAGTTACTGATAGAGATGAACGAGTACTGTTGGGATCAGCCGATTCGAACAGCACGCTCGCATAGAAATGAATGGACGTAGCCGGCACGCGGGGGGTTAAGCGCGCTGGCTATGTCCAAGCGGAAGTACCAGGTGCATCCATTCATTTCTATGGAGCGTGCTGTTCGGATTGGCTGATCCCAACAGTACTCGCTCATCTCTAGTTACTGATATGTGAGAGACTTGGAGGTAATAATTAAGTATCTTCATTACTGAGGTCTTTTATTAGTCCCTCCATATGTCTCACATATTAGTAACCTTTATATGGGGCACACAGGGGTTAATATGAGGGACATGATGGGGTTTATTCCTATTAATGTGAGGTACATGGAGTTACTAACACTAAACTAATAACCCCATGCCTGACATTAATGAGAATAGGAAGTAAAGGAAGGGAGCTGTGTGTTTCTTACTTTCAGTTTGCTAGCAGCTTCGGCAGGAGCTATCACTATAGCAGGCAGAGACTTGAGCGACTAAGCTCCACCCCCTGGGTTTCCTGCACCCCTCTCAAAGGGGAGTGTCCTTATGCCGCAGCTCTAGCAGAGACTTTATTTAACTCTTGCAGGTCCTGTGCTGCTGGCATGCCAGTGAAATATGGCAGGAGTGCCACTCTTGGCATGTGTGCCAGGGGTTGCTGACCTCTGCTGTAGGGGGTAATATGAATTTTGTGGCTTGCTATGGTCCAAAGTGTGTGAGATTGCAGAGATAGTGATGTGAGTTTGGGTTTTGTGGGGGTCTTGGGAAAAACGTATGTGCGCTATTGTGACGAAAAGTAGCCTATTGCGCAATCGAGTGTAGGGACTATGTTTGTGGAAAATTTCAGCCAAATCGGTGGAGCGGTTTTTGCGTGATTGACCGCCAAAGATCCAAACATCCAAAGGGTCCTGGGAAAAACGTATGTGCGCTATTGTGACGAAAAGTAGCCTATTGCGCAATCGAGTGTAGGGACTATGTTTGTGGAAAATTTCAGCCAAATCGGTGCAGCGGTTTTTGCGTGATTGACCGCCAAAGATCCGAACATCCAAAGGGTCCTGGGAAAAACGTATGTGCGCTATTGTGACGAAAAGTAGCCTATTGCGCAATCGAGTGTAGGGACTGTTTGTGGAAAATTTCAGCCAAATCGGGGTCCAAAGTGTGTGAGATTGCAGAGATAGTGATGTGAGTTTGGGGTTTGTGGGGGTCCTGGGAAAAACGTATGTGCGCCATTGTGACGAAAAGTAGCCTATTGCGCAATGGGGTGTATTAACCATGTTTGTGGAAAATTTCAGCCAAATCGGTCAAGCGGGTTTTGCGTGATTGACTAATAAACATCCGAACACACAAACCCACAAACATCCAAACTCACAAACTTTCACATTTATAATATTAATAGGATGTAATACATGGAAATGGAAATTCTCCATTGAAATGACTATAAACAATATTAACAGAAATATCACGTTCTGATGTCAGATCCGGAGGATTATACACAGATGAGACTTGTTACTTAAGTCATTCTGCCTATTACAAATTAAGTGATTTTTAATGCATTTTTTTTATTGAAAATTTTTTTTTTTTAAATTATTTTCTTTTAACGCACTCACTTTATATGTTTTTTTTCCTGGAACTTTTTTCTACTGTGTGAACTTTGTTTTTTAATGGATTAAATTAAAGTTGGACTTTTAATACCTAAGGAGTGTTGCAAGCCGATTTCCTTCTATTGCATCGTATCCATAACAACTGATCACAGGTTTTTCACTGATATCCAAAATGAGATACACATAATCACATGACGCTTATGGACATACACACAAACCACATACAAAATACATCAGTGCAAAATTGTACAATTCTTATGGGGCCACTACACAAACATAAAATGTAATATACCCATGCGGCGCCGGGTCCTCCTGCTAGTATTCCATATATTTAATTGAGAATTGAACACAGGTTTTCCCGATTTTTTATTTTCTCATTTCTGTAATTTTGATTAATTGTCTACTCTCTCTTCTTCTATTCCATTATGTTTTCATGTACCTCTCTAAATATTAGCGCGTTGCCATCAGTCCTATACATTGTATCTAGCATGTACTTTGGCATAAAAGTTAATTAGTCACCCATGGCTGCACAATATCGTATGCCGTGTGATTCCACGTGTGTATTACACATACCATATTATACTTGACTCATGTAATGCCTACAGTCCATCTGCTTCACACTCCAACTTGTATAGATCTGCATCATTTTACTTTATGTTTGTGTTATGTTGGAGCTGCTAAAACATGGGTACCGCTGTCTACCAGTTAAACAATGACATGGAATCTGTGCCAAATTGATTTTTCTTCCACTGTTTGAGATCTCCATTGGGAGTTGCTGAAATATGAACATCTCACTAAGCACGTATTGTCTACATGTCTCGCTTCTGGGGAAATAAAAACATATTATTGCTACATATCCTTGAAATTGGTCTGAAAAATGAGAATTCTGCGTTGCCATCACTTCGGTTTACTAGAACATAATGAAGCAATATTCAGTTTTTACTAACGGGTTTCTCTTGTGAATATTTTGGACTTTTTCTCCAAACACTGCGTCCGTTTCAGAGATTTGCAAAGTGTTCTAGTCTCCTTCCAGTGGAACACTATAAAAGAGAGATTGATCACAGTGTGAGAGTGAAACACACCCATAGGATTAATATCCTCTTCTTATCCTAGATCTGGTGTCGTGTACTTTATCTCTAATCTACTTAAAGCACTGGACATTGTTAATAGCTTTTTTCGCTATCCCCAACAAAATTGAATGCGTCTTATGTAACCATATTTCAACACCACTTACATCTTGCTGTAGGCAAAAGTTTGTTTCTTCACCTTCATTTCAGAGGATAATGTGCCTACCTGGCCTGCGATCAACACTGCAGCACAATGCAGTCACCAGGAGTCATGAGATCATCTTTCCATACATACAGTTATTTCCACTTCTAGTTTTCATTAAGGACTGTAATTTTATTATACAAGAACAACATCTTATTGTGAATTGCTAGTAAGACCCTTGAGAGATGGCTAGGGTTGAGCCAATCTTGAGATTTCAGGATCGATTTTAAAATCCGATTTCCGATCATTTTCCAGCCAATCCCGATCTCCATCGTGAAATTTGTTCGATCACAGATCGGGATCTGATCTTTCCTGATCCTGATCACTCAACCCTAGTCTATGCTTATCTATGGGAAAAGTCACTTTTAGGGTTGAGCCGATCTTGAGATTTCAAAATCCAATTTCCGATCATTTTCCAGCCATTCCCGATCGTGAAACTTGCTTGATCGCCAATCAGGATCCGATCTTTTCCGATCCCGATCGCTCAACCCTAGAGATGGCCTTACACATCACAACCACTACTACTATATAGATAGTAGTACTACATAGATAATAACTGTGACGTAAACAACTCCAGACAGAGTATCAGAAAATCATGTTTGTTTGTTTTTTTTATAGATGATCATCTTGTGTTACACGTATTGGTATTACAGATGGGCAAACTTTTTTGAGACTCATTTCAAGAACGTTCTATGAATTCATCTGCTTGATTGAAAAATAATAAACAGTCAAACTCACCTTCCTCCATCGCTCCTGGGTCCGACGTGGTGTCTGGTGTTATCTCCTGGGCTTTTCTGGCCTATTCCGTCTGCGTTCATGACATCAGTGGCCCAACCACTGTGGGCTGTGACTGGGCCCCCGTAGTCACGGGGGCATGTCAATGTTGTATTGCTTTCGTTAAAGCATCATGATGTCAATGCATCCCACGTGACTACTGATGCCCAATCACAAGCCTCTGTGGTTCTCTGGGGCTGCTGACATCACCCAGGAGGACAAAAGAGATTGTTAGATACCCAGAAGAGAACACCAAATACCATAAGGGTGCCCAAGAGAGGTGAGGGGAGATGAAAATGACTATTTATTATTTTTCTGCACCTCCTTTGGGCCTCTGGCTATTATACTCTGTGATCAGTAAAAATCACAGCTTGGGCCAAACCCGCGATTTTGTAAAACTTGTAGTGAAGCCAGCTTGGTGCGGACTAGTTCACTCACCTCTGATTGGGGTACGTCAAACCAAGAGGAAAAGTAAGCAAGGTTGCCTCTGTACTCCAACAGATTTATTTTGCGAATTGAGTATGAGATTTAGTTTACTGTGTGCTTTAGCTTATATGTACTATAAACAGACTCTTTGTAAAGCTGTTGGCACATTTGGAATGTATGGAAAAAATTTAATTTCCATTAAAATTATATGTTAAAGCATATTTTCATAGAATGGAATGTTGTTATTTCCTTCTTTATTTACACAACTGTAATCCTTATCCAATTGAACGTTCTCTAGATGCTGTATTCTTATTATAAATTTCAATAAAAATATTATAAAAAAAAGAGAATGGTATGTTGTTAGAAAATCAAAGAAATTCATGCTTTGACATTGGCCATGAATAGATAAAAACACTGGAAAACACTTCAATCAGGGTAAGAAAAGGGGACTGGGTAAAATATGGGATTGTCTCACTTTGATAATCTACAGTCCTATGAAAAAGTTTGGGCACCCCTATTAATCTTAATCAGTTTAAGTTCTAAATATTTTGGTGTTTGCAACAGCCATTTCAGTTTGATATATCTAATAACTGATGGACACAGTAATATTTCAGGATTGAAATGAGGTTTATTGTACTAACAGAAAATGTGCAATATGCATTAAACCAAAATTTGACCGGTGCAAAAGTATGGGCACCTCAACAGAAAAGTGACATTAATATTTAGTAGATCCTCCTTTTGCAAAGATAACAGCCTCTAGTCGCTTCCTGTAGCTTTTCATCAGTTCCTGGATCCTGGATGAAGGTATTTTGGACCATTCCTCTTTACAAAACAATTCAAGTTCAGTTAAGTTTGATGGTCGCCGAGCATGGACAGCCCGCTTCAAATCATCCCACAGATGTTCAATGATATTCAGGTCTGGGGACTGGGATGGCCATTCCAGAACATTGTAATTGTTCCTCTGCATTGGCCACACAGCCCCAAAGCATGATGGAACCTCCACCAAATTTTACAGTGGGTAGCAAGTGTTGCCCTATTGGAACATATAAACATTAAAGAAGGTTGTCTATTAGAGATGAGCGAGTAGTATTCGATCGAATACGACTATTCGATCGAATACTCGTATCGGTCAAATACCACGCGGGAAAAATCCATTGAATTCAATGCAAAAACCTCCTTGTGCTCCTCATCCTGCTACTTCCGGAACTTGGAGGATCCAAGGTGTCGAACTTTGGTTTTCATGGAAACCGCAACAACATTCCCGTTTTTCCCATAGACTATAATAGGATTCAATATTCGAACGAATACTACTCGCTCATCTCTATTGTCTATCAATTGGCACACCCCTGTATGAACCAGAGCACCAAGACACTAAACCTCCTAACATATGGGGAATGATGTGAATTTTTGCCATACAAAAGTGATTCCTGCAGGTGAGCACCAGCCAAAACAGCCAATAGTTTGGGTAGATTTTGTTGGTTACTTACAGGAGAACAGGGTGCAGAATTTCATAGTTACATAGTGGGTTGAAAAATGTCCAAGGTCTATCAGGTTCAGGTTTTTTATACATTTAACCCAAGTTAATCCAGAGAAAGGAAAAACAGTTTCCAACCTTAGAAGCAGGGTTTTTGTTGGACCAAGTCAGTCCATGTATACCATGGATGACCATTTATGTTAAATGTAGCGTGTACTTATACATTTCTCTGTAACAGCTCTGCAAGGAGAAGGAGTAACGTATGGCAATGTTTCCTGACAAAATCAGCTATTTGAGATCAGATGATCATTGATAATGTTCACATATTAAAAGGGTATTCCTCGCTACTAGCTTGCCGGCTGTAAACGCAGTTGTCTTCCTGGTTTTCTGCATTAATTGGTAGGTGGGGTTTCACATGCAAGTTCGCTCTCGTGCACTCAGCTCCTCCTCCCCACGTGGAGCAGGGAGCTATGTTACTTGACTTGGCCGAGGAGATAAACAAATACAAGCATGGAAATACAGAAATACAAGCACGGAGCACTCACCTTCCCCTCCCCTATCTGAGAGCAGGAGCTACGTCACTTGTCTGGTGCAGAGAGATAAACAGCTCAGAAATACAAGCTGCCCCAATGCACTCAGCTCCCCCTCCCCTCCTAGAGCAGGGAGCTACATCACTTGCAGTGGCGTAACTAGGAATGGCAGGGCTCCGTGGTGAACTTTTGACATGACACCCCCCCTGACCGACACCGACGCCGAAGACCCCGACTGACTTCCTCCTAAACATTCCTGCGCGCTCTATTATGCCCCATAGTGGCCTCTGCACACAGTATTATACCCCAGAGTATAATTTTCAGACCCCAGAGTATAATAATTGGAGACCCAGGGGGAGAAAAACATAAAAAACTCTGTTACTATCCTATCTCCCGTCTCCTACGCTGTCGGCCTCCGAAGGAGTCCATCTTCAATGACGTCAGACGTCACATGACCCGGGAAGCAGGCCGGGGTCATGAGACATCAGACGACTAGGCCGAAGCCTGCCCATATCATGGAGAGGTAAGTAACAGTGTTTTTTTATGTTTCTTACCTCTGCCGGGCTGCCGATCATTATACTCGGGGGTCCAAAAAGACCCCCAAAAAGATAGCAGCGGTAGCGGCTGTCACTGGGCCCCTAATGTCCCGGGCCCTGTGGCAGCTGCCTCTACTTCTACGGCAGTAGTTACCACCACTGGTCACTTGTCCTGGGCGGAGAGATAAGCTCAGCACTGGTTATGGAAACACAGTGCAAACAATGAAGTAAATAAATTAAGATAGAGGCCAAACAAAGCAGTTTTGATAAAGCAATGCATTTAGGAAAAGTCTTAAATCCAGAAAACTAGCAGAATAGATAGGATCCTTGTGATGGGACAACCCCTTTAAGGCAGGGGCCCCACATTGCAGAAATATTGCTGCAAAAAAGCTGCATTGCAAAGTGGATGGGATTCTGGCTAATAGAAAAAAAAAATCTGCAGTGGAACATTATTGTCAATTATATCTACTGAGACCCTGGCGTTTTCCGTACACATAGGGGAGAAAAGAGGAAAACTTTCAGTGAAAATCTGTGCAGGAAAAACTGTGATGTGTTTCCGCCACTGCCTTTTCTGCAGTGTTTTTTTTTTATTTTGCTGTGGCTCGCAATGTGGGGACTTAGCCTAAAGTGATTTTCTTAATAAGGCATCTCATTTAAAGGGGTTGTCTGTGAATTTAAGATTGATCCAGAAGATTCTTGATGATGAATCTATGATTGTATTTACCTGGGTTATGGGATTAAAAATGGGTGGACCCCAGACGATCTCTTTGGTCCTGTGTTTGGACAAAGTAAACCTCCTGTTCAGTTTAGAGTATAAATTATTGTACACCGAGGTCTCTTCAGACTCCAGAGTGGTATAACTGGAGGCCCAGAGGAGGTGAAAGAATTTTTAAAAAACATTTTTACTTACCTTCCATTACCTCTTCTGGTCTTCCTGACAGCGTCTGGTTCTCGGTGTCTTCCTCCTTGTGGAGTCTGGAGCTCTTCTGGGACATCATGCACCCAGGGTCACCACTGAGGCTTGTCATTGACAACTGATAATTAAAAACTAAACCATTTGGAATACTTGGGTCGAATCCAGTTAGTTGCGAACTAATATGCCCATATTTATATGGAAGCTGTCTGACTACAGTAAAGCCCAGAACAGTGGTGTAACTAAAGTCTTGTGGGCCTTGGTGCAATCTTTTGTCCGGGGCCCTCTACCTCATCCCTACAGTGAATTTTTGCTAGTGATGGTTACGGGTGCTAAGGAGCTTAATCTACTTTAGTGTGGTTAGGGTAATCTGTGGGTCTCCTTGGCTTATGGGCCAGATGGAAGCTGCAATCTCAATACTGATGTCAGTACTTATGGGCCCCCTAAGGCTCCTAGTCCCCGGTGCGACTGCACCCTCTGTACCCCCTTAAGTTATACCCCTGGTCCAGGTAATTACTTGTGATATCAGGGAAGGAATGAGGGGGAACAGCAACCTGGAGGAAGTTGGGCTAAAACTAGGGCTCCTGGGTCTATCACCAAGAGTCCACTGGTTAAATTAGACTAATCTTAACCCCCAAAACAACTCCTTCATGGAAAAAATATATTTTTGTTAAAAAATATAAATTTTTCTTTTCTCTGTCCCTATGCACTGAACCATACAATGTCACAATTCTTAGGAACTGAACGATTTAGAGGTTTGCTGCAGGTAGAGATGGTAATAAATAATAATAAGTAATAGTAGAGGCGGTTTGCTAACTCCACAGAACTAAACGCAATCCAATAATATTTTCCACAGTGTAAATAACACAAAATGTTTTGATTAATTTTTGAAATTTGTTGTAAGGAAGAGAAGTCGTCCATAGGGACCGGCTGTTCTTAAGTAACATTTTTCTTACACCCTATGGAGATGACCTCTGATGAAAAAGTCACACAAATTGTTGCAGAATATCAATTTTTTTTTTTCTCAAGTGTTTTCTGGAGGCTCCTGGTAAACGCGCAGAACTTGGAATGAATGAAGGCCAAAATGGGATATTGATTTTCAAAAAAAAAAAAAAAATCTTGAGGGCAAAGCAGTAATTTCACGGCTGTTCTTTTCTCTGAAAGAATTAGCAGTAAAGCTGGAATATTAAAGCCAAGCTCTGTTAAAGGATTTTTTATATCCACTGCAACATATTCTCCTAGATAAAGAAATGGGAATATGCTCCTCCTATGTTGATTTTCTCCAGGCATGTGAGAAAGCAGAAAAAACACCCTGATGGTTACAGTCTAGGGTCCGCCCGGTCCGCAGTCTATCGTACATAGTGTGATGTTTTACTCCGACCCGTCAAAGTTATTCTGGCAGCCCCTGACAAAAATGAAAAAGAATAATGTTTGTTAAACGTCCTGTCCATTTCCTAATTTCCGTGCAAATTAATGTAGCTAATTAATTGAATGTGTTATCTGTCATGTCTAGTTTCCCTTCACTTATCTTTTCTAGTCTCCCATCGTTTTGTGTTTTGGGAAATCTATCGAACATGTCAATTTAACAAGAGATAATTTTTTTTTTCATTGGTTTGTACATTCAACTAATTTTGCAATTAAAATATGTTTCTGTGTTATTATTTTAAATTACGTAAATTGCCACCTGTACTTTTTATAGTGTAACCCCACATTCACATGACCGAACTTCAGTCGTGAAACTCTGTAGATGTGTTGGCCAGATTTACCAGCCTGAATAGTTTGTTGGGAGACTGACTGCTATCAGTATAGTTATGTATGATATTAGGAGTCCCTGCAACCCAGCGACATACTATCCCATACTGATTATAGTACAGGACAGTATGTTGCTTGGAAGTAGGGGCTCCTAGCAGAATAGTTATCTATATGCTAAGAGTCCCTGCAACCCAGCGACATACTATCCCATACTGACTATAGTACAGGACAGTATATTGCTTGGAAGCAGAGACTCCTAGCGGAATAGTTATCTATGTGCGAGGAGTCCCTGCAATCCAGAGACATACTGTCCCCTACTGACTATAATACAGGACAGTATATTGCTTGGAAGCAGGGGCTCCTAGCAGAATAGTTATCTATGTGCTAGGAGTCCCTGCAACCCAGCGACATACTGTCCCCTACTGACTATAGTACAGGACAGTACGTTGCTTGGAGGCAGCAACTCCTAGCAGAATTGCTATCTATGTGCTAGGAGTCCCTACAACCCATCGACATACTGACCCCTACTGACTATAGTAAAGGACAGTATGTTGCTTAGAGGCAGGGACTCCTAGTATCATAGATAACTATAATTATAGGAGTCCCTCTACCAATCTGATGTTGAGGCCGGTACATCCGTCGAACACATACACCAAGTTTCTTCGCTGAACCTGTGTCACATGAATGCAAGGTAAGGGGTAATGACTTATAGTGGTCTACAAATCGTCGATCTCCATATGACGTTCAACAACAGCTACTCTAAAAGCATGGACTGATCCCCGGAAATCTAAGCTAGAGGGCCAAGTATTGTGGACAGAACTTGTCTTTTTGCAGATGAGTCAAACTTCATTGACTTGTTGAACTTGGTTTTACTGTTCCTTGTCGAAAAGCAAAACTAAAGATGATATATTAAGATAAATGCACCAGAACTTTGGTTCAATTTGCAAAACTTTTTCAGTTTTTCTATATGGTGGTCACAGTTTAAAGGAAATTGACTATGGCTTAGTAGAAGGAGTATGGCTTTCCATGTGCCAAATGTGTAATAACTATGGGGTAAAAATGGTCTGAAGTAAGACAACATGTCTAGCAGGATGCTTCATAGTTATCATACAAGGCAAGCCCCAGTGATACATTTTGCAAACCTAGTCAGTTCTAAGTTGAATAAACATATAAATTTAAAGGGAATGTGTCACCAGAAAATGGCCAATTTTGTAAAGCAACTTTTAATAGCAAACCTATTTTTACCCATTTTTAATTTTTTTTTTCATGTCCAGGTAACTATCTATATTTAAAAAGAATATAATATCCTGTAATTTTCACTCTTGGCACAAGGCATAATATTAGAATTACACTTTTCAATTATGCAGGGATCTTATTTGCAGTATTTACTCGATTAACATCACCGGAAAGATTGCAATAGAAATAGATGATAACACCTATAGATGACACAACTGACCCATTATTGCATCCACCACTGGCAATAGATGATGTCACAGCTTATCCCCTCCCCCGACTGTACACAACATACCTAGAAAACGCTATAGACATCAATGAGACCACTCCAGGCTATTGCTGCCTATGGTAAAAGAGGGTTAAGGGGATATCGTCACTCCTTAGGGAGAGACCACCATTTAGGTGTTTGGAGTCTTATTAAGCCATTTTGTGCTCCACTGTGCAAAGGATCATAGGAAGAATATGCAAATCTGACTTCCATGATGTAATTAGGAAGACGGTGCCTCAGTCATGGTAAAAGAGTGCTATAAAGCAACTCACTAAATGACAAGGACAGGACAAGTTCAGGCAAAATGGCAGCTGCCATAGTCATTGAATAAAAAATCTACAATCATAGAATAAAAACAGGTTAGAAAAAAGTAATCTATTTTGCTATATGGTTTTAATTTAAAAAAAAAAATGGTGATACGTTCCTATTAAGATAGTATAAGGCTGAGGCCCCACATTCCAGAAGCAGCTTTTTTTTTTTATTGCAGATTTTGCTGTGTTTGTTTGAGCCAAAGCCAGTATTGGATTGAGCAGAAGATAGAAGTATAAAACCTTTCTATATATGTCCCATTCCTTTTGTAGCCATTCTTGTCTTTGGTGCAAAAAACTGCAGCAAAATCAGCAACAACAAAAAAAGCTGCGATTCTGTAACATGGTTACATAGGGCTTACAGAAGATAAGTCAATATCAGTCCAGCAGCGCACTTTGGACAGCAACAACAGGGACTGAAGGTTCGTGGCAGGGGATTTGCGCTCACTGGTGACGAAGATAGGCACAAGCCAAGGATTCCAAGAAAAAACTCTTCATTGGGAAGAGTATAAAACAGATCGTCACTACGCATTTCGGGCCAAACATGGGCCCTTTTTCAGGTGCAAAGTAACAGGTTCCTTCAGGCCAAATGCTGCTTCATCACCAGCAAGCGCGGATCCTCTGCCACAGACCTTCAGTCCCTGTTGTTGCTGTTCATTACTTGTCCGATGTCCCAATGTAGAGCTTGAACTGCTGCCGCTGTTACCTGGAATTTGTATCCACAAGCAATCTAGGGGGTTGTGAGTGTTCACAACCTCATAAGGTGAGAGGCCATCTGGTGAATTCATCAAATATCCACACTATCTTATACTTACATGGTTAAAATACTACACTTAGTGCGCTCGGTGTCTCTCTCCCTTTGTCTCCTACTTCTCTTCAGCACCCCACTTTGTTCAGCTGGGGGGGGTCTTCAGGACTTGGGTGAATAGTGTAGTTTCTTCCTCGTAATTCTGCCGTTATGTGAATCAGTCCTGGGCAACCAAGACAATTTAATAAACTTGCCACAATACACAGTCCCCTCTTCATTGTCTTCTCACCTGGATGCCATAGCTTGGGGTTGCCTTACCAGATGGGTTGGGAGACCATTTTTTTCCTATCAGTGTTGGTTCCAATGGTTGAAGCCACTTATATCATTTATTCAAAAATAACCCCTTACTTCTCAAAGTTTATATAAATTTGGTATTGTTGGAGTATACTGATTCGCAGAATAAATCAAAATTTTTTACTGCTCAATGAACACTATATTGCAATAGATTATGTTGAAAACGAAATGGCACCATTAGAATATACAATTTTTTCCTGCATAAGCAAGCCATTATACAGGTATAGGTCAAAAAAATAAAAGTTTTGGCCCTTGGAAGGTGGGAAGAAAATTGCATCAGTGGAAAGACATTAAAATCAGTGGTTATCATGAATTTAATAAGCTAAATAGAAAATCTGGATTTGTTACCACTAGAAACCAAAAGTCAGCTTTAATTTCTTACACTTCCCTGGAAGAGTAAGGGGCCGTTTCCCCGGTGGACATGTAAGAGGTATTTGAGGTGGATTTTCACCTCAAACTCCTTTTCACATTCTGCCCCTCTGTCTTCACACAGCTGAGCTTTGACTTTACGCAGCTGAGCTTTGACTTTCTGCCGCAGACAATGGGACTAGTCAATAGAGTGTCTTACACTGCAGGTTCCATGCCTGAATCAGCTACGAAATCCACGGCAAGATTGAGCAGGACACATATTTTGTCAGCATCCTGCTTTGATATTGGCACAGATTTTGAGCTGGAATCCACCAACTCAGAAGCAGCACCAAATTGTGGTGTGTAGACATACAGTAAAAGCTGCACTGCAATTACTTGCTATAGGCTACATATGTTCTTCTGTTTTCCTAAATGTGGCCTATAGTTACCTGAGTAATAAACCAGGATATATATGATAATAAACTAGGAAATGCAGGCGCTGATCTTATTGTAGGCTGCAGGCAGTAAGTATAATTCCACTTTATGCACCATTTCACACTGTGTTCTACATAAAAAGACGAGTAACTGCAAAAACTATAAATGTTTTAGTGTTTTTGTACAAATGTGTAGTTATTTCATGTTGTTGTCTTCATGCATATACATAGCTACTTTGAAAAAACTGCTGGTCCCCATGGAAACAGACAGGGGTCTCTGCTGTCAGACATAAGTCTTAGTGCTCACTGGGTAAGGTTCTGTTCTCATCATGTTTTGATGGAATGCTATGGAGAATTTTTTTACCATTTCCTTTTCTTCTAGTGAGCTTCAGGGTGTAGCAACAGGCAGTGTAGAAATACCAATTGCTACCAAGCCCTGGTGCCCAAGGGGGCCAAAGAATAAAAGTACCTTCAAAAAAATGTGACGTAATATATATATATAGCCCACAGTTCTGACCTACATTCATCTTGTAAAAACCAAAGAGAATTTATAGCAAACACCAAAACGGGTCTCTATAAATGGTTTACAAACACAAATCAAATTTATTGTGAATTTGCCAAAAGTTTTGAACTTCGAGAAAGTCAACATTTTTAGGATTTGCTCAAAATGGTGCCACCGTTTTACAGAACAGAAGATAGAGAAGAAGTCATTGGACGGCAACCAGGTGGGCTTCCCAATAACACTTTATGGGTTACTCTCCATCTATTACAGATGATCGAGATGGACTATAGGTTTGAGTCACGACTGTCACATTACTAATGCTGGGAGCACTATATAAAAAAAATGGTCATCTTGCGATGTTCCTTAACATATTAATGCAGCAATTTTGTGTGTGGTGTACTTTAAATGGGCCAGACCTTATAGACTGATAAGATGAGCAGTTGGTAGAACCCTGACTTAGAAACCTCTAGTTAAGGAAGAGATAATAGTAGTAGGAGTTTCTTCCTTTCTGTGTCATGAGAAGATAGAAGTGTGGAGACTGAGCTTGAGTTTCTGGTTAAACTTTCCCAAGCCAACTCAAAGTCCTCCATTGGGTTGTTCAGCAGTCAGGAGATGGGAGTAATCCCTGCTCTTTTCTATGGAGGTTATGGAGCAGAGAGCACTATGAGGGTAGCAATATATAGGCCTCATAGCTATGGCCTTGTTTGTTAGCCTTAGGCCAGACAGGGCATTGATGACTTTGTGGATTACGAGACTGCACAAGAGGAAGACTGTCCCAGAAAGGAAGACATATACTGACCGGGAAGTACCATCTTGGAAGATTAGCTCATCTCAGTAGATGTTCTTAAGTACTGAACCTCTATCATATGGCTAAAGTTGCCTGTTTATCACCTATTCTTCTATAAGTAAACCATGAGTTGTATCATCTGTAACACTGCTTCCCGACTCTTAATCCTGCACTATTCATCAAAGGCGCTCCAACCATCATCAGGGAGACTTACTACTGGGACATGTCTGGGGAACACTACAAACACCATCATGTAATTTCCGTCCCAGGAAGGTTTATCTGAGTGTTGCCAGCAAAACGATGGTATTGAAAGCGATGGGACTCTATGAAATGGTCAAGACCAAAGGTATGTATGAGGAATAACAGGGGTACCAGGACAGAATCTAGGAACACCTACAGGGATAGAGTCCAGTAAGGAGGTAATGTGTAAGTAGCAGATGTTAAATGTGCAGTAGGTTAAGCAGGAAGAGATCCAGGAAACGATCAAATATTTGATGATAAGGAATTGGTTAATTTTTAACAGGAGGAAGTGGTCAACTTTGTGAACAGCAGAGGAAAGGTCTAGAAGGAAGAGCAGTTAGTAGGTTGTTTGGTTAGTGTAATTTCGGTGGAGTAATGGGGTCAGAAGTAGGGCTGTATCTGGAAGAAGAAAAAGTACCCTTGTGTAAGTGGAAGAGGTGGGATAATACATGGATGGACACAGTGGCAAGGTTTGATATGAGTCTGGAGTGGATCAGGTTAAGCGCAAAGGTGATGGGGTGTGATTTTAGGATTGAGAGCTTTTCATTGGTAAAAGAACAGAAGCAGGTTAGGGAGTAAGAAAACTGAACAGAGTACAATGGTTGAGGGGACTTTAGGTTGAAACTTTGATATTATCAGTTTTGTTCTTGCAATATGAGGCAAAGTCATCAGCTGAGATAAGTGATTCCAGAGGGGGCACCAGGGGATGGAGTGGGGTGTTAAAATTATTAAATAACTTTTAGGAGATGGGGAATGATCCTGTTTAGTAACCATGGCCAAACTAAGTAGGCAGTCTGTGCAAAAATGACCGATTGGGGTGGAGGGTGTGTGTTAGTTGTCCCAAATAATGTGTTGATAACACAATGCAATAGTGTGTAGCAGGTTAACACCGCCAAGATGACTGATACACTGGGATTTATTTTCCCTTTATACAACTCTCCACGTGTTAATGGGCAGCTCAGAGGATCATCCTCATGAAAGATTATAGGGTTGAATGTGTCGGATTCATCTTCCCAGTTTTTGCCTGTAGTGATTCTATATTCCTTCTTTCACCATTGTCATAGAAAATCCCCATTTTCTATGAATATGTTTTAAGCACTTGTTACATGGAGGCCTGTTATGAGCTTATATACTACGTCTGTGTTAGGGCCTCATAGCGAAATCTGGAATGGAGCCCACTCCATCATGACCACCTTAAGCATAAATTCAGAATAAGAAAAAGGTGATGATTATTTTGGCTTCCTTATGCCCAGGGATAATACACACAGTGATGTCACATTGCAGTGATAATGTACGAAAAGATGTCTCAGAAGAGGGATAATACACACAGTGATGTCACAGTATAGGGATAAGGATTACAGTGATGTCACAGTACAGGGATAAGGCACACAGTGATGTCACAGTACAGGGATAATACACACAGTGATGTCACAGTACAGAGATAATACACACAGTGATGTCACAGTACAGGGATAATACACACAGTGATGTCACAGTACAGGGATAATACACACAGTGATGTCACAGTACAGGGATAATACACACAGTGATGTCACCGTACAGGGATAATATACACAGTGATGTCACAGTACAGGGATAATACACACAGTGATGTCACAGTACAGAGATAATACACACAGTGATGTCACAGTACAGGGATAATATACACAGTGATGTCACAGTACAGGGATAATACACACAGTGATGTCACAATACAGGATAATACACACAGTGATGTCACAGTACAGGGATAATACACACAGTGATGTCACAGTACAGGGATAATACACACAGTGATGTCACAGTACAGGGATAATATACACAGTGATGTCACAGTAGAGGGATAATACACACAGTGATGTCACAGTACAGGGATAATACACACAGTGATGTCACAGTACAGGGATAATACACACAGTGATGTCACAGTACAGGGATAATACACACAGTGATGTCACAGTACAGGGATAATACACACAATGATGTTACAGTACAGGGATAATACACACAGTGATGTCACAGTACAGGGATAATACACACAGTGATGTCACAGTACATGGATAACACACACAGTAATATCACAGTACTGGGATAAGGCACACCATGATATCATAGCATAAACACAATGTGCAGAAAAGGTTCACCAAATACCTAGAACTTCATAGCATAAGGAAAAAAAACTACTATACGATGATGTTATATAATGGTATAATATACACTGATGTCACTGTACAGGCATAAGACACATAGTGATGCCCTGGTATTGGAATAGTGCACACAGTGATGTCACAGGACAGGATACACAGCAGAGGTGTAGCACCAAAGGCCGCTATAAACACTAGCAACAAATTCAACTGCGTTGGCATCTGCTATTGAAATGCATGGCGGAGGAGGAAGCCTCTGGCTTCCTGCTCTACTATTAAGTGATTCGTAAACTGCAAGCCACTTCAGGCCTGAAGCCTATGACGTGCCTTAAGACATCTTTATCTGCGGTGATGGTACTTTGTAGGTCACAGGCCTGATAAGATTTGCAACCTACAAGATGCAGTGGTAGCTTCTCCCCTACCATTCAATTCATCAGGGGATGATGGGATAGGCTAGTATAGCTTTTTATTATTTTATTATTAAATCAATTATTTATTTATTTATTTATTCATTTATTTATTATTTATTTATTATTTTTTTACACACTTAGGCATTTTATCAGCAGAGGGGGATATTACATAAAAAGGTCCACTGGGGTTTTTAGAAATTTAAGGGGCTAATACAATAAGAGGGGGCATTAGAGGGTTTTAATACAAGGGACCATCATTTATAAGAGATGACCATGTGGTACTGTGTAAATATAAAGGGCAGTAACAATATATGGTTATGTTTACATCTGAATCAGAGTCTATGTTGGGAAACTCCATTGTAAAAACACCAGATGAAATAATTCTGCAAGCATGACTTTTTATTCAACATTTTCAGATGAAAAACAAAGAACACTCGACAGACTTCATTTTAGTCAGTGGATTCCTTCAGGCCCTGTACGTGGCCACTATTTTAGCAGTTTGCTTGTCTGTTGTTTTGGTCCTCCGACAGACCAGAACAATGGACTCTCCAATGCAGGTTTGAACCTGGCTTAACGGTGCACTGGGGCTGTATTAAAGATGGCCAAGACTCTGTGGGACCGGGGTGTATATTAGTACAGGGGGACTAGGCCTGGTTAAATTTATATGGCACTAAGAGGCATTATTGATTTACAGGGGTACATGGGTATTGCTCACTAGGGGGAATCATTCATTGAGGAACAGAATTAAGGGGGGCATTATTAAAATAAAAGGCATAAAGCAGTGTTAATTACTTCGAGGGAAAATCCATTTTATAACTGGGGGAAGCAGGATAGGGACTTTGTGTAGGTGAGGGTCAGGTGGCTGTAAAAGTGAAGAGCCAAAGATGTCTGAGTCACAAACTTTACATAGACAAGTCACAGCTGGAAGAAGTGATCATGGCTAGGGTTGAGCCGATCTTGACTTTTCAGGATCGATTTTGAAATACGATTTCCGATCATTTTTCATTTGAACCCGATCTCGATCCCAATTCCGATCCCAATGCAAGTCAATGGGATTTTATTTTACTAATTGGAGATCGGATTTTAAAAACGTTCCTATTCACTATACAGCATGGAATCTAACAATTGAACACTTTAATTAAGATAAGATAATCCTTTAATAGTCCCACCTTGGGGAAATTTCATTGTTAGAATCCAAGCTGTGTAGTGATTTTTTTTAATCACTAAGTAGCCAGAAGATTTTTTTTTAATCCTCTGGCTACTTAGTCCCCCCTGATGTCCACTTACCTGCAGAGATGGCTGGTCCAGTGCCTGGTGTTCTCGTTCTTCTTTGCCTCGCTGCTCCCGCCTCCCAGGTTAGGAGAGTGTGGGTGGGTACTGGGAGGGGAGACATCACGTCTCCCCGCCCTCTACCCGCCCACACTCTTCTAAGCCACAAACCTCACCTTCTTACTAGCTCTTTAACACTAACCTGTGAGGTGGGGGCAGCGAGGCGAAGAAGACCGAGAACACCGGGCACCAGACCAGCCATCTCTGCAGGTAAGTAGCTACTAGAGATGTTAGCTAGTCTCCCATTAGAATGAATGTATGCAGCCGGCACGCAGGGGGTTCAGACTGTGTGACGGCTGCTTCCATTCATTCCTATAGAACCGCAGCGGAGCCTTCACACTGAGTATACACTCTGCTCAGAATGAGCGGAGCGTATACTAAGTGTGAAGGCTAACATTGTTAGCTTTTCCCACAATGCTTGGCCAGTAGCAAAGCATTGTGGGAAATAATCACCGATCTCGATCCCACCTAAAAAGATCGTGTTCGGAATTCTGATCGTGATCTTGAAATTTTCTCGATCGCTGATCGGAATCCGATCTTTTCCGAACATGATCGCTCAACCCTAATCATAGCGATCCGGAGGGAAGAAATAAGAAATGTGAAAGGTTACAGTCAGAGATGTCACCTACAAGTCACAACATTTTTCCTGTACTATATTACCCTAAATGTTCTGACCTATGTAGAGTTGGTATCTACCACTATATGGTAATCGTATAGTAATAATATTGGTATGCCTGCGTTGTCCCACTTAGACGTGTTTGTTCCCCTGTGCTGATCCCCTTCTATACCTTTACTTCACTTTATCTCTGCATGAAAATAAGCCCTATAGAAGTTGCTGTCCTCGTAGGTAACGTATGTCCATGTTTTGTGAGTTTTCAATTTTTACATAAATTTCCATGATTCACTCTTCTAGGGAAGGATATGGTGCTCAGCATGACATGCCTATGGATCCTCATTGCAGAACTGAACTGAACTCCATGTGACAAAAACATAACGCACCAAGAAGGATTTGTCGTAATGGAATGAAACTTTGTATGCGTGACTGTAATCATGATATATGTAAGGGATTACTATAATAAAGCAAAAGGAGAAGTTTATTAGGGAAAACTCTTCAACTGAATGTAAACCCTAGTACCCTGTTGGGCAGTGGTGTAACTAGAGTCTTGTGGGCCCCGGTGCAATCTTTGGTCCGGTGCCCCCTACTTCATCCCTACAGCGAGTTCTTGATACTGATGGTTTACAGGTGTTAAGTAGTTTAATCCACCTTAGTGTGGTCAGAGTAATCTGTGAGTCTCCTTGGCTTATGGACCAGATGGAAGCTGCAATACTAATGGCAGTGCTTATGGGCCCCCTAAGGCTACTGGGCCCCAGTGCGACTGTACTCTATGCACCACCTAAAGGTTTGCCCCTGCTGTTGGGCCTCCTTTAGCCTTGATACAGGTGCTCTCAAAAAGAGAGACTTTATATGGGGCAGTAGGGGAAGTACTTTTACGCCCTCTTGTGGCCAGACCCAGCGTCTAATCATGTCACACTTGTCATTTACATATCTGCCTCTAACATAACTGCATGCCAAGTTTTGCAGGAATCCAACATCTCTATCTGGGTGTGTTTTTTTCGCCATTGATCCCTAAATACATTGTGATTTTCCATGGCATTTTTTGTTACTTACCACTACATGCTGTTTTCTGTCTATTTGGCTTAGTTTTATATGTGTTTTTCCCCCTACGCCCAAACAGCAGCACAAGATGGGGTATTCCTGCCCCTGTGTACTGTTAGGACAGGTGGAACTTTTAATAAACTAACTAGTTACCCTCCCATAAAAGGTCCAGGAGACCTCCCCCTCCCTGTGTTTTTTTCTGTCCTGTTACCAGGACAGGTGGAGGGAGAGGTCTCCTCCTTTCCCACACATTCCTTTCTTTTTTGTGGAGGAAATCTCCCTTTTCTGGCCCCCCCCTCCCCCCATCTTGTGCTGCTGCTGTCGGGTCTTACCTGGGGTTTGGGGCTTTCTTTGTTTTCCAGACGGCGCCTCCTCCCTTCCCTGGTCTAGCGCGGCCCCCGGTGGGGGAGGTGGTGAGAGGCAGCATCTCTGTTCTCGGCGCTGCGGCGCCACACGCTCCCGGCTTCCCCGCTGCCTGAGGAGGTTTTTTCCGGCGGCCGGGGGAGGAACTGTATGTGCAGTTCCTTGTTTCGCCGCGGGCACTACTAGCGTTGCTCTGCGGACTTCCGCTCTTCCCGCGCATGCGCGGGAATCCGGTTCGCGCATGCGCGGACCGTCCTCCCCGCTCGTCCGGACTTTGGGAGCGCTTGAGCAGCGTTCCCACCCTGCTTTTGGGCTAAATTTAAGGGGATAGTGTTCCCCCTTCTCTCCTTCCTCCTAGCCAGCTTAGGCTAGGAGTAGAATGGTGCCCCCTATCCTGGCTCTGGCCGAGGGGATGGAAGGGGCGGAGCTAAGGTCCGCCCCGCCCCCGTTTTTTCCCTATTTAATCCTGGTCTGCCCAGAGTAGGTTGCCTGTCTGCTTAGCTTGCAGGTTCCTACTCTCCCTGGGCAACCAGAAGGTAGAAGAAATTTTCCTGACACTACAGGTGCTCTGAATTCCTTCAAAGATGTCATCCTCCTCTTCAGTGGCGGATAACCCTAAAAGGAAGGCTTCCAGTAAGCGTCGCCACCTTGCCTGCGCCAAATGCGAAGTCCCCTTACCTGATGGCTACGCTTATCAATGTTGTCGCGGGTGTCGGGGTCCCCCCTCAGAAGACACTTCGGTCCGTGACGTGGTCGGTTGGGTAAGGGAATTCGTCGAGGAGTCGATGAAAGAGATGAAACTCTCAATCTCTCAATTGTCCAAGAGACCACGCCTGGATTCGCCTCCTTCTCTCCCACCGATGGAGGGTCTCCAGATCTTGGACGAGGTATCCTCGGAAGAGGACAACCTGGACCCATCTAAGCCGGTATTCTCGGTGGATAGGATGCCCAAACTGCTAAGAGTGGTTCGGGCTAAGGAGTTGGAGGAGGCGGCTGAGGAGGCTCCATCTACCTCTCTCAGAGCCTTCAGGGCGGACCCAGACTTGGTAAGAAGGCTGGAGGCTGAATGGCGGTTCCCTGAACGCCCATTCATTGCGTCTAGACGCTTTAGGTCTCTTTTTCCCCTATCCGAGGCACAATCCAGCTCCTGGGGCCCTCCGCCCAAGGTTGACATAGCCGTCTCCAAACTGTCAAAGCGCACGGTAGTACCAGCGGAGGATGGCTCTAACCTCCAAGATGTGATGGATCGCAGGGCGGAGGGGTCCCTGAGGCGTATATACGCCTCTTCCTCGGCACAGGCCTCAGTGGGCATTGCGGCTAGCGAGGTAGTCGCTAAACTGCGGTCAGACATCTCTAAGCTGGAGAGAGATATTGACTCCGGGGTCCATCGGGACGACTTGCTGTCGGCCATGACAAATATTTCCCTCATGTCTGACTATCTCTCGGAGGCAGCCTTCTACCAGGTCAAGCTGGCCGCAAGATCCATGGCATTGTCCACCGCCGCAAGGCGCCCCCTTTGGCTTAAGCCCTGGAGGGCAGATAATGCCTCCAAGTTTAATCTATGCGCCTTACCATTCGAGCCCGGCAGGCTATTTGGCAGCGAACTCGACCGGATAATGGAGGGTCTGGCCGATTCAAAGGGTAAGAACCTGCCCCAGTCCACAGGATCCAGGCAACGATCCTTTCAGGGCTACGCCCCCTCCAGAGGCATGTCTAGAGGCCAGTTCCGTAGGCGCCCCTCGGGCTCAAGAGGCGGTCGAGGTTCCTCCCGTGGTGGTGAGAAGAGATCCACCTTCTGACTGTCACGATCCCCTTGCCTGCAGGGCCAAGGTGGGGGGTCGTCTCTCCTTACATTTAACCGCCTGGCACCATCATATCCAGGATTCTTGGGTTCTCCAACTTATACGGGAAGGCTACAAGATAAGCTTCCTTTCCCTTCCTCCAGACAGATGCAGGAGGACCCGCCCTCTTCAGGGCACCAGACAACTTCATCTGCAAAGATCTGTGTTGGAGTATATCGACAAGGCTGCATTGGAACCCGTCCCTCTAAACGAACAAGGGCAAGGCGTTTACTCACCCGTGTTTCTAGTGCCAAAATCGACCGGAGGGTGGTGCATGATTATCGACCTAAGGTATGTAAATCAATTTATCCGCAAGGTCCGGTTCCGGATGGAGACCATAAGGTCGGTTCTCCCTTTCCTGCAGCCAGGAGATCTATTCGTCACCTTGGATTTGAGGGACGCATACCTCCATATTCCTATCTATCCTCCACACAGAAAATATTTACGGATTGCCACATATCTAAATGGAAGATTACATCACTTCCAGTTTACAGCTCTCCCGTTCGGTATAACTTCAGCCCCCCACACCTTTACAAAGGTAGTGGCCCCGGTCATAGCCGCCCTGCGCCTCCAGGGGATATTTATTGTCCCATATCTAGACGATTGGCTAATAAAAGCTCAGTCAAGGGAGCTCCTCGCCACGCAGTTGAGCATCACAGTGGCATTTATAAGCGAACTGGGCTGGCTAGTAAACTGGCAAAAGTCAGTAGTGGTTCCATCTACCCAGATTCAATTCCTAGGGTTCAACCTGGATTCTCTCAGTATGATGATCTCCCTGCCCTCTCCTCGAAAGGAGAAGATTGGTCGAGCGGTTCACTACCTATCCCGAACCAGGAAGGTTACAATCAGGACAGCGATGAAGGTCCTAGGTCTCGTGTCCGCGACCATCGAGGCAGTTCCCTGGGCTCTATGGCATATGCGCCCGTTACAACTCGAGATCCTGAGAGTATGGAACCACAGTCCCATGGGACTTCAGAAGCCTATCCAGCTTTCCATCAGTGCCCGTCGATCACTACAATGGTGGTCCCAACTCAAAGACGGGAGGTCCACGGTCCAGACCTCCTGGACCCTGTTGACCACAGATGCCTCCCTAACAGGCTGGGGAGCGCATCTGGGGGAGACCCTAATACGGGGAACATGGAACCCGCAGGAGAGAACTCGCTCCTCCAATTGGCGAGAACTTACGGCAGTTTTTCTGGCACTACGGACTCTGACTCCCCATCTCCAAAGGAAGGCTGTCAGAGTAAGAACAGACAATTCTACAGCCGTCCAATATATCAACAAACAAGGGGGCACCAGGTCCCCCTCCTTGATGCGGGTGACCGACCTGATATTTTCATGGGCGGAGAAGAATTTGTCCCGGCTGTCAGCGGTACATATCAAAGGCCACCTCAACGTCCTGGCAGATCAACTAAGCAGGGGACTAGTGACAACAGCCGAATGGTCCCTGTCCCCGGAAATTTTCCAACAGCTTACCAGGATATGGGGTCTCCCCGAGGTGGATCTGATGGCCACCCAACACAACGCCAAGGTGGGACGGTTTTGCTCCCTGTACCGGGACGGCAATCCCTTGGCGATCGATGCCCTGTCAATACCCTGGAGCTTCAAACTAGTATATGTTTTTCCTCCCATTCCAATGATTCCCAGGGTGTTGGCAAAACTCAGGCAGGACCAGACATCGGCCATTGTCATCATGCCGTTCTGGCCGAAAAGGGCATGGTTTACCCACCTCATGTTAATGAGTCGAGGGACCTACTGGAGGCTTCCGTGTGTCCAAAACCTGGTAACTCTAAACAGTCAGCTCTGCCAGGATCTGGACAGGTTCAACCTCACTGCCTGGAGGTTGACCGCACCGTACGTGGAGACAGAGGATTGTCCCAGGCCGTTTTAAGAACACTGGCCCACTCTAGAGCGGACTCAACCAATCGTAGTTACCAGAGGATCGCCCAAGTATTTAACGATTGGGGAGCCAGGAGGCAGTGCGATACAACATCCATCGAATCAGTCCTGGAGTTTTTACAAGAAGGGTTGGACAAGGGATTGTCCCCAGCCACCTTGAGAGTACATGTCTCGGCGTTATCCGCTCTATTGGGGACTAGACTGTCTCAGAATCCTCTTATAAGGCAATTCCAGAAAGGGGCCTCCAGGCTCCGACCCCCGGTTCGGCCCCCGGCTCCCCAATGGGACTTAGCTGCGGTCCTGCAAGGGCTATGTGGCCCTCCAGTTGAACCTTTAGCTGAAGTGGACTTCAAGTACCTCTCTTGGAAGGTGACCTTTTTGCTGGCAATCACATCTGCCAAGCGAGTGGGTGAGCTCCAGGCCTTGGCGGCATCAGAGCCATACACAGTCTTTTTTCCAGACAGAGTCCAGCTTAGGGTTGTTCAAGGTTTTCTGCCCAAGGTTCCGTCAGTGGAAAATATAAACCAGACTATAACCTTGCCCACCTTTTTCCCCTCTCCTTCCTCGGAGTGGGAGGAGAAGATGCACAGTCTGGATCTTGTGCGAACATTGCAAATATACCTGGACCGAACAGGCCCATTCCGTAAGTCAGAAAACCTGCTCATCAATTTTTTTGGTCACAACAGAGGGGTTAAGGCGTCCAAACCTACTCTGTCAAGGTGGATCAGAGAAGCCATCTCAGTGGCCTTGCAGACACGGGCTGCAGGTTCCGGAATTTTTGCGAGCCCACGCTACCAGGTCGGTGGCTGCATCATGGGCAGAGAGGCAGTCCCTCTCAGTAGACCAAATCTGTGCGGCTGCATCTTGGTCTTCCCACTTGACGTTCGCCAGACACTATAGGTTAGACTGGCATGTTTCCAAGGCAAAATCTTTTGGTTATTCTATCCTGACCTCTGCTTGTCAGGATCGCCCTCCCTAGAAGGGGTATTACTTGTTAAATCCCCATCTTGTGCTGCTGTTTGGGCGTAGGGGGAATGGAAGATTAT